>NW_010972886.1:7166363-7342683 GCF_000737465.1 Haliaeetus leucocephalus | reverse complement strand
CCCGGTTTTTTTTTGGCCCCCCCCCCCCCCCCCAATCTTTCACACAGTATTTCAGGCAGCGTAAGATCAAATGATTTGAATGACAGACTTGAAAGGTAAAGCACTCCAGTTTACCACTACTTTTTTTCCTCTATAGCAACAGAGGATGAATGAAAAGGGAATAAATGACACAGTAGTCCTTTCATACCCCCTTCTTCTTCCAAGAGCATTCTTTTTTATTCCCTTCGCTTTCAATTCCACCCATTCACAAAGGATTAGCATAACACATCTTTTTATGCTTGTAAGGGTTACAGCTGTAATCGCTTCACTTCATCACTTTACTTAGAAATCCTGTCTCCAGAGGAGTAATTCGATTACTCACGACAATCCAACTTTTGCCTAACCAAATAGAAACTCATTATAATGCTGAGCTGGTGCATCATTTTACTATGAGTGGATGGGAAAATAAAACCCAGCAACATGAATAGCTGGTGTGAAAGGAAGAAAGCAATTGTCGCCTAACAAAAGGCTACCAACAAAAGACAGGATGACTAGCAGAAATTCTTACTCCCATGGGCAGGGTAGCCTCCAAACTAGTAATGACCTGTAGCTTTTAAAAGTCTTGGGTTTCAAATGGGCATGGAAAGCCTATAAATTGATGAGAGCATCCGATTGCTTCCACCTGACTAGTCTTTAGCAGGTACTGGGCAAGTGTGTGTAAAAACCTGAGACTGAGCTTTTACACAGGCTGAGGAATCAACACCATCTTCTGTTGGTGGAAAATACCTGTATATGCACACATGCTAGTCCTTATAATGGCTTCTCTTGCTCTCTGCTTCTGAAATTCAAAAACGTACACAAAGCAATCTGACTGCATACTGCTTCAGAGTAAAACTAGTACCATCCATAGCAACTGACAGTGGATAAGGATAAAAGAAAAAAAAATGAGGACAACTGGCATCTCCAAATGACTTCCAGTTGTCCATATGCCAACAAGCACAAATCTAAGAAAAGCTCATGCTGATTGTGGCACAGAAGGACAGCACTTGGGGCAGAAGCACAGATGCCAGGATCATGCCTTCTATTTAGAAGTAGAGCATTTTATTTTATCTTATATTATTCTGTACAGTGATTTAAGATGCCCAGATATAATGGGTTAAGTTCTCAAAGGCAACATTTGTTACGCCAAAGGTTTAGGAGCATTAGGAGCCAGCTGACAAATCTTTAGCTGTTAAACTGGGTTAGGTTGGTTTTCAGCTTTCAGAGCTCATAACTATCTTTTTGACTTTTATTTTTACAGATTCCTAAGGATTTCAGCACAACATATGGGTGGCATTAAGGGCATTAAGGATTTATAAATTCTTATCATCACTATAAAAACACAAAAAGTCTGAAATATATTTGGGGTTAAATGCAATACATATACTACTTGTGGTCAAATTAAATATTGATGTGTTCATGTCTGTGTTAAGTAGAAAAAAAGAAAACATTCTGTTTACAGTAGCAGTATGAAGAAAACATTCCAGACTTATTCATAAAGAAAGTATTTCACTGCATTTACTGTAGTCTGATTTCTTTTTAATCTGGAATTTCTTTTTACTTGAAGTTGCTGCTCTTTCACATTCTTCTAGGCACTTAACCTTTATTGTGATGTGTGTGTACTTTACAGTGACTGGAAATCAATAACAATTCTGATACCAAATCCTTTTTGTCTTGAAAAACTTAAAATATCCCTAAGACAGCATCTTTCTTCAATACTACTCGTGGGAATTTACTAATAATCACATTGTTACATATGAGTGGAGAAATTGAGTACGTGGAATAAAAACCAGGCTTTAAAATGCAAGAAAGTCCTCAGAGCATAGAAAAAGCAGTTGGTTATTGTTATTTTGCAAGTTACTGTTCAACATACACATAGCTGCAGTAACTATGCTCACTCTATACAGGTGAAGTATCTGTATTTTTTTCCCTTTACTCCACAGCTAAAAACCACAGGAGAGCAATCCTCCAACCAAAATCTCATGCTCTGATCCTAATGAGATGCCTGCTTCCAAGAGAGATATCTACAGCTACACCGAGAAATAGGGCAAGATCCAGCATCCAGCCTCAAACCCCTAACATATCTCAAGAAATGCAGCCAATTGTTTGAAACGCAGCAAATCATTCAGGTACAAGAACATACATTCTCTTTTGCCTCCTGACACTTGTTGATTTGCCATTGCTTGCTTGCTGAAAACAAAGTTACAATATTAATTTTTATGAGTGTGCTGTTAAAGAAATGAGCTATTCTGTTCTCAGAAAAGCAGCTCTGACACACTGTGTAGAAAGCGCAGGCTAGGAGAGGCAATGCTGTATATCACAGTTGAAACAAGACCTTTCTCTTTAATAAAGAACTCCCACCAGAAAAGTTGAAATACCTCATATTAAACTGGACAGTAATAATAATAAAATAGAACAGACAGTGGAAAGGCCTCATTGCAAACGTGAAAACATGCATTCATATTTCATATGCCATACCCCAAACCAGAAACAAGTCCTCAAAGTTGTTTAACCAAGTTACAACTACATTGCGGGACTCTAAATATCACAAGCTAGCCATCATGCTTACAGATAAAGTAAGTATTTTTTAGTGTTAATTATGATGATATTTTTTTCACTTTGCTGTAAAACATCTAGTTAGACATTCAATCAGGAGACAAAGACCACATAGTTCTCAAAATGAATGATACACAAACACCAGCAGGATAGGAAAATGGCTGAGTGTCCATTCTCATAAAAAAATGAATTTAAAACACAGTAGCCAGTTTCAAAGCTAGCAAGCTTACGTATACAGATATATATATCTGTACTTAGCTTCTGGTTTAGGGATGTTTCATTTATGTTTCTGTCCCAAACATTTATACCACAGTATAAATTGGTTCCAACTACCTTAACCATGTTCAAACAATGAATAGCTACATCTTGAGAAGGCAGAGAAAAAGATAAAAGACTTACAGTCAGCTTATCCTGCATGATTATATTTCCCCTTTAGCCTAACAAACACTAAGACAATTTGTTGTAAATCTTGCATTTCTTATTAAGTCATGGACAGTGATGGCAATGACAAAATCTGGCTTGATAAAATACTTCTGTATTGGGTAGGGCTCAAGGAGCCTCCATACGTGGCTGAATACAATACAGCTGATGTGTTTTCCTCTGAAGAGAGGTTGAGCAAGCAGCTCAAATGTGGAAGGAGTAATATTTTAAGAAATTTTATCACTTGATAAAAAGCAGCTGTCACTTGGTTTTATAGTTTTGAGAAACTAGTCAAGTGTCTTGTTCAACATATGGACACCTTCTAATTTTCCCAAATCTCAGAATGAGTAATTGTAGCAATCAGGGCTCTACTGTTCTGGCAGCATGACCCCACCTCAGCAGTGACAGGGGCTACATCCCGTGGTCAGGTCCCTGACAGGTTTATTGTGGGGGCCCAGCTATGCACAATGTACTACCTATCTGCCCAAACAGCTTGTCACCTCTATGGGCTGGCTGGTGGCAGACGAGGCAGCACACACTTGCTGTACGCTCAGGCAGCAATGTGGTACCCAGGTGGCTGTTCCTCTTATAGGCATTAGCTCATACAAAAGTCTGTCGGGTTCGGGTCCAACAGCTGGGTCAGCAGTCAGCTATTAAATCTAGAAGTCCCACATCCTCAGACTATACTCGAAACACAATGCAGCTATGCTGTCTCTGAAGAACAAGGGCTCTGCTGAGCTTTTCTAACCACAAACAGAAGATGACTCAGGAGGCCTGCCATGAACAACTGAACAGGCCTTCCTGGAACTGAGCTTCTGCAAGTCAACCCACTGTCCTCCAAACGCTTCAATGCTGTGTGCCTATGATCTATCACATTAGATTATGATCTATCCAAGCACTAGAGACCACCTCCTCCTCCAGCAAACCAAAGTGTTTTACCCAAGTAATTGTTTGCATTCATCTGAAACAGTTCCTTGAATTGGTTACTAAAAAATAAAGTATAAAAGATTTGTACTTCCCAAAACAATTTGGAAAAATGCTTTCGGCTCATTCTGTTCCATAGGTATAAAATTTTACTGTCTAAATTTCACCATTACTACTCAAAAAGGGACATCTAGGAAGTTACGATTTCTGTTGCTCGATTCTCTGCATGCACAAATTGATTTCACTTTCTGAGTCTGAGAAAACTCTTCAGTTTGAATTCAATCTATATTAGTAGAGCTATTTGATTGGCTAAGTAACATCATGCTTCAGAGCTTATGCTGACTAAGCAGTATTTTTTTATACAAAGGCAACCAGATTACCAGCTTTCATATTTGGACAAGCATATAATGAGATTCAGTTTACTATCTCTCAGTCCCTAAACTGCCAGCTACTTACGTAGAATGAGGGTTTCTAAATTCTGTTCAAAAGCAAAATAAGAACTTGGTAGATTTAGAAATAGGTAGTAACTGCTGCAAATAGCCACCAGCCTTTCCCGTCTTAGTGTGCAGCATGATCTAGGCTGAAACATGTAAGTGGTTGGTAACAGCAATGGCACGCTTCACAGTTTAAATTACTTATCAAAAATCCAACCTAACCCTGATGGTTAATATCTGACGGCTATTCATGGGGACTTGAAACATACATTCCTCAATAGACAGAGTAATCTGAAAGATCAGCCTTCCTACCTGATATCTATAGCAGAATTTTCTGTAAATGTGCGAGTAGAAAAGGGAATGTATTATTACATACAGCGATTGTTGTCTTTGATCACATTTGAGATAGAGGACAGAGGCTCCTTCTAGATGTTTCACTGAGCAGATGAAGCACCCAGTGCCCAGGTTTCACAGCCTAGTATCTTAAAAACCTTTATACCAGGAAAAGGAATGGTAACCCTTTCCATTAGGTGTACAAAAGTAAATGCTATGAAAGATGAACACATGGATGTAAATCCCTGTATAAACATTATGGCTCAGTGATTTCAAGCAGAATAGGAACTAGCTGACAACCTTTCTGAATTTTGGAGTAATATCAGATACTAAGCCCTTCAGGATTAAATCTTTATGAACTACCAGAAGTCATAAACACTAAAGAACTATGAGAAAATTGGTTTACATCTGCAGAAAATAATGACAGTGTGTTGAATTACCAGTCCTTATAAAATTTGTGACAAAATTCTAGGGAATGCAGCACTGTCATTTCAAAACAGGCATGATAGTCTCAATTCAGCAAAATCTGAGAAATTAAGACACAGATCAAGGATCGATTTGAAATTTGCTTGACTACATATTTTTCTATTGTAATGTGTCAACAAAACAAGCAGACAATTCAGATAATCTGGATAGTGTTAGTGTACATAAAAATTAAGGTTCACATTAAAAAATGCCTATACTTGTGCAAATCAACTGCCTTCCATATGTTGAGACAATCTGAATGCTGATTACAGTAATTGTAGAATCCTACCATCTCTCCCTCTCATATGGAAAAAGAGTCATCCTTTAACTATTTTTAAAAACACGGATGTAATAGCAAAAACTCCTTCGACAGTTCCAGAAAATAGTCAACAGTTTGGTTTTCCTGTCATTATTTTAGAGTACCAACAATAAGATTTCAAACATTTTCTGATCGTACAAATATATCTTCATATCGTAGAATCATAGAATAGTTTGGGTTGGAAGGCACCTTTAAAGGTCATCTAGTCCAACCCCCCTGCAATGAGCAGGGACATCTTCAACTAGATCAGGTTGCTTAGAGCCCCATCCAACCTGACCTTGAATGTTTCCAGGGATGGGGCATCTACAACCTCTCTGGGCAACCTGTGCCAGTGTTTACAAAAAATATGATTTACATAATCCGTAAGTAGCCCTTTGAAATGGCAAAGTCAGAAATACAGTAGCACCAGGGATGGAAAGAGAGTGATTGTGATGCCCATTTTCCATCAGTACATAAGGACTTGGTTTTATTGTCCCAGAAAGAGGCCCATTTTCATGAAACCGTGAAGTGTACAGACATAATCTGTTTCGCTACCATATTCACTTATACCATACAGTGCCATTCTGATTTTACTTGCATGTTATGATGGCTTAAGTACCTATTCTTTGCCAGAGCAAAAAATCTTCAGACGTAATTTTCCACTGTGAAACTGATGACACATAACTGAGGATTTGACTTAAACTTGCCCATTAACAACCTCATTATGCTTTTCTCTGCATTTCAACTGCCCACAGAAACCGGCTTTGGGCAATCTGTTGCCCAACATGAGAATTAGGTCTGTCATAACTGGATGTCCTGTAATCTTGCTTTAGTGCTGGCAATATGACAGCAATTTAGGAGTGCAGCATCCAAGGTAATATCCCACAATTTTATGGCAGCAAAGGCATGAAAGCAGTGCATTGGAAATGGTTTGGATGCTTTATGTGGACACCATAAATGGTCCAAGTTTTGTAGCCATTCAAAGAGTGGCAACAATTAATGCACAAAAGATGTTTACTTTTATTTGAAGCCAGATGTCTCTTATTTCAGACATGCTGCTTTAGCTTCCTAAATACTACACTGGCTTTTGCTATTCCCTGCATGACTTTGCTATTAACTGTGGTATTTTGAAAAAAGTATACTGCTGAAGTAGCACTGCTCTTCTCACAAATTTCAGTAGTGTATTGTCAGTGCAGAATACTGCCTCAGGATATTTTCCACCACAGCAAGGTTAGAGCAGGACCTCTTTTTCCTCTATGCTAATGGCCTGGCCAAACCACTTGGCAGACAGGCTGAAACAGTCAGTAACATGTAGTCTGCTTACATATGTGTGAATAACCAATACTCAGTCATCAGCAAAGATCAAGTAACACAAGTCAGCAGATATGGGACCTCTGATTTAATGTTCAGGTTAAATATTCTGGTATCTATATGGTATTGATGTGGTTATCCTTCCTGTTGAGTCAACAACGCAAATGTTAATTCAAAGTGGCAAAGGACGCAATCTGTTTTGTCACCTCTTTGACAGTAAAGTCTTCTGGAAGTCCATCCTGATCAAGAACCTTCATCACCACATCACTGTGAAGCACAGAGAATATTCACAGTCCTTTCCAGACTGCTGAAGATGCACAAAAGCCTCCACATACTTCCAAAGTCGACAGCATTGAAAACCACACGATTTTGTGGTAATTGTGTGGGAACCACATAATACTGTTCCCTATGCTTTGAATTTACCTGGCTACAAAAATTGCTTTAACAGTGCCTGTAACTGTCTCCTGCTCTGACAGACAGATGTGCGATAACCACATGATTTCTAGAAATATTGTCCCTCCTGTGAGGTCCATCTGCATACCCTTCTGGTCAGGATCTTTCCAGAAATAGCATGGTTAGCACACAACCTCCCATCAGAGCAGAAAGCAGTTTGCAGTCCTGAACCTCAGAGCCATCGTCTCCTTACACAGCTGACAAAGCATCAGTCTCTGTATTTGAATAATTTGGCAGCAGTGCCAATCAACCATACTGACTTGCTCTGCAACACATTTGACAGTGTTTAGGAAGTGCTACTATGCTTGGCAATGCTGCGCCTTGTTTCTAGATGACTAGCTGTAGAACTTCACTTAGCACTCTGACAGAGATGACATGCAAATAGTTTAATAAACCCTTGTAATGTTCATGACAATGAGGTGGAACTTCTTTTCATTTAGTTAAGAGTGTTTGATTAGATACAGTGAAACACAGTGATGCTGATTTTAGGGCCATAAATGGTTTTCATAAAAATCAATAGGCACATTTCTGATTTAGATGTCATTGAAGTTCTGCGTTCTTTGGGCATCATTCTTTTCTGAGATAAAGTCCTGCTTGTCCTTCCAGTCTAGGTGCACCGTAAGCAGCTTTATTGCTCACAAATATTTTGTCTTCTATTCAAAATATCTCTGTGTTAGGTAGCTGTTAATACAAGGATGGATAATTGCAAAGATTATCACCTCTGTGCTAAAGTATCGCATATTGATGTAACATTTTATGTTTTGTTTTTTGTAGTTGGACTGAAGCAGCTTTGACCTTGAGGTTCAATTTCTTCTAGCAGTTTTAAACGTAACCTCAAGACCTTTTGGCTGCATCTGAAGACAGTGAAGACTACCTCCCCCTTGCCTTTCACCACTACTCCAGCATGTACAGTCATTTCTACCCTGTTTTCAGAACTGCTTATGCAATTGTTCTAACCTAGGAAACATTTAAAATTACTTTTACTATGTTAAGTCAATTTATTTTGGTGAATCTGAGTGAGATCAGTCATTTGTAACAGGGATAGCAATGACCTGCTGACAGGCACTTTTTCCACCAGCTCTGTGACCACCAGCCACACATACTCTCCAAGAATTTTATTTTCTGTCTGTGTTGGCTTATGCGTGATCTACCGACATCAACTCCTCATTATTAACAATCATATCATCAGTCTGCCACATAAATGATTTTTACTTCACCAGTGCTAAGTTGTAGCATGGGAAGGAAGCTGCTACTATTTCAACATTGAATGCATCTATGATGTCTTCTGTAATGACAGCATATCAGAACTACAGGACAGTGATGACCAGCTAGGGCTCAGAGCACACCATCACTACTGGACTGCCATCTGAGTTTTTGTTACCACTTCCTGAACGATCTGGGACTTTGCTACAGACTTTCAAATCCAACAAATGTGTGTATATTAAAAGCTCCCAATCTAATGCACCATTTCATGGAACTAGTTCCAAGCATGACTGATTTTGACCTCATCAGTTTGAACTGTAATTTCTGTACTGGCACTAACAATGGTGGTAAGATACCTGTATGTAGGAATATTTCTAGCATCGGCAATTAGTTGCTCTGTTTGGTACAGAATTCAACTTACATGTCAGTGATGTGTATGGCAAAACCTACTCTGGACTGTCAGTGTTGACATGCCTGCTAACGTGGAGAAAGCATCATTCTGGCTGAAGACTACTGAATGGATGTAAACACAATTAATAATTCCTAGAGACCCCTTTCTCCTCCTTTCTTTGAAAAAGTGAAACAGCACTGTCCCTTAATGGGGCTGCTCTAAAGCTCCGCTGCTGCACAGATAAGCCAAACTCCTGTCGCTCCTGGGCCAAACGAGCACGTGAGATGCCTGTGATGGACTGTTAGAGGCAGCAATCTCTGCCTGTTCCACCTCACACGCCCTTCAACCCCAGGCATTGCAAAGGGCCATTTCATCCAATGGTACAGTTAATTACAATACAAAATGAAAGTGGATGCAGGCTGGCTGTGTGAAAAGGGGCCCATGAGCCCAGTCCTATCAGGTGATGATAGAGTTTACCTTCTCTAAACACTTGTAATTTTACAATGACACAAAGAAGGTAAAGACATAAGTAAAAGTCAAGTAAGAAATGATGAAAGAACAGAAAAAAAGGAGAGCTAAAATAAAAAAACCAACACAGTGCACTATCAGCAAATGGTCATTTTAATGGTTACTTTAATTGCATATCTATTATAAGGGGAACCAAGGATTTTCTATTGCAGTTAAAAATCTAATGGGTTTTGTAAAAACAGTAGATTTCTACCTTTATGTCTCCATATTCTTTAACAATGGATGCAAGACATTCAATGCTCACAATCTGATTCATGAAATAATATTCATAATAGCTGAAGAGACCTAAGAAACCAGGCACCTACTAAAAAAGCATATATGCTAAGATGCTGATCCTTCACTTAGAGCATGTAAGATTCTTTCCTTAATATTTAAATACAAACTAGAATAGTTTACCTGAATTTTTACTTTTAAAATTCTTATTCTATAGGAAACCTTTAAAGTTCCTAAGATTTCAATCTGCTTATAGCATCTGCACAAAGTAATTTGTTAAGTATTTATGCCAAAAGAAATACTGAAACATTTCAAAATCAAGGAAAGCTAATATTTATTATATCTTTGGACTTAAAATTTCTTCATTCTAATGGCTGATTTTTTAAAAACACTGAAATGTATCACTAGTGTTTCCTCTTATAAACTTACAGATTTTTAAAAAGCTAGCTTTCAAAACCAAGCTAAATTTAATAAAAGAATGTTTGCATGTAATACACTTACTCACTAAGCAATGTATTTAAAAATAAAGTTCTCTAGTAAAGGAATTAGATTTATTAACTGTATTTACTAGATTTACTCATCCATGAAACTTTTCTGACCAAAAGCAGTCAAATACTCTTTCAAAACATAGTAATAAACCCATATTCCTGAAGACTTGGGAAAGGGGCCGGTAACTAGAAAATACTTCTTATCATAATTATTCTCAGATGCAGTTAAAAGAAATGGTTTGGCTCAGGCAATGCCACAAGTGTAAAAAATATTAGGTAATTTAGAGTTTTTTGCTGTTACCCTCAGAAGGAACCCTTAATTCTCAGAGATGTCAAGCAACAACCAGAAAAGAGTACTTCTCTTCGATGCCTTCTAAGAACGGGAAACACATTCTCTGAAAATTGTTGTCCCATGCATATCCATCAGGTAGCTTCACCTAATAAATGCTGTTGTTACACTGCATTCCTTTTTCTTCAAATGAAGTTTTGACAATTGAATGCCATGATTTTGTTAGTCTCTTCACTTATATGAAAATACCCACATTATAGGTTTTGTGTCTGGAAATCTGGAGGTGTCCCTCAGTTAACTGCGTTTTTTATAACCATCATCAAGTATTCCATCAAAGAATCATTCAATTTTTTATTTACAACCAAAGGTATCACTTATCAGGACTGGCAGATGTGGTTCCTTGGTGAGCTACTGCAATTTCACATACAAAAGAGGAAAATATGCCATGCTAATATTCTGTTACCATCTTCGGAAAGTTCAGCAAGTATGTTAAAATCTCCTCTTTGTGAGATAAAAGACATTATGCAAAAGACTACGGAAGTTTAAACATATTAACAGATTTTTCCTATGAATGAGTGAAAAGAAAGATGTGACTTAGGCAACATCTGCATTACTCTTTGAATTTATATTGCCACTAGGTCTCCAGTGCCTATTGTGATGGTACAGCTAAAAGTCATTGTAGTAGCATTGATCCAAACATAAAAACAACAGTGAGAGAAGCTTCGTTTCATATACATTTAGCATCCGACATCTTCCCTCATTTGCGCATTAATCAGTAACAGACATAGCTGAGCATCCTACTACAGGAGGTGATTTGACTTTCACAAATTTCTCTATGAGCAGAACATCATCAGGAACAATTTCAAGGAAATAATTATGGTCTAGACAGATTTATGACTTCTAAAGACCTAATCCAAAGCACATTAATGTCAGTGGAAGGACTCCCATTGTCATCAAAGGCCTTTGGATCAATCCCCAACTGCTGTGGGAATGAATTCAGAGCAATAATGATGGTGGACTAAATGCACACTTGCTGTTGGAATGTTACCACCCAGACCTTTTTATTCCTCAAATCAGATTAAAAAGTCATTTTCTGCTATTTCACAATTACTTCCAGATGCACATCAACTCAAATGGCATTTTCATCCATCTGTATGAATCAAATGTGCATAGAGATAGAGAAGTTCTCCACTGCCTGAACTAATAATACAAATGAAAACCACAAGGGAAAATAATTTTGGAGGTGAAGAAGTTCATGTTTTAAACACAGAGTGAGGAAACTTGGACTTCGTTTATTCCTTCTAACTACTTTGGGATAGAGCTGCCAAGCCCACCACTTCTTTATTTACTGCCACAGTAGATTTCTTCTAATAAAATTTTCAACATTTTTCTCTAGTCCCCTAAACAAAACAAAAGAATACATGTGAATCAGTGTTAGCCTCAAACTTGGCAGCCTAAAAACTGTCAGAAATGTAAACTTCATATATTCTCTGCTTAATAACAGCTCTGCTGTCCCTTCTGTCCTCTTAAATGTCTATTTAAGTACTAAACAATTTGAAGTATCACTCTTCTCTGACCATGTTAATCTGGTTTCATTCCCTTAGCAGTTGACAACATTTTAGACTGTAAAATGAAATGCCAATGTCATGTGCGAGAGGCAATCCATTCGAAGTTTTACACAGTCAAACTTAACTCCAAGATGTGACTGATCAGTCGTCAACTTCTTGTGTTACTCTGAAGTGCATGCTATGGGAATCACACATCTTTTACTCACTCCTCTAGCAATACTTTGGTTAGGCAGGTTCAGTTATCAGGTATTCATTGTGATATGAGCACGTTACGGACTGGTTGAACGCTGCCTTAACAAATTAGTTTTAGGAAGTTTGAGAACTTTCTTTAGGAAATTATATGTAACACTTTTTTGTCAAATACTGCAAGCTTCCTAGCATAATTCCATCTTTCCATTCTTAATGAAGATCTGACCTATTACCTCAGTCTCTGTACCCTTCTCTGCACTTCAGAAAACAAGATTTTTTTTCTCCTTCAGTTACTGTGTGTGGGAAACCAGATTATTAGTGACTGGATAATTCTACTACCTAGATTCGAAAAAATAATGAGGTAGAGAACAATTAACTGTTTGTTTTTTTTTCTTTTTTTTCAGTTGATGCTGATCACTGGTTACTAAGAGGATCTGAATGGGAAGGGAATTCAGGTTGACAAAGGAAGGCAATACTGGCTAAAAGTATCCAAGGAATTAAAACGGTTCACAGTTCATACATTTTCTGGGCTACACTTTTAATGGAAATGGTGTTTTAGGTATGTTCTACCCACCATCTGCATCACAAGGAGTTATTCTTAACCTGGTTTCCTCAAGAATCAAAGCTTATGTGAACAGACTGTGTACACATGTGCAACTTTCATACTCTCTCACCACTTCTAATAAGTTGGCACTCTCTTGGCCAATTCAGTCCAATCTGCACAAGGGCAAAAGTCACAAAATCATTAAATTCTTACAAGTTTTGTGGAAATAGGTATCCAGATAAAGGGGGAATCCTATTATTACCTTAAATCAGGGCCATCAAAGAATCACTCTGGCATTCATCCTTCAGCTGCAACTACACAGGAACTGCCTAGGAGACTCCTTTTTAATCTGGTGCTGTTCCAATATTTTCTTCCATGAAAAATTAACCCAGTGTATTTTAATACACTAGACACTAGTAATCCTCTCAGCTTACTCTAAAAACATTTTTTCAAGACACACCAAAAGCAGCAACATACTTTAGTCATAATTTGGCACCATCTTTTAGATGAGTTCACACTTCAGTGCATGTTGTTATCGGAAGCGCACAAGAACATTGCACCTGGAATATATGGACTGAAAAGGTAAGAGCGCTTCAATTTAAATTTGCTGACTTTCATTAGTTTGACACCAATAAACAAACTATTCCATCAGTTCTCAATGGTAGAAGGCAACCTACAGGAATGATATGTGCAAAACCCCTTATGCATTAAAATACATGTAAATGATGTTAATGGGAACTGCCCAAGCAAACAAAAAATTAGTCACAGAAATAACACATCTAAGGAAGTTAAATTATCAAGATTATAATTTCAGGGATATGAACTTCTCCAGGACCAAGCCATGACATCAGTACCATATTTTTTTCCATCTTTACATCTTATTGGTGTGAATATACACAGCAGATAACACCAGATCCTTGAACGGGATAAAAATGAGAAAGTACCTTTGCTGGTAATACTGAACTTCACTACCAGAGAAATTTTGTCTTGTCTTTACGTGCACCTTTCATGGTGTTCCTCCCCCAGCCCCTTCCACCCCAGCTCTTTATGATTTTTAATGCCCTGTCAACATGTTCAAGGCAAAATTCAGTTTGGCCAGCTGTAGGCTGCTTCAAGTCACAGGAGATGACACAGAACTACACACTACTTTTATAACTAAATACATAGTTTAGACAATTTGCTTGATTTTAAAAGGGTACGTTAGTTTTACTGGGGTGCATTAGGTAAGGTGAGCAAATTCACACGCTAAGAAAAAAATCAGCATAACCAGATGAACATATACATAAAGCAATATATTAGAGTATACTTTTCTTCAAGCACAACAAATCATGGTATTATTTTTACAATGAAAACATGGGGAAAATTTCAGTATCAGCTTTTTGAAAATGATTTAGAATACCAGTATAACTCATTTGAGACGTGTGAATGTACGTGACTTGAAGTGATGATGCCCTATTAAATGCATTCCTTCAGAGCAAGAAAAAGCGTTTGCTCCTCATGTTGCTTCCCCCCACATTTCACATCTATCAATTAAAATAAAGTCAGAGAAAACATTTTCGTTTTCAGTTCCACATTCAAAGCATACAGTACTGACATATCAGGCAAAGCAGTTACGCTGGAAAACTTGTCTTTAGCCAGAGTGGCAAAGGCAAGATTTATGGCACAAAGGTAAGAAACCTGCTACTCATTTCCCATTTCCTTCAGACTACAGCCATTGGGGTGAACATGACTGTTACGGCAGAGGAAGGCATACAAGCAACCACCAACAGGACTATTGCTTCCATGAACATTGCTTTGAGATTGGTGAACTGAGTATGGTTAAGTAAAATTAATTTCCTCGTAAGCCAGGTGAATTGCTTCCCTGTTTTTACTATCCAGAAAATTTATGATGAGAGAGACCACTGCTTTCCCCTTCCTCAGTCCTGCAATATTTTAGGTTATTTCTGAGCCTTTCAAGACTCTCCTTTGACTCAAATCCTAGCAATACATGCTTGTGGTACATAATTATTTGTTTATGCAAATATATTTTAATTCAAACATTTAATCTTGCCAGGTAAACATAAGAAAGATAATGCTGATGTACTTTTCACAGAAGACTTAGCTCACAGTTTTAATTTCCTGTTTTTATTAGCTTACCTCACTTGACGAAAATATTGACATGTCTTGAGAAGTACATTTTATTTTCCACTTTCTCAAGAAAACGTTTGGTTGCTGCCACCTCATTAGAGGCATCTACTTTTAACTGAAACAAGTTTTAAATTGAAAGCAGCAATTGAAAAAATGGTGCTGACGTGCCACCACAGTACTTTAAATGCCTGATTGGTCATATCTAAAGTTGTTTTTATACTGCATATCAATATGCAATTAGAAAGAGACAATGTAAGTAGTGCTGGGCCTCTGCAGAGTACTCTTTCAGCATTTGTAAGCTCCTTCCATGTTTATGAGGCTAGAGTCTACCAAACAACTCTCATGTTGACAGAATCAAGCAACCAAAATGAATGGCTATAAATACAGTCAAAGCAAGAGTTAACAGTAAGCAGAACAACTAAGTCCTCATTTGAAGATGAAACAGCATTTTTGAGTGAGCAGTATGTGATTAACCTGCTGTATGTGGGGTCAATATGATTTATTCTCACAGCTATGCAGTCAGCTTTAGCCCTGGGCCTCGCTTGCTATCAAAGACACGAGCCCTCCTCAAATCAACCCTCCCCTATGTCTAGCTAACACTAAGAGCTCTTACTTAGGAAAATTAACTATCGTGTCCTTCATTTAAATTATTTCCACCCCTGCTTGGAAATAATTGTTAGCATAACAGACAGTTTAACCAAGTGTGCTTTCTAGTGTCCAGTCCATCTATCTGCTGCCTGCAATGCTCCAGCAGCCTAAAAGCAGATCTTGAAAACCACAGACAGGGGAAAAAAAGGAGTCCTTATTTTGCCTAAATTTTGAGTATTGCTAGAACCATACTCTCTTGGCCCAATATCAAAGAATAAAAAGCAGTAGCCCATTACATTTTAAGACAATCAAGTGGTTTAAAATAGAGGGATAGTACTGGCTTTGTTTCAAATATTTAATAGAAATGCCACATTTCATTAAAAACAGCTACTTTGCATGGAGGGACGAACCTCTTACCTTTTGTAGCTATTCGAACACACTGAGTTTTGGTTTCCTGTTGAGGAGGGAAAAGTAAAGAAGACAGTCAGATCAGGTTGCTTTTTCTTGCCCTCCCCACTCCATAAATTCATCCTAGATCTGCTGATCAGCTGGGGCAACCCAGCAAGGTGGCTCAGGGCTCTAGGCTTAGCAGGGGAGGAGGCTGGGTGATTTTGCCTTTACAAAAGCTGCATGAAACCTAGACATTGGTCTGTACTATCCAGGATAACAATGGGGAGAAAAGGTGCAGGACAGCATAAATGTAGCAAAATTTCGATTATTCAAATCAAATGCAAATCGTGCCATAAGACTACAGAGACAAGGTGCAGTGGAAGAGAAGGGGAGTACTGGTGCTCCTATTTATGTCATGGCACAGAAACCCTGAGCCAGTGTTGACCTCCAACAGTGCCATGCAGCAAAGAAGGTGCATTTGCTCAGCACTGCCTCCAAACTTCTCTGTTGCTGCATCCTGACAATCTTGAACAGAGTCACCTAAAACATATCAGCAATGCACTCCCTCATGCTTCTGAGTGTGGAAGGAGCACAGAAGCAGCCCAGGTATCCCTTCACATATGACACAGGTAATCTACAACCTATATAATCTGCCCAGGAAAGACAGTGATTTGACAGCAACGTGCTTCAGAAGAAGCTGCACATGCAAAGACAATTTGTATGTATTTTACTCCCCCCCCCTTCAGAAGTTTGGTCAGCAATTGAAACAAATGAACAGAGAAATGACTTGGTTATGCACAGTTTGGACAACTTGAACAGACGAGGGTCAGTTGTAAATGGGTTTTCTGACCTTTTTGTACAATGTGCAGTCATTTTAAAGGCAAACATACTGAAACAGCATAAGGTTGAATGAGAGGATGCAGCTGCTGTTGTATTAGATCACTCCAAACAATATTAGCATGTAATTAGAAAATATAATAATGACAGTTTCATTCTATAAAATATGCTTCCTCTAGTCCGGCACCCCCCAGCACTCCATCCCTGAATACATCCCCCAGGATCTCTCTCCTCTTGAAGATTCCCGAGCAACACACAAAATATGTTGATGCTGTTTCGTAAACACAGCTTGTAAAGAATGAGCAAAGCTGTGAGTTGAGGCTTCCCATAAGTGTTCCGTGAAGACAATTTTTCAGTCTAAATGAAAGCCCCACAAAATTTATCGATACAATCTTACCTAATTAGCATTCTCCCCAGTCACTGAATTTACTTGTCCACTTTTGTTCAAAATGTCTGCAAGGATCACAGTTATCAGACCCTCATCCCAACCCTACAGTGTATTTCAGAGCATCCTTTACTTCCCCTTGACTATTATGGTGATCCCACTAGTTTATAGTAAAGCACCTGTTTAAATATTCTGCAGCTCAGAGGTTATCTTACAAGCGCTAGATCTCTGTCCTGGCAGAATGCAGTGCAATCCCCCCAAAACCTCCCCCTAAATCCCTGTAGGAACAGAAATCTGATCCAAAGTTTTAAACCATACCAGAGAAAACAATTTTAGGATTAAACTCTCTCACAAACTGAAATCAAGTTAAAGTAAAAAATAATGTGTTCTTTCCTCATCTTCTACTTATCTGTCAAAATGTAAAAGCCAAAATAATGATCTACTTTTGTAGATTTAATATTTTTATTTTACTTTTCCCTCCCATTTATTTCTTGGGGAATGAAATAAATTTCCTTACAATTTAGTCTGCTGGAAGCCAGCAAAAGCAAAGGGAATTATTTGTAGCCAGTGAGGGAAATATGGATGAGTGTCTAGCAGTTACCTTTTATTTTGCTTTGTTTGCTTTATACAGGTCTATAGATAAGAACTAAAAAGAGGGAATGGTCTGTTCCATCAGAAAAAGCACCCAGTTCTCAAGCAGCTCCAGTAAAGTTTCATTAGCTCCTGCTTTGTCCCCATTCTGTCTTAATGCGCATGCAATTTTCATAACCATAGGTTGAAGGTGAGAGTTTCTTCAAAAGGCTCCAAGGCAAGGGTACCTGTTAGCTAGGACTACTCACTGCAGAAACCCAAACGTAAGTAAGGATAAATACGGCTTCTCCTCCTTTCCGATGGCTCTCATGCGTCTCAGCAGCTATCAATCTAGCTGTCCTTTCTAGTTCCTTTCTGACCTGCCTGGAAACTTCATATGGAGACTCCTATGGACATATTACTGCAATTTCCTTCGGTTTTCTAAACTATAAATCAAAATTTTAAATTTTTAAATATCTGAAGCTTCTGTGTCTACCATGTTTTCCCTCCTCACTGGTCATTTCCCCACTCCCTCATTTTTCATTTATGAGAGGAAAAACTGTTCAAAAGCAACAGCACAGGGCTTGCTGAGCCACGGTTGTTCTTCCCACCCGGCACCTCCTTCCCTAGTGCTTTTCCCTGTTTCATATGCATACAGAGCCAGCAGCCGTACTCGGCAACAGAGTTAAAAATGAATCAACGAGGACGTAACGAAGGTAAGTGACAGCCATACTTCTACTACTGCACAGCAGTGGAGCAAGCCTGAAGTACACCTTTTCAGAAAGGCTCTCGTAAACACACCGTGGGCCTGGGGTTACTTTTGCTCAAGCAAATTTTTGCTTTTTATCTGACATTCAGTGCGAGAGTCTCAAAAAGTTTGTAACATTTTATTAGCCAGCTGAGCAGCCCACATTCTGTTTATCCCGCAGTAATTTAATTTTCTGAAGTGTGCAAGTACTGAGAATTGGGGAAAGGACTGTGGATGTTTTTTACAGAGGAGGCAGAGTCACAGCACTGAAATTACTTCGCTCAGATGATTACTACGAGATGTATTAAACTCTTGTCTAGTAGCAGCTACTGTGACACAAGGGCTGTGTGAAATGTGAATGGCACGCTGCCGTGCTGTCACAGCATGGAAGGGATTACAGCAGTGCCACTGCCAACACCCACTACGTCCAACTCTGACAGTCCTAATTGTAACCACAGGCATGTCTTTGACTCCTTCCAGGAGAGAGGTGTGGTTGGCACTTACCTTCTCAACGCTGCTCATGGCCTGGAAATAGATGTTGTAGCCTTTCCGAGGAGCCAGCGGTGGGTTCCAGAAACCCTGGTAAGTCCTGTTGTCACCCACGGTAAAGGGTGCTGGCTCTGGCAGGTTTCCTGGGGGCAGCTCAGCAGCAAAGTAATATGGCGACCCTCCACTAAGAGCAGTCTGATAGGTAACAGGGATCTGGTAGCACTCCATGGCACCCGTTTCTCGCTTTGTTCGGTGTGGGTGCAGCTCCTCAACAACAATCTGGTAGGCACTAGTGAGACAGAGGAAGACCAGCATATCTTTAAGGTCACCTGCTAGGGTCAACTCTCCAGTGTCATAAAATTATTAACCTGATTGCTTTGCGTAAACTTAAAAAGAAAACAAAGGAAAGAGAAAAAGTTAAAGACAGCAGATGCATGGATTCAGAGAAGAAACAAAGGCTTGAAATATAGCAAAGCTATCTAATTCAGCCATTGGAAAGAAGCAGCATCCATTTTTTTTCAGGAAAAACAACAATACAAATCTATACACAACCTCCTAACAATGAATTTTTTTTTTAGGCTTTTCTCTTTTGAAGAAACACAGGAATGAATCTGACTTTAAACTACAATAGATTAAACTCTTGGCTAATCAGAAGCATCTGAAGTTAGCATTTTCCTTTGCAATGATTATTAGAGAAAGCTAAGCTTCAAGGCCCAACATAATGACTGCCTCCAGGCTGTGCTTGAAGCCCAATTTGCAGTTGTCATATCATTAGAGACAGAATGTGCTGTCAGGCTTCTCCACCTCTTGACCTTGCTGTGGCTTCTATCTTGGCTCAGAGCTATGCAGATCTAAAGTACAAGTGACATGCTGTAATATAAGCACAGATGGACAGAAATCTGTCCATTCCACCAAAATAGACTGCCTCATTCCTCTACAGTTGTCAATGATAAAACATTACAAATTGCTGAAGCAGATGGCATTGGGCCCATTTAAACACCTTCCCAACCTCCCAATACCTCTTTTGAAATGGCCCATGGCTTGGTCACTTTTCAAAATCACCTGCTCAAAATAGAACAGGTAATTATAATTTTTCTTTCTCCTTTAGGGGAACTACGTAACTGCAGGATGTTACCAACTCATACCAGCTTCCTCTGTTCTGCAGAAGTACAGAACTTACATATTGAGAGAGCAGGAGGCAATTCTTCAGTTTATAAGAAAAAAAGAAAAGAAAAAAAGAGTTTTTTGGGTTTTAAGAACTATATGTACACATACACACACAGGTGCATACATGTACACAATTTCTCATTTAGATGCAGATACATTTGAGGACCTTATGAAAGATGAGTAAGAAAATATGCCTAAGCACGTAGACAAGACCTGAAGCTATTCAATTAAACTGGCAGAATTGCCTGTCTTGGTTTTGTTTGAAAGCATTCTAAACAGAAAAAATAAAATTGAACAGAGTTCTCGAAGCATCGCTGCATTGCTGCAGGGAGTCCGAAAGGCAAAGGCAAAGACAATCCTCCTTTTTTCAGAACTTATGGGGCAGCATTAAATTATTTTGTCAATTTTCTCTGCTGCTACTGCCCAGAAAACCCAATAACTGTAGTGGCAGAGATGAAGTGTGATACTGGGGAATGGAAGAAAGTAGAGAAGAAAAAATAAGAAATTAGTTTCACGTCTTTCTTGAGCTTAAAGAAAAAGTTAGCATCCCCTTTTCCTAGCACCTAAAAAATTAAGTAAGAAAGCCTCTTCCCTTTCAAAGTGTCCAAGAGGAATACATAAAGTCACCTCAGTTTTGAAACTCCAGGTAAAAAGAAGAATGTACACAAAAAAATGATTGAGTTAGTTCCGGGGATCTCTGTTTCTCATAAACTGTTTGTGAACTGAGCTTGGTTATAAATCACCTTCTGTGGTAAACTATCTATTAACCATGTCTGGTTAATGCGGCCTGCACCAACAAATCACTTCCACAAGACCCCTGCACACTGAGAATCTTTCTTTACGCTTCAAAATTAATGTACTAGCAAAAAAACCTGAAAGCATAGTTATTTTACAAACTTGACAGGATGTAAAATATTAAAAATAATTTTTGTTTATAATGTCCCAAGGGAAGAAATTACTATGGCATTCCTTCCCTCCCTGGCCTGGCCCTGGACCCAGGCAGGGTTAAAACCACCGCTCCCAAACTGGGCAGCCAACCAACTGGAGAGTACTGGGAACACAGGCACTGCTCCCTCCCTTCTGCAGTCTTCTCTCGTGAGCTGCCAAAGAACTGGGTCTGACACAAATTCTGCCCTCCGAAGTGCCAGGAGAGTGGGAAACTTGTTTTCTGTGACACCCCGCCAACTTAGGAGGGGAAAGCCAGCAGGGAGAGGGGAAGGACAGCGCAACGTCTGCGCGCGACGGAGGCAACCGACCCCAGGAACAGCCTGGTTTGTCACGCAGCTCAGAAGCTGAGATCCACCAGTTTCCAAATTAAATCCCCCCCATTTTAAAGACTAAGGGCTAAATGAGGCATCTTTTTTTTTTTTTACAGGTGCATATCTTTTTTAAAGGGGCAATTCTTCTTGGAGACCAATACAAACTGAAAAATAAAAGAAGGGCATGAGAGTTAAATATTGAGTTAAATATTAGGTAAGTCCCTTTTAATAGCATTCTTTAAAAATATGCAGTAATTTTTGAATATAAAAGGTATGACAAAATTTTAAGCATGAGATCACAATAAAATGTGATGTTCTGAAAAATTTTCAAATAATTTACATAAAATATGCTCTCTTTTAAATAAAATATGCTTCCAGAAATAATGCCTTTCAGGCCCCTACATCTGAAAAGCTACAAAATGTGGAAAACAAGAAATAGACATACACGTTGAAGTCATCTCTGTTTATACAATTACTTTTAGTTAAAGAAAGAATAGCAAATGACAGAAAGTCTTTAAAGTCTCCAACGAGGCTTTTTATTTTATTTATTTATTTTTTAAATTTTCACAAAGTATTTTTTAAATAAAAGATGTGCCTATCCTCTTTGGAAAGGGGATCTGGCAGTATTTTTTTGTGCAACTTTATAGGCTAACAAGGTGGAGGAATACAGTCATTTACCTCTAGGCCCTTTGTGATACCATCTGTTTAAACCCATATACTAACACTACATTGTCTCCAAAGCAGCACTGTTACTCTGTGTACTCATAATAGCATTCAGAATGGTCACCCTGCTGTAAGATGTGAAGAAAGAAGCTGAAGTTAAAATTGCAACTTGAAAAGCAGGGTGTTCACTGGCTGCAAATGTGGTCTGCTATCAGGCTATAAGTGAAAGTTTAAAGGCTATGTACACTGCCTATCCTTGCATTTTTACATATCACTAATCCTAGCTTCAATTATTTTACGTTTTCTACACATTTTTTGTGTAATGGTGGGAATTCAATTATTGAGAGAACTTTCTTGTCACTGGAGCTGAGGGAATTCCTACAAAAGCCATTTTTTTTCCAGTCGTCCCATACAGCAAAGAAGGAATAAAGGAGAGAAATAAAGTGGGAGGAGTGGAAAACCTAGATGACAATATTCTTTCTCCCTGATGACTAAAATAAATTCTGAGCTATTCTGAAGAATAATGTTACATAAGTTGTCAGGATCATAAAGGCCAAACAATTGTCCGAGACAGCCAGGTAAGCAGAGAAAATGTTGAAGATACAGCAGGTGAAGAGCTCCTCAGCTGAGATATTGCATGAAGAAATTATTTTTCATGTAAAAAACTTTTTTTTTTTTAACTTAAGAAAACCTGCACAGTACCTCCCTATTGACCAAGATGATTACAGTCGAAGGAGGCCCCTGCCAACAGATCCTCCTTTTCACTCCTCCTTAAAAACTCAGGCTCGCAAAGGGGTACGGCAGCAGCGAACACATTTTTTGTACTTCAGCCCTATTCTGACTAGGCTTTAATACCAGCTAGAGATTTCCTTCTACGTGCCTAGTGGAGACACAGCATCCTCTCCTTTGACAGGTACCAGACTGACTGACAGCCCAAGTTACAAGCCCCGCTCTTGGAAGTCCGACCGACAACTAAGTTTTAGATGCTCCCTGCCACGGTCACTTAATTAGTCTTGTTGCAAAATGAAAACAACTTGATTTTGCATATGGAGGTATAAGAAAAACACTTTACCAATCAAATAAAATAAATGTCATCATTAAAAATTTGTCTATGCTGATTCCAATACATGCTCTTTGTAATCCTCGTCTGCAGTAGGATTTGAGAACAAAAGATTGTTTTGCTGGTGCTCAGTTAGGATCCTTCAGAAAAACTACAGTGACAAATCACATCTTCAAATGAATCACTGAAGCACCACTGACACTACTGACTGGGATCTCATCCACGAGACTGATGTTGAAATGGTACACACTTCACAATGAGCCTGAGCCATCCAGCCCGGTCTCCCTTTGCATTTCTAGTTCGTAGTTTGGTTTAAAACTTCAGGAGGCCATAAAGAATGCTACAGATTACACGATAACACTTGACAGAGAAGATATGATTGGAGTCATGTTTAAACTGTGACAACTATGGCATGCAGTGTCTTAAAGAAATGATTGACAGCCACACATAGATTTCACTTGACTTAAGGAACATCTGTTTCCTGGGGGGCTGTGCTGATGGAGAGGCTGAAGTACAACAAAAGCTGATCGTAGTATAATTCTGTCTGTAAAAGCAGAAGAGTATCAGACTAAGCTTTTTTTTGTTTTCTTCCCTTTTTTTTTTTTTTTTAAACATGGACCTACTGCTATTAAATAAAATGATCTTTTGACCATATACAGCTCTAGTGATTAGAGGACTGGGTGCAAAAAAACCTTTTCAAAAAACCAACTGTATTTTTCAGTGTCAGGCTAAAGAACAGCATCCGAGTCCCTTTTACTCAACCACTGCTGCAGGCACAGCGATGCACTTTTTCCCACCTACACTCATTATGGCAGCAAGCCAGCTTGTAGTAGAAACGCAACTGCAGTGTGGATGGAGTGAACCTTCACTAAAATGCATCATAAAGTTTAGCGAAATGCATTGAATCAATTCAGAATTTCAGTGTGCTACATTTATCTCCCCTATTAAGAAGCTGCTGCAAAGTACCTGACTGCAATATGCATAACTTCATGAAAGGGAACAGGACCATGTCTTCTGCATTCCCCTGGAGAATGCTCCTCATTCCAAGTAAGGACTAAAACACCTGGTTTGTTTTAGGAATAGAGCCCAGCTCCCTGGTTATGGGGAAGGACTTCTTTCCCTGGCCTCTTGATGTTAGAAATTTAATGTAATTTCTTAGGTTTTTGAAATTAAAGTGGAGAGGGAAGATGGGAGACAGGAAGAAAGACGTATGCTTTTTTGAGAACATACTCAAACAACAGTTATTGATACTCTATCAAACTATCCCTATCAAACTAGCTGTTAACATTTAGTACATAGATCCTTTTTGCCACCTTCACAGGCCAGAGTCACCAGCTCATGCCATAGAACTGTGGATGCTGTAAGGAAAGGTGGTGTGCTGCAGGTTTACTCTGCAGTGACATACTCGCCTGCCAGTACAGTGCAGAGAAAGCAGAGCTCCCTGAGCATGGGACGAGTAATCCTCTAGCCGCATCCCATCACGCTACCAGTTCATGAAAGAAAACCCCCAGGAGACAAACCTGGGATGTGAGCCTGCCCCCCTCGGGGTGAGTGGCAGGTCTGAAGGCGGGAACCCCGCTGCTGTCTGCACAAATGTGCCACAGACCAGTTGCTGTAAAGAAGACACGCACCACCGTCAGCAGATCCCAGTGGTGTCTGGCAGGCGGGCTCTGGCTGAGCCTGTGCATCAGCCCCAGTCTCAGGGGACCAGGCACAAGACTGAAAGGATTTGGCACGGATTAGATGAGAGACAGATATTGCACTTCTCAAACAGGGACAGCTTTGGATATGGCCAGCAGCAGGACACCTGCAAGGCTTTAAAAGCACCTACAAAGGCGTATAGTGAGTTTAAGCATCTGCATAACTTGGGAGCATTTTCAGATCACAGGTCTGGTTTCTACTGTATCAATTCAACAGCAACCCTACTTTAAGAATCCAAGTCCTGTATTGAAGGTAGCTCTGTATGTTTTATCATTCTTCACACCCCCAAAAACCCTAGGTTTGCTCCAGGGCAGTCTTTCAGAAACTAATGATGTATGGGATTACCATTTTATTTATGAATACAACACATCAATATCTCCTATAAAGGGGATGAATCTGCATTATCTTCTATGTCAGAATATAAATAAATAACTTGACCATATCAATCATATGGGTTACTATATGATAAGCATATAAAAATGCTTATAGGTACGTGACTCATCCCCCCAATATCCATGTAAAACATACATTCGTCTTAATGGAAACAGACCTAAGAAACAGTTTAATTTTCCTCTACTTTTAGGGCTCAGGCACATTACCTTACATCAGCTGAGCCACAGTAACCAACTTAATGTAACACAGAATGAAATGCATTAGCCTGTATTTCTCTAAAATGTCACAAGGGTAAGAACATGAAAAGCTTCTGATGCTCAGTAGCTAATTAACCCCCAATTAGTCAACCCTGTCCCTGAATATTGCCGATGCAGCCACATCGGTAAAACACAAATGGAATCAAATCATATCACAAAATTTTTGCACTAACAAGTAGAAGAGCAGGATGTGGACTAATCTTTGCAAACAGAATTAAATTATCTCTCAATAGAGAGCAGAAAGGGAAACACCCCTCAAAGTTAACATAAATGAAACATTTTAATATGATTATGAGACACGCCAAATAAAATTTAATAGCTTGCTACATGATTTCTAGTAAGAAGTACTGTGAGAGGAAAAAGGTCAAATAGTTTGTATTCATCACTATTATTCTCCCATTTCCTCTGAACTTCCAATTTTCCAATCATACATATATGCTATAGAATAGCTGATGTGAAGCACTGGAGAGGAAGTGTTATTTTCAAATCCACTTTCTGACAAACACCTTTCAACTTCATATTTCAGAGACACTGTGAGAAAGTAAAATGAAATTGTAATGAACAGGAGGTGGTCCTGAGGACCCTAAATCAAACAGGACAGACAGCTGGATGATTCAGGTCACGACTATCTTTTAAAAAACAAAAAAACCCAGTAATTTTTTCTTTTTAATTACAGATCTATTGGCAAGCTCAGTCTAGCTAAGAAAAACAATAGCAACGTTAAATGAATATCACTTGGAAATGAACAGCTCTATGAGATGCAAGACAGCATATGATCAACTAAAAAAGTCTCTTCTTGATTTTTTTTTAAATTTTATTTTTAATTTTTTTTTTTTTTTTACCTGATAGGTGCACCTTTGGCCTGTGCCGGTCTCAAGAGTACAGTTATTGTAGTAGCAGTTTCATTGAGAGATGCATCGACTCCTTCGTAGTCTGGTAAAGTGGGAGCTGATTAATATTGAGTGGGAAGGAAAAGAACAAGAAACAAATCAGTGAAAATATTTTGAACTTTCATGAGACTGTGGCTGTTCGCAATGTAGTACAAAGCCACAATCTTCACCAGCTATGTAAGTCTTTTTTAATGATTTTCCAGTCAGGCATAATCTTTTACTAGAGCATGTATGGGACTTCACCAGCAATTGATAACCCCATCCCTAACTGCACCCCCTCAAATCATGATACCTATCAAGTTAGACAGGTTCATTCAAGAAGGACAGAAATAGAGGGAGGAGGTGACTGCCAAGAAACCCTAAGAGTACAAAATCCCATTTTGGCCTCGCTCTTTCTACCTTACAAACAACTATATTCACCATCTCGAAGACCCAACCTCTACCATCTCTCTTTTTCCTCCTCCAACAATTGAAGAACCTTTCACATTTCCTCTTAAATGTCATGAGAGACCAGAGTGCAGGAAAATTGAGCTTGGATAGATATGCACCTGTGGACTAGAACTGGATGGGGTAGTCTTTTCCCATGCCCATTTCTCCTTCTGTTTCTAACAATGGATGGCCAAGCTGCTCATTAATCAGTTTCTGAACCACTGCAGTTTTCAGCCCAGGGTATTAAGAAGTAACAAAATCAAAGTCAAGACCAGAAGCAGTTCAGGAACCGATTGACTAATGGACTGGATGTCAGGCCTTCATGGCAGAAATATTTGTTGTGGGTTGGATGGCTGGTGTTGGTGATTACTTCAACCATCCGACTTTAATGTGCTGCCACAAGCCTGTTACAGTCCTCACTGGTAATACTGTTGCTGACTTCACCTCTAGTGCAAGGTAAGAAACAGGATTTTCTGCGATTCAGAAAATAATAGATTTCTATTAATTACTAACCTTTAACAAGCTTGAAAACTATCTGCATGTTTTATTTTTTTTAATATGTGGCTCTATCTTTATAAAATTGCTAACGATGCCTTTGTATTTCAAAACGAACTTTCACAAAAAGGGTGTTTCCTAGCAGGATGTCAATCATTTAAGTCATAATAATTTTACAATAATATATCAATAGATAGAAGAACACTGAAAGGTTAAAAGCCTTGGTTCATCAGTCCCAGATTCTAGATAAGCACAAAAGTTGCTTTTATATCAGGAACTATTACTTTATAGAAATAACTTTCATTCAATGTTCAGTTATAAATTACTGTTTACACCATGTTCACTAGGATCACGGCAACCACTTGTAAGCTTGGTTAAAAGGAATAATTTCACTCCTTATGAAAATTAAGCTAGCATTTCCTGAAACATATGTGTTGCTTCATAAAAAGTATCAGTTATACAGAGCAAAACCAGAGAACAGTTCAGTATAAAGCAAGATGATGAAAAAAAACCAGGCTGAAATTCAGATACAAAGGGTGTCACAGCCTGCCTTTAAGCTTTCCATTAACCATGTTTTGCTAACTAACAGACGACCCATACTGTGTCTAGAAAGTGTGGTAGACTGGATTCTGGACAAAATTTCTGGGTGGAAAAAGAGGGCACATCTAAAGAAGCCTGAACACATTGTAGTATTAAATAATCCATACATGTTGAGGTGCTTATTTCTCAAAATACTGAAACGTCTGGGGGACACACATGTTAGCAAGAAATTAGATTTTTTTTTTTTTTCCCTCCTACAAAGAGGTTAGAATACAAATATGCAAGTACTACACCACCATTATCCCTGAACATTTATGAACAGGAATTTGTTCTGAAGAAACAAAAGAACCTTAAAACAACCTGAATAAAACACTAGACTTCAAAACAACCTAATAGCTAGATAAACAGAACGGAACATGTAATTTCTTTTTTTTTTTGTGGTATGGCTGGTTTTTTTTGAAGGGGCTGGGGTATGAGGAATGCTAGTGCTTATGTGCTGGGATGGAATTCAACAAATTGTTCAGTTAACTACAACAACTACAGAATTTCACTTGCTATATAATTCAAGGAGCTCTGCCTTGAATTTTCTCACATTTTGATTTATGTGCATGTTTTTGAGAACTGGCTGAGGAAACTACATGAGTAGTTTCCTATAGAAATGGTAGGGCCTTCCAATACTTTACTAACTTCCCTTCACAGGATAATATAAGTTTCATTATGGCAGATAATAAGGAAAAGAGCCTGCTTTGTGCTGTTTGAATTTCTAAATGACTGACGTTTTTGATCTCTGCCAAGGTGTGAAGTCGCCATGTCATAAAATCAACAGTCTCTCTAG
Organism: Haliaeetus leucocephalus; assembly: GCF_000737465.1. Lineage (NCBI taxonomy): Eukaryota > Metazoa > Chordata > Aves > Accipitriformes > Accipitridae > Haliaeetus > Haliaeetus leucocephalus. Next base: position 7,314,235 of record NW_010972886.1, on the reverse strand, counting down.
ATATAGCATTGACTTATCTTCTGCTATCAACTGCATAAGCTACTATCATATTTTTTGAGAATAATACTGAAATTTAAGAAAATAAAAATACTAAAGCATTCTACTTGACATTACTTTCTCCTAGAGTTTGCAGTGCATTATTAAGATGAATAGTGTCAATTCTGGTGCATTGCAGTAAGTGAATAAAGGCACAAGGAAGCAGACCTATAGGAATCTGGCAAAATAAATTCACACTTTCTCCCAACTGCCCCAATTCTGTTACAGCTGTGTGCTGCTAAGTGGTGTCACCTTGAGTACGTCAGTTAATTTTCTGCATCTGACTTTACTAATCTGCAAAACAAATACAGTACTTAGTGACCTATGGAGTGCTGTAAGGATTAATTAGTTAAGGTTTATACAGCACTCCAAAATCTTTAGATGAAAGTACAAGATTACACAAAATCAAACAGTTAACAACTACAGGTGTGCAATTTCCACCTCATGCAAGGATTTATCCCTGAACTTATGCTACTGTTTGGCAAATACGCTCCAAAACATTTTCAGTAATACAGTTTCACAACATGACAGGATTTCTTTGGAGGGTTTTCTTTCCCATTTAATGATTTTTCAAGCCTTACAAAAAAATCCCCAAAACATTCACACCCCCCCCCCTTCCTTTTTTTTTAACTGTTGTTTTTTGTTTTTACCTGAGATGTTGGTTGTTACATTGATTGTGGTTGCTGGTCCAAACCCTTTAACAGTGCTTGCACGTATAAAGAACTGGTAAGTAGTACCGGGATGCAAGTGTGAGAAGACATGGTGTGTGCTGTTCCACAGCTTTGACACGGTTTGTGGAGGTCCTGCAACAGGAACTGCAGGATCAAATGACCGTATACTGCTATAGCTGACCTGTGAAAACAATTATTTTTGTAACAATTGTTACAGTTTTTGGCACAAGGGGATTAGGTTATCTTGGCTGCAAAGGAAACAAAAGACCCATGCTCATCTAGCTACCCAGCTATATTGGGGATACCATGAGGACTTGATGTGTATTATTGTAGAGTCTGCTTCACTTGAAAGGCTATGCAGATGCCCTTCATCTCTCTCTCTTTGTGATTTTAGTTCACGTGTGGAAAATTACACTGTTCTATTTAAGTTAGGACACCACCACCATCCTCCCCATCTCCACCAAACCCCTTTATTTTTCACTTCCTGTAATACATTTCCCTCTCCTCTTCTAATAATTATATTTAAATGCTGTCCAAACCAAGCTAATATATTTAAAGCCTGCGATGGTATTTTAACGTACTGGTTTTGACTGGGATGGAGTTAATTTTCTTCACAGCAGCTGGTATGGTGCTGTGTTTTCGATCTGTGATTACAAAACACGAGCTCACACTTTTGCCCTTCTGATTCCTCCCCCATCCCACTGTGGGGGAGTGAGTGAGCGGCTGCATGGGGCTGAGCTGCCCACCAGGGTTAACCACACTATTTAAAGAACTTGGTTAGCATTAAATAGATAAACAAACAGATTTAAGGGGGTTTGTTTGGTTAGTTGGTTTGTCTTCCTCCTATAATTCACTAGTATACAAAGTTGTATTGTCTGTTCCTTTAAAAAAGGAGTGCTGGAGAGAATGGTGTTTGTTTCTCAGATCAGCTCCTGTTTCCTCCCAACCTCCTGTGGAGGTCCTCAGAAGGTTCATATATTAAATACACTTTAAATAGAACATATATGGAGGTTTCCTTGAAGGGTGGTATCTAAAGACCTGACAAAGCTAAAAAACATTGCTCCAAATTTAATAACCATCTTACTTTCCATGTATCCTTCTCTTCCAACAAAGAAGATTTCACGGATCACAGCTGTCATGGCTTTTGGAAGGGTGTATAGTAATGACACAAGATTTTTAAAACTAGCACCTCCCACGTGGACTGTAATGTTGTTATACTCACGTGCCAAAGCCACTTGACAGGGCTGGGCAGCCAACAACATATGCACAATAATTATGATTTTTGAGTATCTAATCACTACACAAAATCCCATATTCTGTAAATGAAAGCAGCATATAATTGAATAGCTGCCTACAGAGCATCAACATCCACCCCTCTTGCCGCACCTTCCTAGCCCTATCCTATGCTCGTTAGCTGTTTAATGATTACCTCATACTGAGTAATGATGCCATTTGGATCCACAGGTTCCTTCCAGTTGAGGAAGATCTTATCTTCAAAAGGAGTTCCTTTCACCGACTTGGCAGGTATAGGGCCTGGCACTATGAACAAAATAAAACTTTTAAAAATAGGAAATTCAAGAGACAGAAAATTTAAAGGGATGACAGAACATCCTATTAAAAACCAAAGTGAGCGCGGGCCTATTTTTATTAATATTCATTCGCGTGCAAAAGGCAACGGTAGAGAGTATGAAAAAGCACTTCAAAGCGTATTTTGTCATTCACAGTGAGGAAAGAGCATGAAGTTGAAACGTTATCCGCACATATGGTTTTCAAAACTTCATGCAAAGTCAAATTGTCTCGTAGTATAGCCAGGGGAAACAGTTCAAGCTAGATTACAACTTCAGGGAACATCACTGAACTCTGTAATAAGCATATCTTAGGACAAGGACTACATGGTTTTAAAATCCTTTTAAAAAGAAAAATCAAAGGCAAGGAAGAGCCTCTGTTATACAGCATCTTCCAAACGAGAGAAATGATTACAAAATAGTTTTCAGTCACCCCTTCTTATGATTTCTTGTTTTAAAAGAAATCCTTGTTTAAAGGGGGGGGGCTGGGCACAGGGCAAACACAGCCCCTCAGCTGTCCCTTCTTTCAGCCACTGACGTGCTTGTGCTGCAGAAGGATCAAAACTGCTTACTTCAAATCTTTCTAGTAAGAGACATTTTCAAAGCTGGGAACTGAACCACACTAAGGTGACCCCACTTTCTTATTTTAAACGCAACCAATATCGCTGGTGTAATAACAAGTCTGAAGTGTCACCTCAGGCCTCTTTGCCTGAGTGATTCACAGTACCTGGTAATCCCATCAACACCAGGTGGGAGCACTTAGTTATCTCCCATTTCAGCTTACAAGATATTTTTGCCTACACATACGGTTCCTTTTTAATCACAGCAGCTCACCTAGGTTTGAACACACACATGCTGAAAGAAGAGGATGAGGATAAAAGAGCACCTGAAGAAACCCTGAACCCAAAGAAACACCCTCCCCCCTCAAAAAGCCAAAGTTGCCCAAATCTGCAGTCTTTCAAGCTAAAATGTTACTTCTATTTAATATATTGACATATATTTCTCTCCCCTTCTTAATCAGCCTATTTTCTTCTGCATAACTTTCAGTGAGCCTCACACATGACAATTCTTGGTTATTAATTATCAAAGCAGACTGAAGTTTTACAAAGAGTAAAAATAAATTAAACCCCACTGGATCAAAGGAAGCGCCAGGCACTGTGCTAGCAGCACCAAGGAGTGGTCTGTCCCAATAGTGGGATTTATTTCAGTCTGCATGGAAGCTATAAATGATGATCTGACCCTTGGTACAAACAACATAATTTGGCACTTTAATAATAAATTCATGGAGTCAAAAAAGCCCACAAGCAAACAGATGCGAGCTTCACAGAAACTGTTCATCCATCTGCCCAATGAAAACTTAGAAGAAGTTAACTAAAATCATACACTGCTGCTTTGCTTCACTGTCCCAATACAAACTGGGCAGTGGATGAAGGCTGACACACCACGACAGCCCCTGTGTGCTGTTAGTGGCATTGAGAGACTTGCTGTAGGCAACGCTTTGTTTTTCATGGGAATGCTCTACTGTTTTTCTTCTCTACATCTCAAATGAGGTATGAATATACCCTGACGCACACGACATTTTGCTTGGATGACGCGTGCACACATGTGTGTGTGTGCGTGCATATACATCTGTGTTTGGGAGAGAATAGAGGAATGCACTGGGACACGCACACAGAATATGAAATTTAACATTAAAGCATGTTAAAGCAGGTGAGGTAAAAAGAAAACAGATACAATTGCTCAAAAACCTGCAAAATACTTTTTGCGTGGTGCTTTTAAAGAACATGTTTCATATTCAATTGAAACTGGGTGCAGGGCTCTATGTTTGAGGGTTGCATAAAGCCGCCTACATTTTTTGTTTAAATGCCCAAGTGGGAGAAGCCTCTAGGCTCATCGCATCGCATGACTGTGTTTTCTTCTCCTGCAACATAAAATTCGTTGCTTGTGGCAGCAGCAGCAATGTTAAACTGACTGGAACTACATGATCCCAGTTAGTTTCATGCTTCTCTTCCCACTGCCATGGGAAGGGCACAAGAACAGAAGCTAGCACAGCGATGAGCAGCTTGCCGGGAATCCCAGTAAAAATAAGGTCAGAAAGTAAAAGAGAGCAAGGGTCTAGAGAAAGAGAACAGTAATTCCCACAAACCTCACCCAGCCCCACAAATTCACCAAAAATGAAGCTTGGGATCAGCTTAAATTATTTGAGAGCTCAACTGGAATTAAAACAAAGAAACAAATAAAAGTTCAAATGCCTAGAAAAAGGAATATAAATTAATTTTAGTTTGAAGGACTCATTTTGATGGGTCTGAAGTTATTTTTTCCCTTCCATTTTTCAGTTCAACCACAGTAAAAACATCTTTTAATTGCACAGCTTTGCCAAAGGGGCAAAGGTAAGTGAGGAAAGAGAAAAGCAGAAGCAAAGGAATTTGCTTAAAGAACAGAGTACCTGTGAGCAGGCCCACACATTCATCAGCCAGGTTAGTCCAAATAATGCCTAAACATCCTCATTTGTGATTTTGTGTCTTTGTTCTCAGGTCAGTATTAGTTACAAACAGAAATTTTAAGAGGGCTGAAATTAGTAAAAAAACCCCAAGCAAACAAAAATCCACCAACAAAAGAACAACAGCAAGGTAACCTGTTGGTAACAGTACTCTGTTACAAATTGTTACTCTGATACAAATTGCATCTCTCCATGTAGACAGCGATTGCTGTCTATTCCCTACAACTCCCAGCAGGACTCTAAGGACTGAAGAAATACCTTAAACTTCACCTTCCCAATGCAGTGTTAAGAGCCTTCTCTTTTATACGCTATTTAGCAAGGACTCAGGTGAAAAACAGCCAGGTAAACATCATCCTTGTGCTGATAATAGCTCTTGGAAACTTCCTCACAAACAGCCCAAAAGGCTTTCTTCAGCCTTGTGTGTGCATCTCCAGAAGCCCCATGGCCCACCACAGTGCCTCTTTGCTGCCTTCTCAACTCTCATTCTTCTTCCTACGTGAGCTCTTGCTCTTCTCCTTGAACTTATGGACAGTCTATACTAAATCAAAACACTCAAGACTATTACAAGTGTATATTAAGGTGAAGTACATTGCTTAAGATTCCCTATCAATGGCCAGGTGTCTGAATAATTCAAAGAGTGTAAGTAGCTGCTAGAGGAGTTGGACTCGGACCTTTTGGCCTCTGCACCCTCTCTTTAAAAAGATTCTGGTCCCATTGATTTTCTTTCCATCTGCTGACCTTGTGAAGTGTGACCCCAGTCTCTCTCAGTGACAACAACAGTAAACACTTTTCCTTTCACATGCATTATTCTGTGCTAAACTTCCAACACATAACAATTTACACTTATCTGAAGAAGGGAAATCCTTCAGGTGAGTTTAACTGTATGGGTTTCAGAAGAGATTTTGAACTTAAGCAAAAAAAAAAAATCGTTTTTCCTATTAAAAAGTATACAACATAAAATGTACATGTATATAAAAGTGACACAAAACAAATTCAAAGGGAATTTCAGCAAGGTTTTATAGTGGAAACATCACAAGCTCTTCTTCCACGATTTATATGCATCTCCAGACCCCTTTTAATGAAGCTATATATTCATATAGTGAAGAGCTGATAATCTTTTCTTCTATATACCTGTGGGATGGTGGACTTTTATCAATATTATGCATAATAAAAGTACCAACCATCAATCTGACGTCAGACCAATTCATTTTAGAGCAATGTATTTGCATTAAATTATGTCACAGTCACAAATAAATTGTTATTCACAAATAGTGTCACCTAAACCTTGTTCTACACTAACTTAATGGGAAATTTATATTACAATACATTACTTCTGGAAGAACAATGTATTAACTGACACCAACCACTATAAAAATGAATTTATATTGCTTCAGTTTTCCTGCTACAAAATAATGAAAGCGCATGTAAACAGAGTATTTTTATTATCATTATACTCTGTGAAAGCTGTGCATAGTATTATTATGCTATATGGTAAAGGCTATGTGCAGATATATGCACGGTTATACTGGGAAAAATTCCTTTGCGGTACTCAAAAAGTAAAGCGTATCAGCAGCAAAACTTACAGCCGTTCTCCAAAGGTAGGTGCTTATTTTCAGGAGATGGTGACAGTCAATCTCTTCTACTGTTTAAATGTTAGAAGCAATTAAAATGGCCCACCTTTCCATTGGCTTTTTCTGAGGGATTTACCATTTTAACTTCATGCTTTGTTACAAGTCGAGACTAAGGTTTAAATAGAAGCAAATTTTATGTAATAAAAAGGAAAAAAAAATCAGAATTGCTACGAGTCGTCTTTACCATATGAGTATTCACACCAAAGGCGATGACAAAAATGACTTCTTTGGAAATCGCTTGAGTTGCACCATTCGCAGCGAAGAACAAAATGCTATATATACACTGGGCCACGCTCCCTGGGCAAAAGCCCACAGGTCGGCGTCACCCACCTGGGGCCACTGCTGGACTGCGCAGGCACGGACCTGCTCACGCCTGCGACGGGTCCCCGTACCTTCCAGCCTATATACAGTTACTAACGTAACAAACATAAATGCTTACAACCAAGCTACTGAGCAAGCTAACAGAGGCTAATCAGTCTCAGCGGCAGTGGCACTTGCTGTAGATGTTGGCGCAAATATCAAATGCGGTTAAATCCACGAGTTCTGGATTTGCTGCATTTGGGGCCTCAGGCACCTAACACAGTATTTTGTTTAAAGGCTTTTTACACCAAATGCTGACTTCAGTACCCCTCATTTCTGGGATTTGGAAACGTTTCTCCATGTCAGGGTGAAATAATCTCACATACTCACATACCTTATAACTTTCTAAAAATATGTAAATCAATATTCAGAGAGTGCTTTCAGCTAGCACACAGTTTGGGAATAACAGGAACTTGTGGGCCCAGGTGGAAGCCCGCATTCCACTGCAAACTGCTGAAATAGCCACTAATTCTGGCCTTTTTGCGGGCATCCTTATGTCAAACACACTGTTTCAACAAAGCACCTCATATGCAATATCACTTTTTCAGCTACAAAGCTTCTAATATAGGTACCTAAAGGAAATGAAAAGTAGGAAGTTGTTTCAGCCAGGGTAAATAATTCTGTGTTTCAGGGCCAATTTTTCCTGAGCTATTAATATAAAACCTAGCTCGTATTTCTAGTCTCTGCAATACCTTAAAACAGCTTACTTCATTTGTCGTTCGTTCAGTGTAAGCTTAAAATAAATCTCTGCTAATAATTTCAATATTTTTCTTACTTTCTCACAAATCAACTTTTCTGATGTCTTTAAAAAAAGTGCTCGCGTGTCTTTCTGCAACCACTTTTTCTCTCTCTCGATTATACACCGATAGCAAATCTTACCTACCATCTGAAAAAAAAATTGGGGTTATTTTCACAAGCTGAGGGACAAATAGGCCTTTTATCAATGGCAGCAGGTCGGTTATAATCAGTTTCAGTTCACTGCTGCTAAAGACATAAAAATTCCTCCCTTATTTAGCTATATTGCCACTAAATTTTGCCACTGCTTATGAAACCTAGGTTACTAGTCTCCCTTTTAGATCAAGGACTGAGGTCAATACCTTTAGCAGCAGCATTTATGGACAACTTCACATTGAAACTTTTATCTCTTAGTCATGGGTTTCTCTTTATTAACTGCAACCATTTGCCAATTTTTTCCTAATAGGATTAGTATACCGGGTTCACTTGACATCCATGCATGTATCACTCAGCTACATGAGTTAGACATTTTTTTGAGACAGTTTGCCATTTCAAGCAATCTTTGCAGCCCTCCTTTGCTGCATCAGACATACTGCCTGCTCGTCTTACTGCATTAACTTTTCTCCCAGGTGGGCTATTTTTATTACTTTTAAAATGCTACTAGTGGAGTTTTATGTCTATGTTTTTTTCAAAGCTCCTTGAAGCATTGTTTGTTTGTTTCCTTTGATCAAAGCATATTTTCTACCTCTTCTCCCCCCAACCCCCAATATTTTCCTGATGTGCCAGAACAACTTGAAAAAGCACAAAGGAAAAAATGCTTCTCATAGCAAATAATAAATGGGGGGGGGAGGGGGGGGGGAGGGGGGGGTTGGGGGGGGGGGGGGTTGTAAAGGCAACACAAAACTTACTCCTGTCAATCACAGAAAAATACTATATTTCAACTATTTCCATAAAATCCTCCCGCCTGAAGCTGGTGGAAGATATTTCTTCTTCACGCATTTAGACAGTACACAAAGTGTTTCACTTTTTAATCTTTTGGTCCTCTAATTATAACATCTCCCCCCCTCCTCTGCTCTTCCCCAGAGTGGTGCGCCTGCTGCAGTTTTCCCAGGAGCATGAGTAATGGTTGGACAGTTGGTGTCTTAACCCTGCATTGTAGCTCTAGGTATCTCTGCACAGAGCTGAATGAGCCACACTCTCTGAACGATCAGGGGGCCTCGTTTGTGTCCAATGAGCGTCTCCTTTGGCTCAGACCAAAGCTTTGGTATCCTTTAAGGCCCCAAACGGGTACTCACCATATTCCAAGTGATCTTTTTCAATTAGTTGTTTGCCTGCTGTTAGCTGACACACTCCCTTATGAGTTATAAAATCACCATCAAACACTTTGAGCTTCATGATTTGCTTTTTCGGTAGCTGCTCTCTGAGAGCTAATGCCACTATTCCTGTTAATCCACTGCCTTTTGCATCTGGTTCCACTTAAAAATGAAGGAAGCATTTATCTGCTTTAATCCCATTCACCATCCACTGCTCTTAAAAGGGGTCCCTGTGAGTTCGCAACGTCCTTGTGAACAGGCAGCTCCAAGAACGCGTGCACACTGCTGATTCATGCTAAGTGATAAATTCACTGCTGATTCTTGTACTTTGAAATGCCAAACATCATCTCTGCCCAGCGTGTATGCGTCCCCAGATTGTGCGAGCCTTCCTTTTTCCTTTATCAAATCCTTCAAACACTGTCCATCTCCTAAACAAGGCAGGTGAAACAGTGAGTCCCTGTTGTTGCACAGATAATGCTGAGTACCCAGGTACTCAGAAGAACTTTCTCCCAGATCTTAGTGATGGTGTGATCTCTCCCCAAAGTGAAAGATGGTGTTTCACCCATGAAACACTGACAAATTTGCTTGTTTTCATCTTCTTTTTGCAGAACTTGTTTAACAGTGTACTGCTCAAGGGCTTAATTTTTACGTGGAATACAGCTCTTTGCAAATTACTATAATATACTTTAAAGATTATTTCCATCTATCCAAGTTAAATAGGAATACTTAAAACCACCAAGGATTCAGATGTAGCTCTGGTCAGAAAGGAGGCTATTTTCAGACTTACAGTCCTGGCTTTGCTTTCTTGCAGATACTGAATTACAAGCTATTAAAACCTTCATTTGTCAGTCACAGCCTCAAAGGTCTGAAGCACAGCTTCTGAATCTTACCCTGTTCTTCTACTAATTGTTTCCTGAGTTAATTCTGCTCCTGGTACCACACACTGCTCAGTTATCACTCGCCACTCTGGGAGGTCTGGCCCAGCTATGCAACCTTATATAAATGTGAACCTTTGTGAAAGACAACCAGAGATCCTCACTGTCTCAGACCATAGCCCCGCAAAAGTCCAAGATCGTCTGCATTTAGGAAATCCCAGAAGTTCAAATATGTGTAAATCTCCTAGCAGACGGGAGGAGGTGAAATGAAGGAAGAAGAGACATGAAGGGAAAGATTAAAACAAAACAACAACAACAAAAAAGAAAGGGACAGAGAGCTGGAAGCATGGGGAAGATGGACAAAGCAACAGAAGATGAGAACAAAACGGTAAAGATGCAGAGAGACAGGAAAATATGAGGTGGACACCTTTAATGAACTCCAACGGTCTATGAAGTTTTTACTTGATTAGCAGATCCTTGTAAGAAAGAATGTCATAGGAAGAATGCTACACTACAGAAAAGCTAACAAAAAGTTAATTATCTGTTGTCATCTGGAGTTTTCAAAGTTTCTATTTATGAAAAGTACACAATGTAAGTGCACAGTTTCATATAATCATGTAATCGGTGGCTATTTCTAATTAATGTTATTTGCAAAAATGTAGGAAAATACTGTGATCGTCTATTTTCCGTCTCATAAATGAATCACTGATAATGCCCCCACTATGTAATTATCATTATGGTCATTCTACAAAACCTGCAAAAACCATCATGACAATGAAGTTAATTCTGACCACATGTGAAATATGTGGGGCACAGACTCATGTATCTTCCTGTAGCTTTCATCTTCTTAGTCCGAGTCCTGCTTTAGGCTGCGAACTGTGTTTAAAAACATTTTCAGACAGATACTTGATCATGGGACTAAACGAGCAGCATACACATAGGCAGTCAACTACAGAACTCAGTTTACTATTGCTATGAGAGTTCAAGGAGAGACACAGGTGTGAATACTCCTTTGATCCTGAGACGGCTGAAAGCCCTCCATATTGCACATTACTTGCATGCTCCGTATTTTGAAATACATGATAAAATGGACATAGACTTTCAAACCAATCAATAATGCACAATTAAAAATCTGCATTTAATTTTCAATAGTATCACTGAGTAGACCTCACGAGGCAATTTTCAAGTCACAAGCATTATTACCTCCAGTGCACCTAAATATAGGTACCTTTTAAAATTTATTAATCCCTCTTTGAAAATAACATCTGCTTGAAACAGTTCACCTTAGCAACTTTTGTTCACTGGGTGAGGCTTTTTTTACACTATGGTACCTCTGACACCAAAGCTGAATCTAAACAAGTTCACTGATAGCACACTGGCGTGCTAGCTTGAGACCAAAACCTGCCCTGTGTGCATCATTTTCCAAGAATAAGCCACAACAAAACTAGAAGACCAAATATATGCACTTGACTCTGCTCTTGACAGGCACTGCTATAGTGACCAGCCACCATCTCTGCACATCTGACTAGATAAAGGCTATGAGAAAACATAACCTTTCTTGAAAACTCAGTTAAAAAGAAATAGAAAACCATTTTCTATGGACATAACAATATTACTACTACTTTTCATTTTTTTTTTAACCTCAAGGAAAATAGCAAGCACAAATATCTATAATGTAAACACAGGTACAGAAATAATTCATCATGGATTATATTTAACTTTTTAAAAAAGTAATGCTAAAATTTGAATTGCATGAAATATTCTAGTTCTGTACTTGTCAATAAATCTTCATGTGATGCACCTATGTCTCTATAGCTCTCTGCAGCTCCTTATATTATACCTATTTAATAAGCTGTTCTCTCTTCTTTATTGCAACAGTAAACATATTCCTCTTCTATTTCTTGTAAAATTGAGAATGTATGGGGAAAAAGTGCTACCAGATTCTAACCTTGATTGCTATCTATATATAAAGCTATACTCTCTCCTCCATTTTACATGCAAACACACTACCTTTTTCAATTTTATGTTCTTATGTATCTATACTCTTACATTAGCCCAAGTATTCTTTTTTTGGTTACTGATGGCAGTATCTGTTTTCATTTTGTGGCTGTAAATATTTTAATGAAATCTAAATATAAGAAAAGGAAACTAATATTTCTCTTTACTACCACATTTTAAATAATTAGGGAAAAATATCTATTTTTATTTTAATCTCTTTCATACCAAGATTCATAGCCTAACCACCAAATATCACCGTTAACATCTGCATCTATTCTTTATTTCTTCCTAACTAAGATAAGTTCAACTGTCTTGTCAATGAAACTTCATCGAGAGAATTTTAAAGAAGAATCATAGAATATCTCAAATTAGAAGGGACCCATAAGGATCATAGAGTCCCATTCCCAAGTTGTCAAAATAATACTTTAATCTGATGGGTGGCTTTCAAACAGTTAACAGATACTATATACTGTAACCTGCAACATAAATTATTGCTCAAATATATTTGCTGAAGAGGTTTTAAATCTTGAATAGATTCTTTAAGCACTGAACTCAATATTTAAATTCACAGAATTAAATTAATTTTCAAATACTACACCTAATACTGTGAAGAAGCCTTCATCTAACACCACCATGTGTTTCTTGTCACCTCTGTTAGCACATTTTTGAAATGACTGGGAAGCCATCCTCCTTTTTCTTGCAAGAGAGAGATTGAGTTTGACTTGTGTTACATGGACAGTTTGGGATATATATGCTGGGTGACAGGTATAATACTTTTAAAGCTACTGTTTTAGGGCTAATTAATACATTAATAGAAGAGAACTTCCATCCTTTGGGACACATATTGTAAAACACAAAGTAATTTCCTTCCACCTGTCTAGACTGGACTTGGCTGTAATTTCTATAACAGCATTTATGCATACCGTCTTCATCTGTCTGGATAATGGTCTCCTCGCTCTCCTTCCTCCCTTCTGGGTTGGTTAAGATCATTTTGAGGCTGACATTCGTGTATGGAGGCAGGTGATCCACAACGTGCTGGGGTGCTTTGGGGTCCATGTCCAAGCAGTCCGCCTTGCTCTCGTTGTGTCCGCAGAAGTAGTGGTAGCATATAGTGACATTGAAAGTGTGGCAACGAGTGATGTTGTAGCCCAAAGATTCCCAATCCACAGCAATGTGTCTGGCCTGGATCTCAGCAATCTTCAATGTTTTTGGTGTTCTCATAGGTTCTAGAAAACAGAATATAATGAAGAAAAACATTGTTAACATTCTTCATCCTTGCACTGAACTGTAACCGGTAGATGATGCCTCCAGGAATGTGAAAGCAAAGGAGATGCCCAACAAACGCAGGCTTATTACTGGAAGTATCATCCTTTGTACAAGTAGCCCGAAGGGAAAAAACCTGCCAGTCTCTGTTTTTTTACTTCATTCTTTTCTGGCCTCTCTTTACAGGTTTCAATCAGAGATTAAGACTTAGCAACAGTGAGAAAAAGAACTGCTAATTAACAGTACAGCAATTCAAAGCAACTGAGAATACAGGCAGCAGATGCAAGAAGAGTGACCAAAAGGCCACCCAGCTGTCACCGCTGGCTTCCCTTCTTGATTACCCCCTTACCTTTTTTTTTTCACCTGCGTAAATTACATAATACCTCATAATGGTAAAGAGTCAACATTCACTACACTATGATTTATCATGCCACCAAGCAATACTGTATACTAATTATACTAATTACCTTACTAAGCTAGCAGTTACAAAAATGATGCAGATATTAATTAATGTTTATTATTTTAGTAATGAAGCTATTCATTCAAGCAAAACCCCTCAGAAATATTACCAAAGATGCTTTTGGATATTCCCATTGTATCCTGCTTCTTTTGGATCCCCAAAATTTTGCCTGGACATTGCTCTGAGCTGGTGACCTCTGACCTGCTACCCAAGCTCTGCGGCTCTTCACACATGCATTTCCACCAGCAGAGCACATGATGCTCCCCAAGCTGTCATCAATCTTTCATTGTCTCTCTAGTGCATTCATTCCTCATGCAAGACTAACTTTTATCGTCAAACTTAATTAAAATGATTACACAATGAAAATTATGACCATGACTATATATACTAGAATTTCACTGGAAATATACCAAGGGGATCTTTATACTCTGCTAATACCTCCTTCTTCACCAGAGAAAATAAAGCCTGCTGTAGGTACAGATTCAGCCTCGTGCCCTTGCTTCTGTAAGGTCAAAACAGTTGAGATTATTCAAGGAAGTGAAATATAGGATTTCTCTTTCTGAGCATAACAGCTCTTTGTAACTTGCATTTATTAAACGAGAGTCCCAACCAGGCTAACAACAAGCCAAAAGCACAGATGGTATATTGAAATAAGGAAATGTGAATCAGTGTAATCTATTCAGCACGCAGTTTGCCAGACAAACTGCAAACATTTAGTTTCAAACATCAAAACAACCAAATTCTAAATATAACATAAAGGTATTCCTAGTAACATGATGAGTGTTAAGGATTATAAATTGTGCCTATTTGTTTCCATGATCTATCCTTCCCTTTCTGGATTTTGAACAAGCGTGTTCCCTTTGCCCTTAAGTACCAATTTATCATATATATGGTGAAAAATACAAATGAATAAGTAGACTTCCTGGGCAGTAGCTTTCTGAACGTATTGTGTACTTTGACAGTAGAGATCTGAAGCTGAAAGATAGCATTGAAAAGGTCCTTGAGAGAAAAGAGACTTGAAGAGAAGGAGGAAAAAAAGGGGCTTTATAGAGTAAACAATGGCTGGTGCTTTAGCAAGTACAGACAGGTGTGAGGCAGTCATTTAAAAAAAGTAGGAACACAGTAGATCTACTGAAGGAGCTGGTAAGAGTCTTCAAAGAATCAGTATTTCCTTGACTACTGCAGGCACTTAGAAAAAACCTGAACACAGTCAGGTGTCAGAGGAAGAGAACTGCTAAAAGAGGAAAAAAGTATATACATTATCAGCCTTTTTCTCATATGAATGACAGTGAAAACCTAGTTATACATACTCTGATTTAGAGTTTGAGGCCTAAAAGAGTAAACATACCAAGGAGGTTTTGTATTATAGGCTTATTTTTCCTTCTAAAATGCAATGATTCTTCTCATTTTAATAATTTCCTCTTTATTCTATTAATCCAGGTTGTGCCTTCAACCACCCACACCAGAGATGGAATTCAAACCTGAATTAAAAATTTATTGGAGTCTCTAAAATAAATACAACATAATACATATTGTCTGGCCATGAAGGTTGAAGCTATTAATGTTTGAAGCTGACTAATCAGTAGCAGAAAATGCACTCCATTTTCATCTTGCTTCTTTCATGACAAGACTTAAACTGCGTTCACGCTATGCTGTACAGCACTTTCAAAAGAGAAGAAAAAAAATGCTTTGTTAATCTTAAAGAAAAATTATTTTACAATTCTATGCAAATTTTACAAATGTGTCACAGTATCAGAGGAGACACTGAAAAGCATCCTTTATTCACCTGTCAAAAAGGAAAGAATGAAAGACAGAGTGTGATCTCGCTTTCTCACAACTATTCCCTTCTTTGGCAGAAATTAAACAACTTCTGCAATATTGAGATGGTAATTAAAGTCTGCAGAGTCTCTCAACAGCTTTGGTAAAGTCTGCCAACTGTCCCACTGCTCCTAAAATGATGCTTTAAAAACACAATTTTACTCTCACTTCTGGGCAACATTTGTCTTGGGGATCTCTAGAGGTAAAGAACAATTGTTTTAAACTACCACACACCACAAAGCCTCCATCTGTAACACCTCGGTAGAAAGCAATCTTCAAATAATTATTTTTCTCAGATAAAACACTATTGAATTTTTGAGTAGGCTTCCCAAAATCTCAGCATCTAATTAATAACAACTTTGTTCTCAATGGGGGCAAAAAGTAGTGCTCATCTGCTGTTTTTTCCTTTTCCCATCCTACTTTAGGGTTTGCATTTTACTGAAACATTTCCTTAATCCTACTGGGATTTAATTTCAATTCATGCATTCTCTTCTGATCTCTGGGTACCTTTTCAATTCTGCTAATCCCAGTAAATCAATTTACATCTTGTCTTCCCAGTTGTTGTTTTCTCACCTTTCCTCTTTCTGTCACATCCAGAACTTTTATCCAAAATACATGGACATTCAAGCCCATGACTTCTCACTTCTTTGTTGAATTACTCATGTCAAATCAGCATTCCCTATGTCAAAGAGGGAAGAAATAAGACTCAAAATCTCTGTTCATTCCTTAACCTGTCAGCTGGAGTTTCAGTAATAATGGCAGGAAGCACTTAATATTTTCCAAACATTAATCTACCAATTACCCCTATGAGACAAGTAAGTGGTGTTGATCCTTTTCTTCGAGGAGAAAGAAGACACAAAAAGGTTAATAGCTTGTTCAAAGCTACAAGCTGATTTACTGCCAGGGCCGTAAGAAAACTGAACGGTAGCCCAGCTCCCAGGTCACCTGCGCTCCGGCCACCAGACAGCACCGGCAAGCAGCAGCGATTCAGAGAGCTCATTTACACTTTATTTGCCAGTGCTTCCACAGAAATGCTAACTCTGCTCTGGAATCCTAGTTCTTTTTCAAAAGAGTATTTGCAGATTTTCTTAGAACAAGCTTGAAATGCTAACAGTGGCCAGACACTAAGTAAGTATCTGAGCATAAGGACAAGTTATTTGAAAAATGATAGTTTGGTTTATTCATTTTGAAAGATTTCTTGATTGAAAGCTTGGAACTTGAGTGAAACAGCATTTTTTTTGCATTAGATCCTGTATTTAAAATTTTGGGAGGAGGTATCCATAATTTATTTTTTCAAGTCTTTTTCTCCAGCAGAAAATATATTTAAGACTGGAGGAAGTTCCTTGTGGTGACAGTAGAAAGCACTCAGGGCTTCTGCTGTTGCAGGAAATTCAATATCGTGTAACTGTATCATATTCTCAAATGCTAACATCCTGAGTGGCAAAGTCACATCTTCCAACAGAAATACGGCAACGAGGCATATGGAGGATTTGGTGGTGGTGGTGGCAGGGTTGACCTTTAGATCCTCCCAAGCCCCTCTGCTGATGGCAGGATCCTTTCTGCCAGACCCTTCCTGCCCATGGGCTGCTGCTACGACCTCTACCCCATTCCCACCTCTGCTTATGGCCAGCTTCTCTCTCTGCCCTTTGCTCTCAATGCCTGATAATACGCAGCTCCATTATCTTCCTTCTCCTCAGCCTCTCTTTATCTCTTGGCAAACGAATACTACCAAGCGCTCGCTGACTCAGATCCATCATCTGATCTGACTGTTTTTACTCTCACTGAACCAATTAAAACCAGAGGCATTGGGAGAATATCAAAAGAACATAAAAACACCCCAGAATAACAAGAGATCTCTACACTTATACAGATTAGTAAGTCCTCATTTCTTATCCAGAAACCACATGAAATAACAGAACTACATGCATGTGGCACTAACTCACAACAATTTATGGATCAAGAAGATTTAACCCAACTTTATGGGATAAAATAAAGAACAGCTTTAGTAATTCTCCAAAGGTTAATAATCCAGGGATAGATGGCAAAAGGGACTGAACCTGTTGAGCCCATAGCACCTCTCAACTGCAGGATGATTTAATAAGACGCTCCAAATAACATAAAACGAAATTCAATTTCTTTAGTGCTTGATAAGCAACACGTGATATGACAGGTCACTATCAGAGCCTCTTTGTAGCTATTATCTTCACTGACACAGAGATGGCACTGAAAACAAAAGCCTTCACAGTTGCAGAAGCAGCAAGGTGAGAGCATGCATTTCCTCAGAACCTATTTTTAATAATAAGTATTACCCTGCTGCCAAATCAGAGACAAACAGATGTCCTGAAGTTGTGACAAAAAATCCCATAAAATGAGGCTAGTAAAGCATGACAAGTCCTTTGCTTTTGCTGCCTTTCCTCAGAAATCCTATATGTTGATTGCAAGACACAGTTTCATTTCCATTTACCTGGCAGGGGAGGGGGGACTAGATCTTCTGACTAGCAGACAGAACACACATTTGTTTGCATGAAATGGGAAACAATCCAACAAATTTTAAAGCACAAACATTTCCGATAAAGAAGGTGCTTCTTGAACACCACCGTATACTGTCAATATATTGTCTGTGCATACAATTCTTTAATTGGGGTTGGCTTTCGGATACTTCCCCCCACCCTTGAACTCCTTCTGGTATGGCATTACACTTAGGAGCTGACTTAAAGTTTCTGCTTTAACCACACTGACTGAAATTCATAACAAGTTTGAGAGTGACCCAGGTCGCCTTCATTGGTGACACAGGAAGCGAAAACTAACTGGACTTGGAGGGTGAGTTAATGCATAAATTTGCATAAGGTTTGAGGGCACGGCAGAGACATGTGGGGCTTATATTAAATAAAAACTCTGACATACAAAAGCAAATGTATGACAATTACTAAAGAAGTAGAGTAAATTTGGTTTAAGATAGTAACCCTGTAATTTAAAACACAGTGTTTCTCACAGAGGCTCTTTTAATTATCTTGCCCTTACATTTGAAAATAAAAATGACATAGAAGAAAAAGAAGTCCTCATTTTTCTGCTAATATTCCCAGTTTGAACAGCCACTGGAATTCCCCAGACTCTTCTTCTATGAGAACATGTGCCTCTCTGTCCTGTGGCTTCTCCTCACCTTTCCAGGATAGGTCTCTCCTTGGCATGTGGGAAATAAAAGAGGATTATTCTAAGATATCACTCTGGCTCCTGCTGCTTCCTTGGTTCATGCAAGGTTCTACAAAAACAAAGTGTTCCCAAAACTCAAAAAAAAAGTAAGAGTCCTGCTGCTGTGAAGAATTCTGCTAAAAATACCCCTGATAAGAGCATGGAAGAATGGTGTGAGTGAAAAACCACCAGAGGAAGTACAACCTAAACCAGAATAGCTGTCAAACGTGCAGTAAGAAAACAACAAACAAAGGTTCCTCACCTTGCAGTTGCAATGCAGTTGCATTACTTTCAATTATTACCTCTGTTACTAGTGAATAATGAATCACTTAGAAAGGTTTTATAGAGATACTAAGTTCCCTCACATCATAAACTTGGTTAAGACTGCTGTATATAGAAGTGTATCACTCATTGAAAAGGACTGGACTAGAGTCATACATTTCAACAGACAACCAAAATCTGAGCAAGAACTGTGTGCATCGACTGTGATCACTTCTGCACTTCTGTGGGTGATCCACTGCCTGTCAAAGGAGCATCGTATAGTTATGTTATGAACAAAGCTAAAAAAAATCCCTAGGTAAATGAGCTGTCCTAGAATATCCATGATGAAACTCCTGTGTTTCAAGGATTATTAATCTACAAATCCTAAAGAATTTAGTTCAGACTAACTCCCAATAACTCCATTATTTAACAATATGATGATACTACAGGAAGACTCAATTTATTCAGACATCCTAAGAATGCCATGCATTTCAGTCTTATTTCCTTGAACCAGTCTGTCTTTATGACAGAACAATTCTTGTAAATTGTATTCAGGTTTCTTGTCTGTAACTCTGGCAGATTTTTGACTATTTCTAAGTAGAGTTAGAGGACAGCTTAGAGTTAAAGGCAAAAATCAATTAACAGCACTGGCCTCAGTCCTTTAACAACTACTTAATGATAGTTCATGAACTACTTATCTTCACCCAGGGACTCTTTCCTACCTACTTATGTGTATTCCAAGCCAAACCCGCACAACATCGTATTACCAACTGGATCAATATAGACTTTTCATATGGTATTGGAATAAGTTATTATTCCACATATTCCAGTGTTGGAGTATCTGCATTCCTTCATACTCAGAATGTACAAAACCCAGGACACCTGTCATGTATGTAAATACAGGTTGGAAAGTCTAACTGAGGTACTCGGGGGTTTTTGGGGTTTTTTTTGGTTTGTGTTTTTTTTTTTTTTTCTCCCCAAATCTAGTTCCATGTCAGCAGTTTACAGGCCTGACTTTAGGCAGCCAAATTTGAAAACTCAGGCCTTCCATCTTTTTAAACTTAGAAGCATTAAGAAACAGTGAACATCAAAGAAAGAGAAATCAAAAGAAGTTGACAGAAGTCATACAATTTGAAATAATTTCAGCAGTCTGACAGAAAATGAAAAATTAACAGGTACATATTCTCACAATAAAAATCAAAGCTATTACTGGGCATCTCCTTTCTCAGATGTGTAACATACAGAATACAAACCAAATATGGATGAAAACAGAAAAAGAACCCACTTTGTGTACATTAGTATGTCCATCTATTTGTCATGTGAAATATGAACCCAGAATAAATGAAACAATGGCATTTATACTGTACTAGCACTACAGATTTATTTTGTTGCAAATGAAGATTGTAATGCAATTGCATGAAAATCTATGAGCTTTTTCTCTTTTCACTTCATCTAGCAACTGACTTATTAAACCAGTTTACAAATTTCTTATTGACCACATACCTCAGGGGAGCTGAAGAAAACATCTGAATTATTACATAGATAATCAGCTGTACTACACTAGCTTCAGTAGCAATGAGGGGATTTTCAATACATTTTAGGATGTATCTTTTTGGATGCAAAATATAGCTGTCCCTGCTTCAGAGGTATAGTAAAGAGATGAATATAACTGCACTACTGACAATTATTTGCTCATTCCCTCTTGATAGTATGTTTATTCTGTTGCCTCCATGCATGATTAACAGTTTGTGCATCCTTAGCATGTAATCAATAGCTGTGAAGTCTTGTATTAGCTTTAGAGATTAGATATCCCTTGACAATAAATTCCATTGATTTCTCCAGTTTAGTTTAGCTGCAGAAATCCACTTTTTTTTCCCCCTTTTTTTTTCCTCTGAGTTTAAATTAAAAGGATATATAGTCTAGGAGGAAAGAGGAAAAGCTGGCATGACCTCTTTCAGCTCATTCCTCCAGATGAACAAAACCTATCTGGTGGCATAAAACATGAATCAGCGTGTCAACAAGCATCAGAGTGCAAGAGTAAACACAGGGAAAGCCTGACATTACAAAGTTCCTAGGAAACCTGTCCAGGACTGCAATGGTGAAGTTTAATTGTGTGAAGTCAGTTACAAAATTAATAGTGATGGGGAAAAAAAATGAACCTTTGATATAAATATTAGTGACATGGATATATTAAAACAGAATGGAAGACTAATCATCTAAAACAATAACAATTATATTATAAAGAATATATTAAAAAAGAATATATAATATGTATTTACACACACACGTATATACTTTTAACCCACCTTACAAACTTTTATTTGAATATAAATCACCAGTTTGCTTAGATGATACATTTTTCATTTCTCTCCAATGCACATTCATAAACATCTTTTTATGGTTTTGTTTACAAACAATATATTTGGGAGCTTAGGATGTTATGAGTATTATGCAAAATGCTTACATTGGAGTAGGGTGAACAAGCAAAACAAGAGTTTTCTGTGGATATCATTAGAGCTTCAGTTCCTTTCTCCTGTATATAAAAATTTCAGTCCTCCAAGTCAGGCAGCATAAATACCACCATACGAAATGAAGTGACCAAATGTGAAACACAGTCCGTAATAAATAAATAGTAAGCACAGAAGAGAGACTCAGACTGTGAATAAAGCTAGTGCCACATTCACCTCTGATGACTAAGAATTGAAAACTGCAAGAAGTAATCACAATACTCATTTATAACTTTTACATATATGTGTGTGGCTATACACATACACACAGATACTTGCACACGTATGCGTGTACGCATGCATTTCCCCACATGCAGATAAAACACCCAGCAAAATGCATCCTCTCTCTCTGCACACCTACTGAAACATTCTCAATCCCATTTGCCGCCGGTCCCATTTCCCCCCATCTGGTTCCTGCAGCCCCTGGGGCCGTGGTTGAAACCACCTACCCTCCAGCCCACTCCCTGCAACCAGCAAAGCCTGGAATTTCGATCTGGATCACAGCCCATGAACTCACCCTTCCAACGATGTGTTTGTGTGGTAAAAACGAGTAGTAACTGTATGTTCCACTTTGCTCTTGCTCTGCCCCTTTCCCCAAATCAATATATACCTATATATCTGTCATATTATGTATACATCGTGTAGTGATATGTATCTGTCATGTAACGTATATGATAAACCTCGGCTGAAACAAAAATTCATTAAGTGCCTTAAACCCAGACTGTATCATATAATGCATCTGTTGTCTGTCTCTTGTCCTGCCAATGAGACAATTCTGGTACTTATCTTTTTTTTGACTCCAAATGTCCAAACTTGGGGCTTCTGTTGTACAGAAAAGTTTTCCTTAACCAGTTGGAAATTTATTTAATGAATTGGCTTTATTTTCTTCATTGGTTCATATAAAGTTACGAACACAAGTTGAAAATACAGGAAAGCTTGTTTTCTTCATAAATGCAGTCAAAAATAACACAGGTGGCAAAAAAGAATTCATCTTACAGAAAACCAGAAAGTGTTTTCAAAGGCACTCAGAACAAGGTGGCAAACAGCAAATTCTTTTTTAAGTTAGATACCTGATTACCATGAATTTTTACCACCTTTGAATTTCAATGAAACTTTGTTACTTAAGTCACTTGACCACCTGTGAAAACCTATGTACAGCTACAAAACTCAATCTATTTTTCACTACCAATGCCAAGTAACTATCAAAATGTAATACCTATCCCTGCGTAAGGAAACCTTTTTCCTTATGCCTCCAGCACACCTTAAGCTGCTATTTCTTTACAAATATTTTATACAAAAAACTTTCTGTGCATTTTAAGCAACCTGATGTCTATTGAACTGTCCCTTGATGTAATGATGAGAAAAAAAAAAGTATTATTGAGTAAATGGGCAAAGCACTGTTTATAATTTGCTAATGGAACAGTCATGAAATATTCATTAGAAAATACAGTCCAAAGTTGTTAATTTTCAAGGGAGTTGGTTTTTTTTTTTTTTTTCCCCCTCCCTGAAAACGTCTTTAAAATGTTTGTTTTCAGAAAGGAAAATGATGATAAGGAGTATTTGCTTTTTACATCGACTTGTGTTGTCTGGGCAGAATTCACATGGTATCATTTGCCTTTCCTACCACCCTCTGGCTACAAAGGTTTGCAAGGCCATTTTGGGAACTGGGACCTAATACTGCAAACCTTTTGTTCCTGGAGCTGGCTTCACTCAAAAGGAGCAGAGACCTGTAGAAGTGAGCTCACGAGCACCTCTTCTCTACTGTGAAACAGGGCCCTTGTGACAAAGAATGCAAAAGCAAAAATGCCTTGCTTGCAAACAGAAGCACTGGCAGGCTGGGGAAGTGCTTTCTAAAATAGGCTGTGAAATCTAAATAATATATTTCTATTTAATATTTAGCTGCATAAAATACTCTAAAGAAATTGCCCTGCTGCTTTACTTTCAGCCAGCCAGTTTCACAAAGCTATTGTTTCCTGTCTAAGCAGAAACTTGGAAAACATAAAATAACTCACTACATTAAAACAAGGTAATTTATTTTAGAAATAATTTTCTCTTTGCAAACTTCCTTTGAACACTTGTTTATTCCATGATCCCAAGACACAAAAAAGCTTCTAAAAAATGACCCCAGAGTACTTTCAGTCGACAGCAAAGCTGGATGAGTGAAACAGAAAAAGGTGGCAAACCCAGCAGCTTACTGGATGCAGCAAAAGAAAAATAATTTTAGATGCTGTTGATAGTAACTTATTCTCCTTTGAAAATGAGGTGTTTTTTCTAAAACGTGACTAATTAATGAGCAATTGATCTGGCTTTATACAGAACAGATGATGCAAACCCAACAAACCTAGTTTTCATTCACATGCAAATGTAAAGGATTAGGTCTTCACTTGCAGGAGTCACCACTCTTTACTATGTGTTTTCTTATTCTAAATACCCATCTAGAGATCTATCTAGTTCAAGCTGTCAGTCATATTCAATAATTTTACCACATTTTGACTTTCAAAAAGATGCTGTACTAGCACAGTTGTCTTGGCTTCGCTGTTACTGCAAAGCAACTGCCGATGTGCTACTCCGACCAGCACTACTCTAACAGTCACCCAAGAGAGTGTCAATCACGCCTGCTGAGTAAGTGGAGCATTAAATTATTTTTTTATCCCTATGTTGTACATGCTGAATCACTGTCATCATACAATCACAACACAATACAAAAAGGAAAGGCAGCCAATTAGTCAAGTCAAGGCCACACAGGCGAAAGCAGTATTAATTTGGAAGTGCAGGCTAATTGCTGGACACCAGCATTATGTCACTTAAACTAGATTTATTGCTGAGTGTAATAAATGCTTAAGAATAAAAAGAACAACAAACCCTTCCTCCCAGCTTATTACTGAAAGGCTTTAAAATTCTCCCGAGTGTCTGTTAGGCAATTTTAGAGCTAGCGTCTCTCTTGTATACTTTTTTTTTTTTTTACATGTCATCTAACTGTTAACCTTTTGGAGACTGGCATAATGAGCATACATGCAATCTACTACCATCCCCTCTTGTCACCACAATCAACCCACTAGCTCATAACCTTTATCGACAACCATGATAAATTGAAGGAATAAGAATCTGCTGTAGAATGTCTAGAAATATAAAATTCCTCAGAGGTGGTTTGAAGACTGTTATGACTAGTAATGAAATTATTTTTTTTACTTACGTATCTGATTCTTAACAGCTTTTTGCTTTCCCTTTTGTGGTCATTCTATTCATATTCATACCCATTCATACCAGATAGTGATGCCAGCCTTAATCTCCCACTGGACACGATCTCTACAACAACCTTCTCCCTTTCTCCTTGATTTGAACCTTAAAGTTACGGCAGCTCTTGCCCTTCCAAGTTCACCTGCTACTTCAACATTTAGGCAAAATTATAAGAGTATTATTAATTTGAGCTATGACACGGACGTGTGCTAACAGGAAGAAAACAACCACCAAAACCCAAGCACATATTTGCCTTTCCCAGCAGCCCTTCACTTGTTGCTTTTGACTTTGATGTCTGGAAGACAGATTGAATCATGGCACCATAGAACACTTCAGCTTGGAAGGGACCTCTGGAGGTCATATAACCCAACTGCTCAAAGCAATTATATCAGGTTGCTGAGGAACTTGCCCAGGCTATTTCTGAAGATCTCCAAGGAGGAAGATTCTACGTCCTCTCAGAACAGCAGGCATGGAAGATATATAGGAGATACAAATGCAACTTCAAGGCTTGAGCTGATTTCTAACTATTTGGTGTTTGGAACAAGACAGAAAAGCAGAGAATTCCACAAGTCCCTAAAAAACCTCAGATTTTTTTGAAGCTTGATTCACACTGACCTCTGTTAGATGGCAAGACTGCAAGTACTTCACTTAAATTTCACCTTGCTTCACCTTGTTTGACATACAACTTTGCAGTTTGCAGAATATCAGAGGCATTGCTTCCTATCAAAGATATTATTTTAAACTGCAGTATTTAAGTTAAATGTGCAAAAAAAAGTTGAATAGAAGAATTCAGCTCTCCTCTTTGCAAACCACCAATCAATCTACTGTACTCTACTCTGCATATTTTCCACCATTATTTAGAGATGTTTGGCAAAGGGCAGCTGTCTAAACAAAATGGGTTGGGGTTGTCCTGTTTAATAACCTTTAGGTTACTATACATACCTACTAGAAATTAGTTGCCGAGTGGTTTTTTTTTGTTTAGAGGGATTCGGTTGGATTTTACTTCGACTGGACATTATAATAGAACCCAAGAACAGAACTCAATCATCACAAGTATGCAGTGATGCATCTAAGTACATTACCTTTACTTCTTAATGAATTTAAAAGAAAGATGGGAATGGCCAATAGTTTACACCTGAATGCACTGTGCATGGAAGCTGATGTTTTGACACCCAGACAAAACCATGCATATCAGAGTCTTGTAAGAAACTGGCTAATATCCTTATGCTTTTCTGATCTGTACTGTCATTGTAATCACTAGTATAATTAATGAAATTTATGCTTTCAGTCTATTCTAACTGCTATAGTACCATGGTAGTGCAGTGCTCTTTTCAGCATTACAACAAAATGAGTAATCTCTATTAAGTAGTTTTGAGTGAAGGCTTTATACAGTGATTGAAGAGGCTGATAGAATATATGATTTTCACAGCTAAGCATTTAAATCAAGCCAGTTAGTGAGAGGGTGAACTAGTTTATTTAATAACAAGGTCTACCATCAGATATTTCTGCCAGGGCTGTGGGACTGGCTTATCTAAGTGACACATAGTCTGCAGAAAAGGGGGCATATACTCTGAAAAGGAAGAGCACAGGTGGTATTTCAAGAATAACTCCTGAATGGTTTCAGAGAAAAAGTCACCACAGCTATAGAAATTTCTAAGCAAAGAATGTAATCCATGCTCTACTTGCAGTTTGGCTCCCAAGGCATGTGTCCCTCAAGAAACACATCCAGTAGGCATTCATCCCAAAGGGACAACAGACTGCTTGTCTTCTTTTGGACACAAACGCTACTGCCTAATTAAAGCAGGGCTTACAAAATGAAGTTTCCTTCATTTGCTGAGGAGTTTGGTGGTATTTTTTTTAGCTACTCTCCATTTAAATTCAGATTTTTTTTTCTAGACACAAAAATCCTCAAGGAAATGTATTTGAAATGTCTGTTTGGTTTCTTTGTTGTTGCTGGCTCTGAACTCTCAATTCTTGCCCCGACCAGGCCATGACTGAGTAGCGTGCTAGGAAAGCTGCTATCTGTCTTAGAAAGGATCCAAAATACTCTGACTCGGTTTTAATTATTTTTATCATGATTATGATGATTTATGATGATCCTGCATCAATTCAGATTTACCTAAATATAAAATATCAGAAGAGGAAGTTATCCATAGACTCGGAATAAATTAATTTATATTAAATAGCCCACAAATGAGACAGCTTTGTCTGCAATAGAACTGGTTGGAAACAGAGTTTTACGCAGCCTGCTGTTTACACAGTGGTTTAAAAGCCCGAGTATAACAATGAGCATTTGGCATTTGAGAAGGACACGTAATAAAGCCTAAAGATACCAGATTATATTGACAACAAAATGATACTGACTCCTTGCAAAGGTAAGTGAAGTTGTAAAATTTGCATTAGCCTCATCTGCATTTGAGTAAGAAAATCCAACAACTTTCATTTCCTTAACATTCCTTGAAAAAAGACAAGAGGATGAGAAATCATTTTAATAACACTGTTATGAAGTAAAAACAAATGATGGAGCTGTAGCTACTATTACAATTATGACTATGTTTTGGTACCACACAGCTGATAGCATTATGTGGCTTGTGCTACTGCTTGAGTTCAATTTCCTTCAGATAATGTATTTGGATTCCATAATATGCCTCTTTGGTGAAACCAATAACTGAATCCAGTGGTAATTCCTCAGGGAGTTATAATTTATGGCAATTGTCTGTTTCTACCACTTTTCTCAGTAATTTGTTCCAATGATTAATAGCCTCACTGTTAAAGATAAATAAGCATGCCTTACTTCTAATCTGAATGAGCCTGACCTCAGCATGCAGCCATTTGAGGTTCTTACATTTTTCCTCCTCTAGAGGAAAGAGGCCTTTTGTACCTGGTATTATTTTTCCCCTATATACATACTGTATATTCACCTCCCACTTTATTTCTGATAGACTTAAATGACTGAGATGTTTAAGTCACCTACTGTACGACTACATCTGAAGTCATGACTCTCTTTGTGGCACTGTCCTCCATTGCTCCCAAATCTTCATCAGTGTGTTGAAAGCACAGACACCAGATGTGCATGCAGTATATCAATATTGGTCATACGCATAAAAACACATCTTTACTCCTAGCTATGACCCTGATTTTTGCCATAGCACTACACAAAGAATTATTGCTGACTGCTGACGTATGTCCCCCAAAATTCTTTTTGGGTTTCTGTATTACTTCTTCCAAATACATGCATTTATTTACATTTGTGTGTATAGTAAGCCATATTATCTATACTATCTCTAAACTATCAGAGGAGGAAAAAAAAGCAAAAGTCAACCCCCAAATTTAAATCTCAAAGCAAGTACAAAATTCTAGCAAGTATAATTGTCATCAACTTATACAGTGAGCTATCTCGCCTTTGCAGAGTCTCACTTCATAGCTCAAAATGGAATTTTGCAAACGTTGCAAAAATGCATTTTGCAATCAAAAGATCCAAAAGATTAAAGGTAAACACAACAGGCTAAAGTGAAGGGCAGTAAACCTCATCTGCAAATATCTTTACTAATTTACTTTGCTTGTCGCCCAAAATGAAGACTATGTATACTCACATTTGTCTGAATTAAAATATGACAATTATGTCATATTATCAACTGCAGAGAAAACTAAAACAAAACCAGAAAAGAATGCCAATGCAGCAGGAAAGGGGGTTATGCTGTCGCCCCATATAAACAACACAAAAAAAGAAGTCATGCTTGACTGCTAAAAACAATCATACAATTTTTTTCTTACAGACTAGTGTCTCACTGAAAGTCACTGAAGCTTCCCCAAGGACAACTTGAATTAGAGTCAGAGGCCAAACGTAAAGACACCTCTCTGAAACCTAATCCTCTTACCCATTTAAAATGCTCCTGCAGCTTCTGGTCAGGAAAACGCACCACTGGGATTGCACTGGCAGTTTTGCTTGTTTTTCTTTAGTGTTTTCAAAACCAAATAACTCAAATATCTGAACAAGTATCAAAACAACTAAAATAAAAGCAGATGGGTTCAGCTAATCTTCTCCTTTTGCCACTCTATATCAGATTTTCTCCCTTCCAAAATACTATCTTCTGGCATTATCAACATAACAGTGTTTAAAAGACAAAAATGCATTACAAATTTAAGTGTTACTTCTGTGTGTTTATACGAAAAGAGATTCCTAGTTGCTTGCTTTTCCACCATCCTTCTGAGCTACTCCTGTCCAGGCATGGATTTAGGTATAAAATGAGCCCCTTGTCTTTTAGGACTTAGGCTGAGCCTGAAAGCATAGCACATTTGTTGACACCAGTACCCTCTAAGAACTAGCCAAATTTGCTCATAAATTAGCTCTACAGAAAAATTTAAGCAGTAAGTAATTAGAGCAAGGCAAGCATTTATGCATCGTTTGGATAAAACCAAAAAAGTCTTCATGCAGAAAACCATTTTACCAGAGCCTTTGTCCATCACAGAACAAGAACTCAGTGTCTTTCTGGACATGTCTGACAGCTCGCCAGGGTCTCCAGTAGACTCCATGCACCCGCTGCGTCTTCGCTTTCTCCTTAAACACTCCTCTTCCTCCTGTCCCACCTAGCTCCTTAATCCCCTATATGCCAAAAAAACTCCATCTTAAAGGCTCAGGTGTGTTGGATTCTCCTACCACAGCTGAAAAAAATATTTCCATGCTCTTGATTTGATCTAACAATGTTGTCAGCAATTCCAAATACAGATACAACAATTCCACATACTTGTGCCCACAGCAAGGCAAAAATCAAAGGTATTTTGCATTTTATTACTTGCAAACAAGAGATACAGAACCAAGACACTCACTGTGAACATAAAAATGTGTTTATAGTCTTCACAACAATCAGAAAAGCATTTTAGAAATCAGGATTAACATACTTCAGATTCTGTACCTTCTTTCCATCAGTGCCAGGCCCTCTCCTACCTTCTCTGTGTTTCTCGGGCTTCGACCTGAATGGGGCATCTCTGAAGAGCTCATGTCTTGTACAGACAAAACCAGATGGGATGCACCACTACCCAAAATTATGACTGGGATGCCAGTCTCCCATTTACCTCTGCCCACCTCCCTTCCACATCAAAATGAGACATGTTAACAGGGAGGAAACATCTCTGGTCCAGACAGTCTTAGGCCTATGCTGCGCAAAGGAGTGGATTGCCGCCTCACCCACTTTCCTTTAGTCTTGCAACTGAATATGATAAATCAATAAACAAGCTGTTAAATTGATTTTTTTTTTTTTTTTGGTCAAGACATTAGATGCTGAATTAACTAAGGCTTAAATAAAACAGAATTCCAGCAGAGGAAATTTCACAGTCTGAACTGAATTAACATAGTAAAAAAATTCCCCAAGTTTTCACCCTCTTCAACTTTACACTAGGAGCTGAAGTCCAGGTAAATCAAGACAAAATCTCTAACAATGGCATACTACAAACTTTCCAAACACCAAGGAAAATCCTATGAGTTATGGTTACAGCTAATTCATAACACAGTACACAAATACTTTAAATTAATTTTTGTACTTTATTTCCCTCCTCACCTTTGAACTTCATTTGTTGATATACCGATAAACAACTAACCTTTAAAAAGCAGCTTTTGCAATTCCACTGTAGATAATCAGTATATTAAACACTTATTATCACATTTATTTATTATCACATTTCAGAATCAACTACTTGCCCTATGAAGGTGAGGTATGTATTTCCATCTGTATCTCTCAGATGTTTTACAGATGCGTCTCATGTCACGGTTATCAAATGTCCTGGAAAGCCTCCTCCAACACACTTTTGTATTTGTCACTGGCAATATCAACCCCCAGTTTTGTGTACAAATATTGCACAGTTAGCTTCTTTCTCAGGTGTGCTATACACAGGTTAACTCAGTAAATAAGGAAAACATCAGAATTACTTCTTCCCCACCCCAACTACACAGAACAAAATAATACTTTGTAAAAACAATGTTTTGCTAAGAAAAAACTAAATATTTTTTCACAAATGCAAGCAGATTAGTAGTTTGTAACAGCAACAATGTACAGCATAGACATAGCAATCCAAATTAAATAATTGTTATAGAAAATTCATTAATTCCCTGTAATAGTGCCAGAAATAATAAATCACTGTTAGAGCCCTGATATTGTATTTTGAAAACTGGTTATGTTTTGCTAGCCAATTCTGTCTCTGAATATCAGCCTAATAAACCCAAACAAGTAAAAGGCTGAATGTTATTTCCTATTGCAAGGAATTTCTACCTAAACTATTATTTTTTTTTAAATAATTACTGGAGTTATAAAAGAAGTAAAACTACAATCTATATAAGACAAATACTCCAGTTCAGGATACACAGTACTCAAAATTAGTAAAGTGCTTCCTAATCCTGAAAGTGGGTTCAGCAGACCGACTCAACGCTAAACCTGGAGGAAACAATTGTCACTTACCCCTGAATTACACAGTGATCCAAGTTGCTTAAACCAATCTTTTAATTGGTTAGTTCTACTATGTACCTACTGCATAATGAACCAGCTGCCCTCAACAGTTTATTATCACTTATGATAATAAATGAATAAATTAAAAAAGTGATCCAAATATTTAGTTTCGTACTCTCTTAACAGAAAACAGGAAAAAAAAGAGGAAAAAGTTGTATTTTTTTTTTTTCCTGGGCTTTGGAATGCACCTAGCATATTTTGTTTTAAACTAATTTCTTTAGTTTTTCCTTTTATATCATATTGCCCTATACTTTCAGGCTTTGTAGTACATAACACATAATTCTTTCCCTTCCCTCAACCATATGGGATCAAGTCCACAGCATTATTTTATTTTTCCATATATGACACTTCTGTAAGAAAATAGCAAACTATCAACAATCCTGTTTGCCTCTAATGCACAACTGGTAAGTCAAGCAGCATTTGTCAAAACTGTTCCAAGGAGATCTAATTCTGTATGCTCAGGACAGCCTTTCAGTTTGGAAGTATGTCACATTATAAAACCACTTCAGTATAGAATGCCTTTTTGCTGAAATGGTATGTTTCCATGCTCTTTATTCAGAATAAAAATAGAAAAAAAATTTTTTTGAAGGTTATAAAAGAAAGAAATTAAGATATAATCAGCTCACATGTTCAGAGATTTCAAAGCTGTCAAAAATACATAATCAGAGGTGGGGGAGATGAAACATCTGCTTTGGTGATAGAGGGACTCAAAATGATTTGAGCGAGCAAGAGCAACAAACCCACAAAGTGAAAAAAATAAACCTCTTCTATTCCTTTCACATAGCATTTGTTTTGCATTTGATATTTACTTCCCAGCTACTCCATGTGAACTATTATTAAATAAAAGCCTTCACATTTGATAAGCCATGAAGCTACTACAATTACTTTCTGATAATCTTGACAGCTACTGTTGACCTTTCGCCATTTGCTGCGATTTTGCCTAACAAGAATAATGCATGTGACATTTTTACTACAGGAAAACTTAGGAAAGAGATAAACATTTTAATGATTAGGAAGGTTTCTTCACGCTCCGGGTCTCGAGATTCAAGTACCCATCGAGTCAGACATGACTACGGCCATACAACCCATACCATGCCCAGCGCAGGCAGCAGAGCCCATAGCTTGAGGGCTGCACACCACCCAGGCCCTCCCAATTCTTGTCGGCACTGTAGCAGGCTTTTATACCGCACAAATGTATGCAACCTGTGCTACAGCATTCAGCTGGTAGTGCTTACAGACATTAAGGTTTCCCACTCTATTTCAGTTTATACCAGAGAGAAGTTCCCAGGCTCATTTCCTTCCCCCCTTCAACACCATTTCTGCTCCCTCTCACCTAACCTGCATCTTCTAGCACCTCGAAGGGAACCACTGCTGTGTCCCCTGACAAACACACCTGAAAACCATGACCAGCGTCAACACAAGAAGAAACACTGTGTATAAATATATGACTTTCAATGTTATTAAGTGTGATCTTGTAAGCTAGTGTTTAAGCTGCCTAAATTGTTTAATAAATAGCAATCCTTGATGCCAAACAGAAATAAGTTAGGCTATGGAAACCTAATTGCCTTAATCAAAATCGTGCAATGCTGAAATGATAATATCGAAATAAATCTTAGGTTTTGATAGTTCTAGGTACCAATTATCAAGAAAGGTGAAAATTAAGGATCAGCCTTTGCTCTTGATTGTAAACCTTATCCTGTCCATCTGTGGAAATGGTAAAATGGTAAAATTTTATTAACTTCCTATTTATCTGCCAATAAAAAGTATTTCATTTTCCATGGAATCTTTTAGTTCTTTTTGTTTAATGCAAATGTTAAATGTAAGGCATAAAACAAAGAACCTTCAAAAAATACAATTTATTGCTTCTGTGAGTGTTCTGTATATGCAACTTACCATCTTTGGCAAACTTTATTATGTAAAGCTTACAGTGAATTAACACTTTTTAGTTCTATTAAAAAAAATCAGTTACAAAATGAGCATAAAGTTACAACCTACTTATTCATTTTTGCTCTTCTGGCCATAAGTCATCACAATCTGTACTAGAATCCAATCCAAATTACATGCAATTTACTCTTCTACATATGAAAAAATGTAATTTTGAAAAAAATCAACGGAGTTCTTCCTACCAGCTGTCTCTTCCTCCCTGAACGCCTGCCTACTTGGACTTTGCATCTCTCAAACGTCAAAGTGAATTTTAAACCCATTGTAATGTTCGGTGGCTTCTTCCAGAAATCAGATTATGTAACACCTGCTCATCTCTTTCACTCCACTTTCTTAGATTTGGTATCAGACCGAGAAGCTGAATTTAGCTTTCCAACATCACGTGCAAAAGGAGAGCCATTAACCTCCTTGTAAGTTCATAACCACAAGTCACTTTGCAGAGTACCTCTAGTGTTTAGAGACACCTCGTTTCACGATAAAGGGCAGTTAACACCTGTAAAGTAATTATATCTACCAAATGTTGTTGGCCTGAAATATGAATATATAATTGTTCCTGCCATCTGTTAATTATACTAGTTGAATCACTTATTTAATCATATACATTTACTTGACATCTACAAACTTTTTAATAGCTTTCACAAATGCTATCCTGGCGCTCAGGCAGAACTAAGTCACCGTTTATGTCCCCCACAAGGAAACAACACGGTTATACACGAGGCCAGATTTTGCAGCAGCTCAACAAGATGAGAAGGCAGGCAGTGCTAGGCATCTCCCCAGCCCGTCTGCGCCAGCTAACAGCCGCAGGGACCAACGGGGGGCTACCAGGAGAGGTGGGGGCACCGTTTGTCAGCAGCAAGAATGGCTGGAGCGAAGACCCAGGGGAGGAGGGAGGAAGCTGCCGGGTCAGGATGTCGAGGGAGCGACAGTACAACCTGGCTGAACAAGAAAGCTGCCCAAGCGTTCCTCACGTTAATGATTGCTGCTTCTGAACATCCAAAGATAAGGAATCCATGCAAAACGTTCAGCGGTATGTCCACAATGTGCAAGCCACATCACAGCCCTGGCACTGAGCTCGCTCTGTCCTCTCTAGTCCTTCTAAAGCACCTACCAGTGTTGTCCAGCTGAAGCTGCTGTAAAACATTGCAGAACTGCAGGCAAAATTGAATTTTGCTGTTCTCCAAGGATAAGAGGAGATACAACTTGCATTACCCTTGCTGTAACGGTGGAGCAGGCCTTTGGAGGTGATCTCTGATAAGAACACGTCCCTCACACCTCAGAGCTAGTCCCCTCAGACCTCCTAGAGCTTACTGACTTGACACATGCATCCCCCAGCCCAAACAAGCTCCACCCTGCCTCCCTCAGACTCCCAGTGCTACTAAAAGCAAGAGCCAGGTGGGAGAAAGGAAAAGCAGACCATGACCTCTCTCCCTCTGCTCTCACCCTGGGAGGCAGAAAGGACGAGAGCTGGAGGTAAGCTGAGGTTCTCCCCATAACACAACTCATGCTCTCAGTCTTGGACAGTAGCTGAAGCAGAGGTGGAATGAAGACAGTAAATCCACAACCATGCCAGGTTTTCAGACATTTTACACAGCTTCCTACTCTGCCTGTATCCGCAGCCCCCTTGACACTAGCAACTGTGTCCAGCTACAGTGAGTCCAGGAAAAGTGAAATAAGGAACATCTAGCACGATTTTCCTGGAAATTGCTTTAATATCAGGGACAGAAGAAAATGGTGCGGTGTATGCATATTTTGGAGATCAGCAGCCTAAATTACTCTGAAACTCTTGATGCAAATTTCAATGTCTCTAGGATTACCTCTCTGACTTTCTGTTGCAAATACAGAGCCCTTATAATGCAAACCACAGCATTGCTGGTAACACAGCACTGCAAGAAAAGGCACCCCCAGGTTAAAAAAAAAATAAAAAATTAAGGCAGGTTCTTATCATTTGCAAATTTAAATAACTATTTTAACACATAATATTTTCATGTATATGGATATATCCTCACTTCTTTCTATCTTGGAGAAAAAACCCTGAACTTTAATTAAGGAAAATTTAACTTTAAAAAAACCCCCTTTGTATCAGTATATCATTAAAACTAACAGTAGGTAAGAAACATGCATAAAAATTCATGCAAGCATGAGCATAGCTGTCATCTCACAGAAATCAATTTATAACCTGGTACAATAAAGTGAGCCCCATCTTATCTCTCCATCTTCACAGCTGGTTATATTCCACACTGCTCGAAACTGCTGACCTTTCCTAAAGCTGCCTAAAAATTTCCTCTGCTGCTTGAACATTAATCCAGAACTCACAGTTGAACTCTGCTGGTGATCAAGTTCAAATAGCTGGGACAATGTTTCCAGCCTGGTGTGGTGGTGGTGGGATAGCAGCTGCACAGGCACAGGGAATACAACCTGGTTGGCCCCAAAAGCCTGGGAAACACTCAGACAGGTACAACTCATAGTCATCTCTACCCTACAAGACAGCAGCTCTGCCTAACAGGGAAATAACGGTTATTTTTGATGTGACAAATGCAAATACAGCTTGCAGAAAGTCAGCAGCACCCTTATGCTGGACACAAGTTGAGATGTTCTTGTAGCATAAAGGTAGTTTTTTCTAACGATTCAATTCAAAACCCAAAGAAATGAATTCAGAGAAAGTGACTTTAATTTGCAGCTACTTTGCATATCCACTTGTTGATGAATAATAGCTACTGAATCCTCTAGACAGAAACTGCAGTGAGTTATTTTATTGTCATAATACCCAGAAATGGGCTACAAAACCCAGAACCATGCTTAGGTCAGGACTACAAGGGCATTTTTTGCTTGGAAAGGCAAAAGGCCTGCGGTGTCTCCATTTCTAGTGGAGATCCTGTATTTCTCAAGCTTCCCCATTTCTCCTGGGAAGCAGCTGCAATACACCATCGCATTTCCCAGGCAGAAAGGCAATGCATGGGGCTGGAGCCAAGGGTCAGTTGAAACACACATCCATCCTCCTTCCAGGAGGAGGAAAGGGATGAGAAAAAGGACTAGAAAAAGCAGGATGGAGGATATTGTCTTTGAAAAAAGTCAACAAAAAGCTACCAGTGGTTCATATCGGGGTGTTAGGGGGTCTGGGGGTTCCCAGGGGGCTGGGAACCCCTGGGGAGGGCTGTGTAGGGCCTTGCAGCTTAGGCCCCTAAGTATGCAGATGCTATCTTTCTGTGTACACCACAGAGACCTCAAATACCTTCAAAAACTTCTTCAGATGTGCAAATGATGTCTCTGTAGAAATCAGGAGAAAAGTAAGTACACTTCATTTGAATCAATTACTATTAACTGAAATGTTGCAATTAATGAAGAGGTCAGCAAGTGACTTAAAAAATGTTGAAGGGATGCCTGGGTGTAAAACAAAGCCCTAGACCATAACTGCCTCTCCCCATTGCTCGGAGGTTCCCTATGTAAAGACAACTTGCTAAAACATCAAACTTTCTCTAGAGAAATGAGAAATAAATTAAAGTCACACACTGTGACTTTTTCAGCAAGGATTTAAAAAATTAAGCGGATTTCATCAGGTATCACAAACATATCACCAAGAGCTACGGGCTCAAGATCTAACATTCTAGCTGTGCCTGTATTGATCTTACTATTTATTTTGATAGTAGTTTCCCTTTTTCTCAAGTAAGTGTCACTTTAAAAGCATGTGAATGGTATTTGGTGAGGACAAGCACTGCTGGGCACTCTGCCAAGGACTATGAATTCTCAGAGGCAGCTAAGAAAGAGAAAAACGCAACAGTCTGAACACCGATTGAAAAGGAGAAAAAAGAAAACTAGCCCAAAACTGGAGATTCAGGGAAGACATTGGCAAAAATCAGTGTGGCATGGACAGAGCCAAAGGATCCATTTAAATACACTTACAGTACACACAAGTAGCTCAAGTGAAAGCAGACAAGTTTTCATTACTAATCACCATAGGTATTTTTTGTATTGTTAAAGACAATAAAACTTTAAAAGAATTCAGAAAAACTTACCGAGCTTAGAATTGAACTACATTCTCTGCTTAGACATCTTGGTAATTAATAGCTGAATTTGATGCTAAACTGCTTATTGCCCATGATTTCCTTCCATATGCCAAAGCAGATAACTATGCATTATTTTTACATTTGCAAGTCATGCAGGCACATAACTAACCGTATCAATACTGTATTAAACATGCTAGAGCAAAATTATTAATTTTCTACATCAAGAACTGCTTTTTCCTGAGCATATGCCGTCCTCACCCTTCGCGCAGGCTGAGCTGTGCCTCTCACCTGGCCTGGCGAGCTGCGCACAGTCCAAGGGCTGTTCTGCAGACAGAGCCATTCATTCTCAGCAAGGGCCTGCATGCCCTAAAGTTTGCTTGCTTTTTTTTCAGGTGTACCACTGGGTCTAATAAATTACATCGTTTTCCACCATAAAGCTACCTCCCTATATCATTGGCCATCACAAATACAATAGTGCTACTATTCCTAAATATTTTGCAGGGTAAAGTCCCCACTGACTCCAGCTGTAGCTGAGAAAAATGAGCAGTTCTGTAGGTTGCTCCCTGGGACCCCAGCGCAGGGGCCCAGATTAAATTCTATCAATGTCCACTTGTGAAATATCTGGTTTAATAAGACCTACCTAGAATCACTCTGAAATTTCCACAGAATCCAGGTTTTTGAGAGCAGAACTCAATTTCTTTCATCAAAAAAGGATTCTTTCTCTTCCTGAAGTCTTTTGCCTTGTTTTCCAATGAGTCTCAACTTTCTGCAAATCCAGTAAGGGTCTTACTGCCAAGAGACCCCTTTATTAAATAACTGATTATTTATGAGACACCCCAGAGCACAATCATCCTCCTCACTGAATGAGCTAAAGATTACTGCTAATGAGACAATTGCACATTATCTCAGCGTGTACCCTGAAGAGGAACAAACAACAGATTGCACTGGCAATCAAAACCTGGCATTTCCTAACTAACAAAGGCTTGACTTTGACACCTGAGTACAACTTCTTTTCCTTCACAGAACAATTCATGCTATTACGCAGATATCCACCAGAATCATCAATAGCTTTTGAGCTTTCACATCCCCAGCAGACACCTGCAGCTTTGAGGCAATGGGGCAACAGGGAGAGATTGACAACCTAGTACAGATACATGGAACATCACTTTGGAGGGATGACATACTTAGTTGTCAGTTTTGCAGTTTTATGCTGGCGTTCAAAAAATAGTGACACGCAGTGATCCTGGACTACGTTTCAAGCTCACTTGGCAGCTTTCTCTAAATCTGATCCTTTCTTATCTATCCTCTAGGCTGTCCATGACCCACATTTAATTTTCTCCTGACTTCACTCCTCTTACCAGTATTACTTCTCCTACATAGACTCTTGTTTTGACTCCAGGCTTCTCATCACAGTGCTTGCTTTCCAGTCTGCCCTACTCGCAGAATCACACAATGGCTGAGGTCAGAAGGCACCTCTGGAGATTGTCGAGACCAAACTCTCCAGCTAAAGTGGGGTCAACTGGAGCAGGTTGCTCAGGGCACTGTCCAGTAAGGTGTTGAATATCTCCACGGATGGCAACTCCAGAGCCCCTCTGGGCAACCTTATCCAGTGTTCAATCACCCTCACAGTAAAGTTTCTTCTTATGCATTTCCTGTATTGCAGTTTGTGCCCACTGCCTCTTGCACTTTTGATGCACACCACTGAAAAGAGCCTAGCCTGGCTTCATCTCCTTTATTCCCCCCATCAGGTATTCGTACACATGGGTAAGATCCTCCGAACCTTCTCTTCTCCAGACTAAACACTGCCAGCTCTCTCAGCCTCTCCTCTCATGGCAGATACTCCAGTCTTCATGACCCTAGTCACCCCACGAGCCTCCTCTTTCTAGTCCCATCTTTGCTGGGTGCCCCAGCTCTGTAACCTTTTTTCTCTCTTAGCAGATGCTGCTCCCCTTGGCTCTTGCCCAGCTATTTCCAGCCCCTACCCTCGGCTCCTCTGCATTGCTGCTTTCCAGATCCTGTTCAACCTACGCTCTGTTGAACTGACCTTCAGTCTCCGTTGTCTCCCTCATACAGACTTTCTGCCAAGTTTTTTCTCATTTTGCAGGTTCATCTCTTTTTCCTTTTTTCACTCCCTTCCCATGATGCCAGAAAACTACCAGACTATGAAGAGCACAGGGACACACACGTGTGTCCTCCTCTGTTCCAGTGTCTAGATGGAAACTGTTTTTAATAGCCCAGAACGACAGCAATAAAGATCTGCTCAGCCTCTTGCAGTAATGGTCAGCAACATGCCAATGTAGACAGAATCTATGGGGAATTAGACTTTGAGTTCTTAACAAGTCTCTGCTGAGACGTGATATTTCAAAGGCTTACAACTCCGACAGGATTCTCACCGGAATAGAAAAACCCACTCCCTTGACACAAATTCCGAAGAGTCAAGTCCTTGCTTGAAAGCTTAGGGACATCATACTGTTTCTGTATTTCTGATGCAGACAAAACATATATCCCTTAGTTGTTACTTTCAGAAATCTCTCAAATCTTTTGGCTCATTTTTTTCCCATGCAAAAGACAATTAAAACTCTAAACACCTGGCATTGAAAATTTCAACCCAATGTTATACACAACTGAGAACAGGGCAAGCAATAAACATTTCTGTAACTAATGGGAAGTGGCAGCCAGCTTGGTAAACACAGCCAATCCCACAGAATAGTTCCTGCACACTTTTACTCTTAGCCTTGTTAAAGAAACAGTTTCCATTTATAAAATTGAGTTTTAGCAAGTTCACTGATGACCTACAGACTTCTCAAGCACAAATGCTATCAAATATAATCCTAAACTAAATTTCATGATCTTTAGTAAAAGGCAGGAATGCTAGGAAAAGTCTGTATATTTTTTTAAGATCTATTACACCTCTTTTGCCCACACCTATCGTCCCTTTAGTCTTTATGTTTTCTGATGCAAGCCAAGTGAGTTGAGTACGTTAATCATGTTCACACTCTGAAAGAAGAAAAAACTCCACCATCCAAGGGAACCAATGAGGCAACTCTTCATATCTTTTTATGTGTAAGGGTTTACTGAGTGTCATCAGATAATGCCATATCCAGACAATTGTCTTGCCAATCCAGAATATACAGCTTGACACCAACTGCACTGCAGGAGGTTGTAACAATTCAGTACTTCTTTTTCAACACGGTGCAGTTTCTAACTTAACTTTACAGAATAAGTTTCTTGAGTATATTTAGGAGGATAGGAACTTTTCTCATCTGTCTGTTTTTCATCATCACCAAGGATCCATTTCTAACTAGCTCACATCACAGCCTGGAATGCTGCTTTTCGTGAGTATAATTCGATCAGTGGAAAGATACTTTCCAACACCACCATTAAAAAAAGGTGAAGAATGGATTATCCCACAAGTTACTTTCTTAATTTAGTGTCAGAATAAACTGCAAGAAGCAAGGGAAAGGAAGAAATTTAGAAGTGTGAGAATATATACCTAAGAAATAACAAGGTGTTTATTAATATTTGCCCTCTTATATCATCTTACAGATTCATAAATCAGTGTTATTCACGGGACTGCAGGTGGAAGCAGTATTTAAGCACAGATGTTGCACTATCTTTCAGTTTTCAGCTTCCTTCAAAATTGCATAAATAAATCCATTTATACTTTTCACTAAAATGGACCTCAGTAGAATCTTACTCACTCGATTCAGTCCTAAAATTAATGAAACAGCAGGGGTAATGCATCAAAAAATATACTGTTCTCACTGGAAAAATATGGCACAGCTTTAAATTCCTAAGAAAGTTTGTAGCATATTTTGGAAGAGCCAGGAAATCTTGCAATAATGGGAACTTTCATGTCAGTCATCCACCATTAAATCTTTGCTCAGAGGTAAGGACAGATTGCTACTCTGCATAGATAAATTAGGAAATACAGTGATGAATAAGACCTCCTCCTCTTTGGAGAAAGTCCATGCTACTTTAAAGTAGAAATCTACAATGGATACACTATGCAAAAGATCAAGTAATCACAGCAGCCTTCGTATAATTAAAAGCAGTTCTAATTCTGGCATTCTTTCAAGAACTGGAAGACAAGCAAGTGTCTGTAATTATGGCAGTTTTCCAAATCCAAGATGTGCCTGACAGGAATAACTCCTTCCCTTGGTAACTAAACATGAACTACTAAGGGTGGGGGCTTGAAAGGAAACCTGACCTAATGGAGATCAATAGGAAACTTGGGCAGATTAGGTATGCATTGTGCTCTGTCCACTCACTGGATAGAGAGTCATTAAGATGCACATAATCAATTAATTAGGCATCACTGTTAAAATTCACTGGTTTTCTCCTGAAAGCTTCTTTTGACACTGACCTCTGATAACGGCATTCCTATCTGATTAAAGCTATAGTTGAAGAGCTTTCAGTTACTGGGGAATAAAAAAAAAAAAGAAAAGAAAAAAAGGAATTTGACAGGAAGCACAATGTCATGCCTTAGGTGCCACAGCACAATTTTACGATAAAACCCCCTATATAGTGTATACATAAGCAATATGCATGCAAGTAGCTGAATGTTGTAAAAAGGAGACAATTTCCTTCATCTTACAAACAAAGTATAGTTAACCGTTTAAACATAAAGAATATATATATACGACTTCTTCATTATGTCAAATTAGCAGTAACTAATGCTGTGATGTTTCATAATAGGATGCAGAAGTTGTAAGTGGTGTTATTAGCTGCTCTTTTTTACTCTGATCTTTTCCCCAAAGTAGACAATTACCCTGTGTAATTCGTACACAAAACATTTAAATAAAATACTAATTTATCCATATGCATCCTTTCTTTAAAGGTAAAAATAGGGCTTTTCTTCATTCAAAAATGATAAAGAACTTTTGTTGTTATTACTATGGCAATTTAAGACAATGCAAAAAACCCAACAAACCCCCACAACAGAAATTGTGCACAGTTAAAGGACAATGTTACAGATGTTTAAAATCCTACAGTCTTAAAGTGTATTTTTCAAAGGTATATTTCCACACAGAACTTTAAAAACTAAGGAAAAATAAATCATGACTGCATGATTTTGGACAGGGGTAAGGAAGCACAGAGGAGAATGCTGGCTAATATTTAAGTTCACCCACTGGTTAAACTCTATACATGTGGTTTTCCTGAAAGTTAATGTTTGACACCAGACTGCTCTAAGTTTTAACGTGCACTTATTTTCAGTGTCACTGCATGACTAATGAAGACGAAACAGGTCTATAACCAGATGCAGAGTCACCATGACAAGAGTGCAGAGAGAAATAACTGAAAAACTCTTTGCTGTTATTTACAATGCAAGTATAATGAGTCTAGGGTTGATAGATATGTACAAATAATATTTGTAATTATTCTGACCAGGGCAGACTTTCTCCTTCATTACCTCAAAGTTCTTGAGAAAAAAAGCAGATTTTTTTAAAAGGGCCATTTAATTTTTCACCTTGAGGTCCCACCAATCAGCCAACAAACTACCTTATTGCTAAAATAACAAAGAGCTAGGAAATAGTGATATTAAACAAAGGTCCATAAGAATGAAGATGATGATAAGATTTGACCCCTTCCCCTGGCCTGCTGCTTAAGAGGCAAGTGTAGCATGTGACATTTGAAGTGCCTGTGAAGCTTTCTGTGTTGACAGAAAACATTAACAAACTGTATAGTCCTACTACATTTTGAGCAAGCAAAATGCTGCCTTCAAAGGACTTGTTACAAAATTATACAAATACAGTTCTTTTTAACGAAAATGTGACCTACAGAAAAAGAGAAACAGTGTTTCCTTTATTAACTTTCTTCTCACTTTCTACTCACCAGGCAGGAAGAACTCTTACAATATAAAATTGACTCATCACAAGGCCAACTACAAAATCTAGATAACTGCTAGGCTTCTAAAAAAAGCTAATGCCATATAGTCCAACAGATTTCCACAGTTGTTCATATCATCACCTCCACCACAGCAGCCCCTAGTAGCTATCAAGGGATATTAAAATGAGTCCCTTTTATTCAAATACCCACCACGTAAGGCTGTTTGCTTTCCTCAGGAAAAATGTGTGTCATCTCTTCAGGGGATAAACATGAGTGCATTGGGCAAAGCAGAAATCAGTCACCCTTCTCTTCACTTTCAAAGAATATGCACGGTGTTGTACACATGCTTCTGCCGCAGGTAGCAGGGTAGACAACCTATCAGGATTCTTGAATGCCATGGCTGTGCAAATGTGTCGTGGTTTAACCCCAGCCAGCAACTAAGCACCACGCAGCCACTCACTCACTCCCCCCCATCCAGTGGGATGGGGGAGAAAATCGGGAAAAGAAGTAAAACTCCTGGGTTGAGATAAGAACGGTTTAATAGAACAGAAAAGAAGAAACTAATAATGATAATGATAACACTAATAAAATGACAACAGTAGTAATAAAAGGATTGGAACGTACAAATGATGCGCAGGGCAATTGCTCACCACCCGCCGACCGACACCCAGCCAGTCCCCGAGCGGCGATTCCCTGCCCCCCCACTTCCCAGTTCCTAAACTAGATGGGACGTCACATGGTATGGAATACACTGTTGGCCAGTTTGGGTCAGGTGCCCTGGCTGGGCATGAGAAGCTGAAAAATCCTTGACTCTAGTCTAAACACTACTGAGCAACAACTGAAAACATCAGTGTTATCAACATTCTTCACATACTGAACTCAAAACACAGCACTGTACCAGCTACTAGGAAGAGAGTTAACTACATCCCAGCTGAAACCAGGACAAAATGATACATACCTGACTGCAACTGCCATCTAGCACCGGCTAATCCAACTTAGTTTTACTGATTTTAAGTTGACTCTCTCAAAAGCTTTGTATTCCAGAAAAGGCTGCTTGTGATTTTACTTGAAGGCTACCAGTATTTTAGATTCCCTTTCAGTCTAGAAGAAAAACTCTGAGACATCTTACCTGCAGCCTGTGTCACACCCAGTTTATTTTACCAACAGCTGTGGAATCTGTCCTTCAAATTCTACAAATCTGCTATTAGAAGGTGCAAGTCACAGGGCTCAGAAATTAAGGGCATAAAAAGGGGAGTGACACTGGAAATGTCCAAGAACTAGCACATCTCCTTCCTACTGATGTATGGCATGGAAAGCGACTGGTAGCCAGCAGCCAAAAGGAAAGTACGAGGGAAAAGAAAGTATCAATGAAAGCACACCATGACTGTGGACAGCTGGAAAGGTCACAATGCTGCCCACTTGATTTATTTGAACTTTGGAGAGTGTTTACTTTTAAACACTTGTGTCAATGCAGAGTGCGTAGCACATCCTATAACTTCTCTGCTTTTCTTTCCCACATGCTACGGTTCTGTCTAATCAGGATAAACAATTCACTCTAATGAAACTTAAATGTGTTAGTGATAGTTGAACATGTTTTGCATTATATAGCTAGGAAAATTACATATCTCTCCCATATAGAAATTAACTTCAGTAACCCCACGAACAATAATTACAATCAACTAACACAAAACCACAACATGAAAAAATGTACCCTGCAATTTATCTCCTCAACAAAATTACGCTGTACAGAAGGGAAGGTATTCCATCACTTAACTCGGTACGAGTGCACTGACAGGCTAATGAAGTTCCTTCACTTACTGCAGGTTCCTTCAAATCCTTAGCCA
Organism: Haliaeetus leucocephalus; assembly: GCF_000737465.1. NCBI lineage: Eukaryota > Metazoa > Chordata > Aves > Accipitriformes > Accipitridae > Haliaeetus > Haliaeetus leucocephalus. The sequence goes on along the minus strand of NW_010972886.1, from coordinate 7,269,704 downwards.
CTTAAGATGAAACAGATACCATACACATACCCTCTTTTAGGCATTAACATGAATGTAATCCAAATGATCTCTACACTATGATTTTGCATCTTTTTATTTTCTGAAATGTAAAAGAAAAACCTAGAACAAGATAGCTATTACTTGCAGCTCAAATAGAATGGTATGGGTTTCAAATGTGAAGAAAAAAAAAATCAACCCCACCTTCAAACACATTAATGGGATTAGTATTAAAACAATAAGAAATATACACAAACTTTCAAGAAGCAAAGTTTAAAGGGCACCATCAAATGAGTTAACATTTCATTAATATTGCTTGGTTTCATCTTGACATGACAAAAAAAGGAAAAACATCACTGGTCATCATATGCAAGTGTATCCACGACTAAACCAAGTTAAATCACTGAAAGAGACATTGAGCACCTTGATGAAAAAGAAGGAAAACATATGAAATTAAGATGAAAAACCCCGAAGTATGTCCGTAGTAGATAAAATCTGGGAGCAAGAAACAAAAGCAGAATGTCTGTGCAAGAAAGAATTTATAATAATTGTCAAGAAATGTCTTCTTTCTTCCACCTTTCCTGCAAGTACAGGTAAGTAAATAGTTGTATTAATTCCATTAATTCCAATAAAAACATAATTAAGTTACCCTTCATGATAAATAGCTTAGGTCATAGTCAGATCTGTATTTAATACAGCTTTAGATGTGTTAAAGAATATAGAGAATATAACAATAAAAATAAATTTCAAAATAACGGATATGCTATTTGAGAAAACTGGAAGTATAAAGCCACAAATTTTACAGTGTCAAAACATATTGGACAGAATATTTGAAGATAAAATCACTTCTAGTTAAACAAAAAAGCAATTTACCTCTGTATTTCATCAAGATATTACAATTTGCTATGAAAAGAACTGGATGCTAACTATGCACATTTCGTTCTCATGGTCTATCTTCTCCCTGTTTCTCTCTGCCCATCATTTTATAAACTGTCTCCTAAGAGTTGGCAAAAGTGTCTTTTTTTAACCAGAGAAATCAAATTAAGGGGCTAAAGAAAATTTTCTACTTCAACACCATCCTTCTTTATGTTACTTAAAATTTCTGTAGGAAGAAAGGCATCCTCTAGTCCACAGGAGAAGCAACAGTTTGCAAATACTTCTTTCAATATTGAAAGGGTGGTGGCAACACACTGGAAGAGGTTGCCCAGAGAAGTTGTGGATTCCCCATCCCTGGAAGTGTTCAAGGCCAGGTTGGATGGGGCTTTGAGCAACCTGATGTAGTGATAGATGTCCCTGTCCTTGGCAGGGGGGTTGGACTAGATGATCTTTAAAGATCCCTTGCAGCCCAAACCATTCTGTGACTCTATATTCATAGAAAAGGATGACCCAAATAGACAGTACTATTTGACTGACACTCAGTCAATGAGGATCAGTGTAATAGCAAACCATGCACTGAAGATAATGTTTGCAGCTCAGTTACTGGAGTGTAGATGTTGAAGAATAGCAAAAAAATGTTTTGTAGTAGACTTCTCTCTCCCTTGCTTAGCGTAAATTGACTGGAGTGGGAAACCCCTTCACGAGTGCTAGGAAGCCCATTAGAGTAGAAGAGGAAGTACCAGTATTCCAGTTCCTCAAGGATATAAACCCAAGTTCTGGACAACTAGGTAGCAAGTTAGACACCCTTGGAAAACAAACAAAAAAGCCACCCTAAAACCAACCCCCCAAAACACCATCAAGACCTCAAGAACAAGCACCTGCCTTCTATTATTGTCTTTGTAGCCTTAAACTTATGGAGTGAAAGATCAGGATAAACTGGTAGCATTTTCTTAGAAAATATATATCAAAAAACCAATCAAACTCCTTAATAAGGACAGTGTAACACGGATATTATTGTTAGGGCAAAGAATAAATGTCTTATAAGTCCAATTAAGTCATATACTGTGTATACAATTGGGTTAGGCAGAGAAAAATCATCATACTAAGGAATTGTATGTAGTGGTTTGATTAATTATTCCTTTCTTGAAACAGCTGATTTATCAGGAAAGGTACTTCTCTGCTATATGCTGTGGAATTCTAGAATATATATAATCCCTAAGATGTTTCAGTGATGATTAGCTTGAGTAGATTACAGTACACTGAAAAGTTAAAAAAATGTAATGCATTCAAACATTGAATTCAACTTGATTTTAAAATCTGATGTCATGACTTTAGGTGTGCCTCATAAAGAATGTGCAGAAACTTAGGCTACCAATAAGAAATTTCAATGATGTTCAGTAACTTCTTAAACACCTACCTGACTTGGAAGCCAAGAGTGAGTTAACGTTTGTCTTACAGGATAATGAAGCGAATAATTTACATGACCATTATTTGTACACTTGGGCCTGGACTTTGATTCTGTCTAAAATTAAAAGTACCAATTGCTCTTGTTCTTCCTGATGTCTTTATCCTAGCCAACAAATCTCAGACTTTCTCATAAGGGAAAAGAGGTGGGGGAGTGCAGAAAAAATAATAGTAGAAGTAGCTGCTGATCAGATTGAAATCATAAACCCTTCAGCCAAAATCAACAACAACCTGCAAGCTTGATATCCTCCAGTTATCACACCAATAGGAGCGTGCAAGAGTAGCTCTGTGCAGAAGCTCAAGCAGCAGCACAAATTCATTCATTTTCAGTTTTAAAATTCAAATTGAGCTGCCTGCAGAGAAGCTGATAAGCTCTCTAGTAGAGTATAAAGTGTACACAGACCTTAAGATCCAGCACAGGTGGATTATGTGTAATGAAGTAAAAGGAATAAATATCATCTAGGGTGAACGAATCCATCACAACTCTTACCCATGCAAGCAAAACAAAGCACAAAATGCAGCCAGAGTTATGAATATAAATATCTCAAAGAGTATATATTACATTTACAAGAACATGCCTTAGAGTTTTGAGTAAAATGGAGTCCTACAGTACACATTATATTTTTAGGAGAACATAAAGCAGAAGGTAAGAAGTTTTCTTCTTCAACTGTTGGGTTAACAAAGAATGACCAGAAACAGGAAGGAAATTTTTAAAAGGAGGTAAGTTAACGAGCATAAATTGTCACAATTCTTAATATTTCTTTTAAGGAAAAAACCCAAGAACCCAAACATGAGGTCATCCTGCCTTTTTCTACGAAAGGTCTGTTAGCCTATCAGCTGTAACACTAAGCACTCATACAACTTCTGCACAACATTTCTCTTCAGACCTGTCACCAAGATAAATCATTCACTCTTCCTTATTTCAACACAGTGAATTTCTTCAGAATTAGTGTTTACATTCACACTTTATGCATGACCAAGTTGAAAAATGAAATAAAAATGCATTTGTTTTTTTGGGTGGGGTTTTTTGTGTTTGTTGGTTGATTATTTTTTTTTTTAATTACAGCTAATAGGCTAGCCTGCAGCAGTCAACAAAGAACATCAATATTCATTCTATACAGTTGCCAGCTTGCACACATGATAACCTGACAATGTCCTAAACTTCTTGATCTGAAAAAGACCCAGTGTCCCAGGCACATGTATCCTACTGCATATATATCTATATGAAAATTTTTTAATCTGGACAAAGAGCTGCTTCAGCATTTGTATTTCCATTCATTTATTTTCAGTAATAGATTACAGTTTGACGATAGGAAAATATGTAATGTTCATGGTAAAAACTGCAAAAATCTGGGGGAATTCTGATTTATCAAATAATGTCAATAACATATTACAGGTTGTAACCAGCACTGTCAAAGCCAAACCCAAGAGTGTCTCGCATGACATTTTTCAAGATGAAAATAGCAGGTTTAATGATGGATTTCTCATTTTATATTAACAAATTATCATAATAAACACCATTTTTGGTTCATTTGTTTTAGCATGGCAAGAAGACTAAATGTTGACAAACTCAAGTTTTTCTAATATTAAAACAACACTATATTTTGCAATATTTATTGCTATTGTCTTGCATCTGATCAACACTGGAGTGAAATATACTACAACAAGCTGCTAACACACTGAAGTGTAATGGAATCAAGGAATGAACACTCATACCCACCTCTTCTTCCATAAAACTGGTGGGAATTCATAGAAAGCCCTCCGAAATTATGCCACTTAGTGGTGCTGCTTTGTCTGCTGTATACTGCAAGAGCTTTGGGAGCTGGCAACAAAACCAGAGTAGTTATAACTCTACAGAGATGGTCCAGTCTAATTTGTCAAAGGATTGGATCAGTGTTTTATGAAGCTGTATTTCCTTTCACATCTCCCCTCCTCATCTCATCCTGCCCTTCTCGCAATGGCAGCTTGTCCTCTCCAATCCTTTAACCAGCACCAGCCTACCCGTATGCACATCAACCACAGCTGCCCCCTCTAATCCAGCACCACTGTGCTTACCAAGGCCGAGGAGGTATAAAACAGGAGGGGAAGAGGCAGCTGAGGCTTATTCCAAACAGCGAAGTTGCTGTTGCTGCTGTTGAAGGTGGAAGGGAACCAGGAAGGCTGCTGGGGCTAGAGGAGGCTGCCCTGATGGCCCCACTTTTGTTGCAGAAGCCCCATCTTGGTGCTTGTTGGTCTGCACGTCTTCTCCTAGGACAACTCCTCCAAATGAACAAAAGACTCCATCCCACTCTGGCCTGCTTGAGTAAATGCTTATTTATTGAAACTCATGTACACATTCAAGGTTGTCATGCACTATCTTTCATGTAACACCTCCAACTCTGATGGGGCCACAGGTGTCAAGCAGGTAATAGTGTTATCCAAGTGCCTGGGTGCTTTCTCTTGTTGGCTTTGGTCCAGTTCCTCCTGAAGAAATATAAGGGTCCTTATTCCTTATCTAAAACTTTTCCTGACCACAATTCCTCCAAAAAAAAAAAAAAAAAAAGAGGAAGACAACCATTAAGCTATGTCCCATGTTTCCTTGTATTTTGACCTCTATCTCTGCCAGTCCCTTGTTTTAATCTTAGCTTCTAAATTATTTATAGCAAGGACCGGCTTTTCCCCCCTCCTCACACTTGTACTGGGTACAGCAGTGAGGAGCCCTATGCTGTTTCAGAGGAAAACTGATGATTTTCTGCAACATAGAGGAGATAATTTTTAAATCTCCTGACATTGGAAGCAAATGAGTTAAAAATGAAGAAAAAACATGTATAATTAGTTGGAATAAACATTAGTGAATGTTGTTCACCGTGATAATTCACAGCATAGTAGCAAATATTCTAAAGTATTTTGATACTCTTAAACCATTTCAAAAATAGGAATACATTTCAGGAAAAAATTATATGGTAAGTGAGCCGGAGTGTCAATTAGCATTGGCTGTAATTCTGTTCCATTAAATTTGTTATTTTGGGCTCACTACATATGGGCAAATTCTCAGAAAACTAGTGCTTCTTTACTGCTGCATTTGCAAATGTGTACTGGGGCAATGACAAGAGTAGAATTAATACTTTAATACTCTTTCTTGAGCAGTGGAACTAGTTTCATATCTTGTTTGCGAAATCTACACACAATGTGCAATTGCTTCAAATATGAACATTTTTCAGTACAAATGAACAGCCTAAAAAACATGCACTGGAGGGGCAAAGTGGAAACATTCTCCCTGTTTTGTTATAATTAGCAAATCATTTACTTCAGCTCAGTACATTGTTATCTTTTGAGATATAGCTTCCACATTACTTCAATCTAAGCTGAATTTTAACTCTTGCATACAAATGAGCAAACATGCCAGAAGTTCACCGAAAGCAGAGGTTTGGCTTTCAGATTCTCAGCTCTGAAGCAAATCTGGTTTAGCATATATTCACAATTTTCATTCCCCTAATCAATTGCCCTTTCCCCCCTCCAAATTAGTCATAATTTAGTGGAAAGGTATTGGTGATACTTAAAAATACCTATTCTAATATTAAAGTTACTACATTAAGAACAGCTGATTTTAAAATCCAGAATGGCCAATTAGTAAATAGATGCAAGAAAAAAAAAAAAAAGGAGTAGTAAACACCAAGACAGTTCTTGCTTTGGAAAGCAAAATGTTGGTGAGTGTGATAGAAAAGACACTTTCAGGATTTGAAGTTGTAGATGGAAGATTAAGATCATGAAATTTCTTTTAGGTCCTCAAGTTATCTTATTAGTTTTCATAAAAAGCACAAATAACAGCTCATTTTTATTTGAAAGCTCAGATGATATCAATACCACAGTAAAACATGTGATGCTGCTTGGCTACATGCTATTTTTATGCTAGCAGCACAGGTATTTATGTAGGACCAGAGGTGAGGCAGCACGGAGCTCAGCGCAGGCAGGGACCTTCTGAGCTTGCCCAGGTACCTAGGTCGGTGTTTCAGATTTTGCAGAGCTCTCTGCTCCTTTAGCAATACTCTTACCAGTACGTAAGGTGCCCAGGTTTACACAAGTTTCAACAAGATTACTTATGTCTGCCAGGCAGATATAACCTGAATAGGAGGTTGGAGAGAAATCCCTGAATGGATGGCAATCATACTTAAGTATATATATTACTTAATCATACTTAAGTAAAACATTCATTTTAGCATGTTATAGTTTCCTCTAATATGAAGGTGAAGAACTTAGCTCTACTTAACAGTCAATACTTCTAAGCATTCCCAAACCTTCAGGCTTTCTTAAGTTACCCTGAAATATGGTGTGGTTGGTAGAGGCACATACTACTTTTACGCAGTAGATCCAGCCTTATCCGTTTTCTTCTCTCCCATTGAGTTCAGTGTTCTAATATACTTTTTTTGCACAGGATTTTGGCTTAACTAACAGCCCTAGTCATGGTGAATACAGCTCTGTAGCTCAATCATCAAGTGCATCCATCCCCTGCAAATTACTTGCAGGTGCCTGTATTCTGCAGAGGGGAACAGGGATTGTGCTGACAACCTGGCAGCCCTTCTCTGTGATTTCTGAGAACAGAGATCCACCAAGCCCCTTCCTTGCAGGACAACTCTGGACTCCTACCGCCACATCTTACATGGGGCCAGGATATCCAAAATGCTACTCAAAGACATAAGTTCTGCTTGGCACCAGTTGCCTGCATATGCGCTACTGTACAAGAAAGTTCATTCTCCCTAACGTGACCTCAGTCTTTGTTTCTGCTTTCCCTTAAGAGTCCAGGTCAGAAGATATTGATAAAATAACTTAAAATGTAAACCCAAGAACTAGGTGACACAAAACTAGGGGAGTCACCAGCCCTGGCTGTGATGGTGAGGCAAGACATAGGTATTTTAGAGATCAGAAATCTTTGTTGGCCAACAGCAACAGAATGCTGGAGGTTTGGCCAAAGTTGGGCTGCGTGGAGGTCTGATCTGCCATGCATAACTCGCTGAGGTTAGTTAAGCACAGACATATAGAAAACCGTTACTTACAATATACACGGAAAAAACAAAGAACGCTGGACATCATGAAGCAATTTAGTGGCTCCCCAAATGTTAGAAACTTAACAAAACAGAAGGACAAAGGCTACGGCGGAAAGGGTGTATTTTGCAAGGGATAGTGAGGGAAAAAAGGAGACCCAACTGTGTCTCAGATCTTCTTGTAGTTGTAGTAATCATCACAAAAACCATCAACACCTCTGAACAAAGACTATGCCTGATTCCTCCCTGTGGACCTGTTTGCAGCTATACAGTCCAAAGCATGACCATAAACCATATTCCAAAATAACAAAAAGTGCAGGAGGGAAGATGGGCTCAAATTACAGATCTCTGATTAAGACAGAGAAAATTCTCAGCAGTCAACCAACAAAATAGGTTAAATAACCTAAATATTCATTAAGTTCCATATTTCTTTCCCTATTTTCATTCGTTTTGCTCTTTAAGCGGACAAATCGGGACACTCAATGTAGAACATAATGTTAAAATCCTTTGTATAATGTCTTTTTCTGTGCCTGGTGGTATCTGAATTTACCCAAATGCCACACTCAGTAACAACTGTATACATCAAAAAGGTTGTTCAGGCTTTATGTGCGGAAAACTATAATTCTATTCTTTTGTGGATCATCCAACCTCTGTGACACAAAATTTCATTCTGTTTTCGAACTCTACTGGACCAGAAACTACCAAGCCTGCTGAATCTTAAGCCTGATCTACAGGACTGTTAAACTAAAACGTGTAATCCAAGTCAGGCATGACTCCAGCGCAGGAAGCTTAGCCTTCCCTTGGGTCTCATTTCCTCCTCTCTTGCCACAACAGAAGCAGCCTGCTCATTCTCCTGACTCTTGCTTCACAGACTCATTAGCCTATTAAACAGCTGGATCTGATAAGCGGGCTCCAAAACCACAAAAAAGCCAGGGGCACTCTGAAGCTGGGAGGCATGTTTTGCCACGTCCCTGGCAGTAGCTCCACAGCAAAGCTTTTCCCAATATCCAGTGGAAAGGACAAGGGGTGCTGTGTAATGGATGCTGGGCAGGCAGGGCAGACCAGAGGGGAGTTTTCCTCCCAGCCACACACTCGGTATGGTCCCTCCAAAGTCTGACATTGATTTACCTGGGCTACTTCAACCCATTTAGGAATAAGAGTTCAAAAGACATTTTAAAGCAACAATGAGCCGTACAATTTGGGGCAGAGGGGAAAGAAGAAGCAAGCATGCTCTAGATGTTCATTCCTGACAAGCTAGGCATAATGTTATTTTATTTCTCATCTTTTATACTTTCATAACTGTATTTTAGCCCTTTGAGGGTTGAAAGAAAACACTGAAATACCATGAAAATAAAATGAAATGTATACCATGAAAATATTGGCAAATCCAGAGAAGACCATCCACCTCCTCCCTTTCCCATGAAAACTTCAGTACAGATGTTCTGTTCTCTGGTAGTAGCAGCACAGGAGGGAAAGCAAGGGAAAAATCCCATGGGCTTCTCCTAACCCCCTGGGGCAGGCTGTGTGTGCTCTTGCCTGTCTCTCGAATATCGCCCACTGTCTTCAAAAAGTAACGACTGTTAGGATATCTTAAGGAAGTAACGTTACAAATTATAGATCTTGTAGAAGATGCTACTGATTAGTCACCTAGGTGACTTCAATCACCATTTCATGCGCAAAGTAGAACCGTGATAAAACTTGTCAGTTTGGCATGTAAGGATGACCAAGGACCAGAACAAAAAGTCAGTGCTGCAGCAAGAAAACTAGACTAGGAACTAATACATACTATTAGTATCTACCTTTTCTTTTTTTGTTTTGTTAAGCATGTCCGTGTTTTCTTCTTTATCCAGGCTGTCATTTAGACAACCCGGACGGGATCCTAAATGAAGGTTTACCCTTTCAGAATCCGTTTCTCCATCCCTTCAACAGGGCTAGCAACATCCTCGGTCTCTTTGGTCTTAACCTTGCATGCAAACACAGTTCAGCTGAATTGCTGTAATTCTGCTGGGAATACTCAAATGAATAGTTACAGACATTTTTATTTGCAGGGCTGGGATGTAATGATAATGCCACCTGAATTTTTAGAATGATCAGAGCCAATACCAGAGAAATTCTGACAAACGTGTGAAAAAATATTTCAAAAGCAGTTCAGACACTTGGGGCTTTGGAGTCACTAAGGTGCTTTTTCAGCTATCCTACAGCTTTTGTATTAAATTGTATACTTTTTTTTAATATGATAAAGACCACATCAAAGTTGCCTGCACTGTGAAAAACAGGATCAGTTAGTGAAGGCTGAGATATTCAGTAACAAACAACACAACAGAGATGTCATATCCCTGTAGTCTGTACCACATTCAAACAGGGGCTTTGGAATAACTTTTTTGCGATATTCTTCTTGAAAGTTGTCAAAAACACAGCCCACTCAAGCTAACTATTCGTAATTAAGAAACATGAAAGAAAATAGCCTGTGGAACATATCAGCCAGCCTAGTTTCTCTAACATTAGCAAATACTCAAACCACACTGTCAGTAGCCTTAGAAGTAGCCTATAAGAGCCAAATAAATGACTAAGAAGACACTAAATCCTATTAAAAATCCTGGTAAAGGCATTATGACTCTTGACACTCAAGTAAAAGGCTTTTTAGGGTTTGGATTTTTTTGGTTGGGTTTGCGGGGTTTTGGGGTTGGGGGGGGATTGACTGGGAGTTTTTTGGGTTTGTTTTTAAACAGAAACTGTTTATGTATTCCACCTTAATGTCACAGTTTTTCAAAGTCTCCTCAAAAAGATTCAGCAGAGAACGGGTTACACATTTTTGCACCTGTAAGAGTCTTACTGCTCAGCCAGAGGAGGAGCAAGAAGCAAGGAATTACAGGGCAATCACCCTTAATAAAGCTACAGATGGAAAGATAACAGAAGCATGTTGGAAATGAACAGTCACAGAAAGATTTGTAATTAAATTTGTTCAGGGATTTTAAGGGTTTGAAATAGCTGACAACCTGACAGGGGAAGATCTATGATTAGAACCACACTAAAAAAAAACTTTTTCATTTTTACAAGGGCAAACTGAAGAGAGTGAAAGCAGCCCATACTCACATTCCAACAAAATCCAAAGATTTAATAAAGATGAAGATCACATTATAATTTTGAAAGACCATTTCTTTGCAGGATCAGGTTGCGTGTATTGTAAATCACCCAACAGGATATAATTAAGCAATAACACATGCCAGGCATTAGTTTCTGAGCAGTCAGAAAACACTACAGATTTCAGTAAAAAAACCAAACCCAGAACAAACCCCCCCATGGTTTACTTGTTACTTATCACAGTTTCTACAGCTTTCCTACCGCTACACTTGGCACGCACAATATATATTCACTCTGCTGCAGAGTTGCATGAAACTATGTCCAATCATATCCTATAAATCCTTAATTATTTCTTGTGCATAAATCAAGGCCAGTTCTGAAGATGATCCAAAAGGCAGAATCTTCTCTGTTGAGATCCCTGTAATCCTTTTATTAAGTTAAGCGTTATGGGTGATAAAAGTAAACCTTAGTATTCACTAAACATGTACTGACATATTTTTATGGTTGAGAAGTCCTCTGTCCCATCCTGTAATCATTTTGTGATTCTCCTAACAGCAGACGGCCAGCCAACCACACTGCACTCAGGAAAAAAACACCATAGTGTTTTCTCCACAGGTCCAACTGAAAGAATGAAAACAACAGTAAGACATTTTCTTCTTAAAATATGCTCGGTGCTATGCCTTGGAGTTTCATTTGTTACAAGTGAGCAGCAATTGTTCATTATAACTCAACCAATATACACTCTACTGCAAAGTTATTACTCTATGTTGCAATTTAGATTTAAGCTTTGGTAGCTCTGGCACGTTCCTGAAGAAAAGTAACTTCTAAGCAGGTCAAGATCAAGCAGCAGCAATATTGCAATAACAACAGTTGAACATGTGTTCTTAAGTAAGATCATACTCCTCTCAGAATAAGGAACCTCTGAACAAAACACAACAACAAGAAAAAAATAGTTTTGTATACTGCGAAATACAGGTTCACTGGGCATTTTGGTGAATAATCCCTCTGCAGGGACATACTAATGGTTTACTGTTCAGCTCAACTCTGAAGTCTTCACTCGCCTGAAAAAGGCACCGCGAGATACCTACCTATGTAATAAGCACCGCTTCTGGAATACGAAGTAGGGCTTTTAAAAAATTACTTGTGCTATGTAGAACAACTTGTAAAAGCCAGTAGTGAACAGTGCAAGTAAACACTTATGTATGACCATTTTCCCAATCTCTTTCCTTCAGGTCCTCCCTGCCTGATAACTCCCCTCTGCCCACCAGCAAGGCTGTTTTAGTTCCAGGAAGGCTTCTGTAGCAGTAACTGAGATTCTGTAACTCAGGTTGTTCCTAAAATAGAAAACTAATTGGGAATATTGAACATCTCCCACTTCTCTTTCCCATGGGAATTTGTAAAGGTCTGTTCTTGTTCTGCCCCTCCACACTCGGAGTGAAATGCTACACGGGCCTCCAACCTGATACAAGTCTACAGAGATCTTGACTGCACACATGGCCACCCACCACGGCTCCTGCATTTCAGAAATCACCCCCACAGAGGTGCTGATATAACTGTGTTTATGTTGTGCTGCAAACCCAGCCAATGAACTCATCTGGCTTTCAAAAACCAGTAAGCAAAGACCTCCACTCCTATACCTTAAAGAGTATTGACACCAAACACTTTGCTATGAAACTCCACCACCAGGCTGCCTTCTGCATATTTGTCCTTCAATTAACTTTTGCTCAGATGTGTGTGATTACTGAACACAGGGATAATTTTTATGCTTTCCAATTCATGAGCTTCCAAGATATGATTTTTGAAGCCAGCATATGCATGGGACATTCAAATCCCTCAACAATCCAGCACAGTACCTATACCACCTGGGGGATCTTCACTCTTCTCTCTCTCTCCAAAAGCAGCAACATGCAGAGGTTGGATTTCATCACAGTTCAGACAAGAGCATCAAAGTATTCTTTGCTCTATTGCTCCTGGAGTAGGTGATGGGCTCCTTAAAATACACCAGCTATCACAACCAGAAAAACAGCCTGTAGCTGAAAAACTGATTCTTTATTTGCTCACTAGAAAAACTTATCTATTGACTTATAGCTCCCCACTGACTTTGCCTATTCTACTGTAGAAATACAGGGCTTCATTTTGGTCTCAGGACAGAGTACTGAGCTATGATAATGGAGAAAGAGCTTCAGCTATTTGTGCAAATTTCTGCCCAAGAGATCACAAGGGTCTGAAGGCAACACTAGTTTTACCTCCTGCCTGGCTGTCCTATTCCTACTGCTTCGGACCTCACCCCCTTCACCATCACTCCAACAGAATTTACCTATATCTGTAGACTGGCTTCCAGGCTCAAAAAATGCTTTACAACCATCATCTAATGGGATTAATGACTTGCAATTATAAAAGATTTCTCAAAAAAAATTCATACTGGCATGCTTCATGAACTAGATATAGAAGAATTACTGCAGCACTCAATTATGCTACAGCCAGCATAACTGATATTGCACAATATGGGCTGAAAGGTCTCTAGAAATAAACAATACTTTTACAATGTTGTCAGCCAAGATGGTCTTTCAGTCACTGGCTGGCCCCTAAATTCTGATCCTGAGAAATGTTTCTTCCCGAAAAACACACTGCCATTAAAATTTTGCAGACTCATCAATAAATGCTTGGATCACTGTCCTGGTTTCAGCTGGGATAGAGTTAACTGTCTTCCTAGTAGCTGGTACAGTGCTTTGTTTTGAGTTCAGTATGTGAAGAATGTTGATAACACTGATGTTTTCAGCTGTTGCTCAGTAGTGTTTAGACTAGAGTCAAGCATTTTTCAGCTTCTCATGCCCAGCCAGCGAGAAAGCTGAAGGGGCACAAGAAGTTGGCACAGGACACAGCCAGGGCACCTGACCCAAACTGGCTAACGGTGTATTCCATACCGTGGGACGTTCCATCTAGTTTAGGAACTGGGAAGTGGGGGCGGGGAATCGCCGCTCGGGGACTGGCTGGGTGTCGGTCGGCGGGTGGTGAGCAATTGCCCTGCGCATCATTTGTACATTCCAGTCCTTTTATTACTACTGTTGTCATTTTATTAGTGTTATCATTATCATTATTATTTTCTTCCTTTCTGTTGAATTAAACTGTTCTTATCTCAACCCACGAGTTTTACTTCTTTTTTTCCCCGATTTTCTCCCCCATCCCACTGGATGGGGGGAGTGAGTGAGCGGCTGCGTGGTGCTTAGTTGCTGGCTGGGGTTAAACCACGACAACCACTGTGTCAGAGAATCATCATTTAAGATGCACCTGCAATGTATGTTAAAGGAAGTAATTTTCTTCTGCTGATTCCTTCAGCAGTTTGCACCAATATAGAGTGTGTTCCAACTGGTTTGAAGTCCGACCTCCTTTGGCAGGGGCAGAACTCCAATAAAATATAGTGACGAACGCCAAAGAATAGACCGTGTTGGCAACTTTAAAGTATTAATTCTTTAGCCATGCTATAATTGGTCCCAGTACATGCTACTAACACAATGCAGTTTCACAAAACTTCATCCATATGCCAAGAAACCCACTGAATAGGCAGTCCCCCCTCTCCCTCGGAGGAGGCACGAGTCTTAGTAGACCTCAAGGCAGTTCCGTTTGGACGAGGGTGCACGTCCATGAACAACTGACCTGCCTTTGATCCTGGCTTAGGCATAGGCCAAGTTGCTCTTTTCCTCCTCCATGCTGAAAGTCAGAGATTTCTGGAGCAACTACCAGGGGAGGGGGCACCTATAGACCATTCACATAATATGTCCAAGGAACCTGTTGGAAACAGATAAGCTAAAAACTTCAGAAAGATCAGTAAGGGAACAGCATATGCATATTAAGAAATTACAAAGCCACTTTAAAAAAATCATGGCTGTGAGCCAGGAACTCACCAAAAGTTTTCTTTGAGCAGCTCAACATTGGCAGCCTTCCAAATAAGACATGTACCCAATACACTGAGCTACTTTATTAATAACCCCTCAGTTCCACAAGGGATCCTCAGAACCAAAACCGTAAAGCTAGACAAAAGCCACCCCCAAAAATGTAGGTTATAGTAAGTGCTGCTTTGCAAACAATACAGGGTGCCTGCTAGCTATAAAGCAGTTTTAATAGTCACATTCTGGTCTTAACTGATGTAAAAATGGCCACTTGCTGCTGCTACATCAAATATGTTGTCCATATATACATATATATAAACATACAGTGTGCCTAATGTTCGTGGCAGGACTAGGAAAAGAAAGTGCATTCTATGCCTGGCTGATGCACATGTTTTGCAGCAAGTGAAATTAATTTCCTTCTTTTTTTTTCCTTTTTTTTTTTTTTCGAATTCTAAGTAACATAGTCACTAACCTTTGAGTGCCCTTTCTTCCCCCTAAAAAGTAGAAGTTTTCACACACATATCCTTCGGTCAAAAGCAATCAAACTGATGAGGACTTTTTTTAAAAAGAGTAAAGGCAGAGGAGAACTCCAAATCCCCCTGTCCAGCCAGGCACGGCTGCAATCCCCAAAGTACACATTGTGGATTGTGATCTCTGGGATGAAAGATAACATCCACTTGCCAAGTTCTATTACAAATCTGTGCTTTTATGCTAGAAGCTTGCTCTAAGCTCAATTTCTGCCACATTTAGCCTTTATGTATCTTTACTGAATAAGGAACGAGGCAGGAAATATATACTTGAGATTATGAAACAAAAGAAGCAGATTTCTACACTGTACTGTCTCTGACCTTGCAAGTTCCCCATGTATTTCTTATTCCTCAGGGTAGACATATAGGGTAGGGCTCTGAAACACAATACATTCAATTTTGGAAAGAAGCAGCACCAGCCTAATCAAAATAGCACTTTTCTAGGGCTTAATGATGACAGTTTATAAAAAGGTTATGTTCCAGTCCTCCTCAATTTTAGAAATAGATAAGGAAAAAAAAAAATCTGAGGGAGCCTCAGTATTCTGTATGGCATCCCTGCCTTCCTACACAAGGAAAAGATTAGTCACTGTCACAAAATTCTCTTTCAAATACTGGTTGTGCCTCCACCTGTGAGTCATTCACATTAACTTTTCAGGACAGAAGGTAGTTTTCCATTATCTCTCTTTATTTACACAGAGCATCTCTTGTGGGCAGAGCAAATTAGGTTCTCTTCTCTTATGACCCTTTATTCACAGCAATTCCCTGGCTGGATAGCAAGAGAGAGGCACAATGACAAAAAGAACAGGGAGGGAAAGAGACCTCACGAACAGCACAAGACAGGCACTGCCTAGGAATGAAGCTGCTTACCGAACAAAGTCTGCTAGGGAACAGGTGCTTGCTCAGGAATAGGTGCGCTGCCAAAAAATCACCACCCAGATTTCTTCCACACACTACTAATATCCCAGTGAAGGTAGCTGTGCGGTATTTATCTGTCTCTTTAGCAGTTAGTTCCAACACGCATCTTGTGAGGCCATCACCCTGAGAGCAGCTTCCCACAACATACAGATTATCCCAGAAATTCCTGACTGTGGACACAGCACGAGGAAATGATCAGCAACTATCTGAGAGAAATCACAGCTGCGGCTACCTCTTTCCAAATTTATTCAGATAGCTGTGTATCTTTGTGTTATTTAGTGCCAGATTCCACTTTCCTGCATTTTTATCAACCGCTTGAGACTAAGAGGAAAGGTTTTCATCTTAGATTATCTGAAAAATCCCCTGGACTCTTGCAGAGAGGAGACAGGGGACAGGGAAAAGTCTACAGACTGCTTTGCACAGTGGTGCTGCTACGACTCCTGCTCATTCTGAAATGCAAAGCAGGCTAACCTTTGGGTTTTGCTGCTCTTTTGACCTTTGGGTTTTGTTTGCTAGCGTGTGTATGAGGCAGCACTCATGTATAAATGTCTTGTTTCCCTTTTCTATTTTACTGTTGATGTCCGGAGTGCAGACTGTCTTTGCAGTATCCCACAGCCCACCAGTGCTCCAAAGATAGGTGGGAGAAATGTTCAGAACATCTTCACAAACACAGTTCTGGTCTACCACTACATTTACAGGTACTGCCTCATGCGCACCACTGTCCTTGCTATTCCTGGGCACTGGACTTAAAAGCCTGCTTACCTTTCCTTCTCAGGAGTGTAACTATTTCGGGTTTTCTCAAGCACTCAACATCAGAGCTTTATTCTCCGCAAGTTTTGGTCTGCTCACAGTACTGTATTTTATTTGACACATTTGCTGCTTTACCTGGGGTTAATTGCAAGTCTCCTAACAGTTTACCTGTGTAAACTGGCCATGGTCTGTGGTTTCTAGCCAAAGCCCTTTTCCATCCTGTGACATCCCCCTCCACCATGAAAAGACAAAAAAGTAGACAGCCAAGTACAGCCAAATTTTCCACACTTTACCTTCCTCTTGAGCTCTCTTTTGGAGATGCAGCGTGTCTTATGAGAGTGCTGTGTACTTCACATTTCAGAAATGTTTTTTCTCCTTAATTCCCCAGCTTCTTTATGACTGTTTTCTACTGCAACTCTTTACTGCAGTTAAAAGAACAAAGTGCTTGAAACCTCTGTTAGTTGTCCCCATTTCCATTAGCTTTCACTGGGCCGGACTTATAACATCTGAACTCTTCTATTCCTAACACTGACTTAGTTCATTCATGATTTCCCATTCAATTCAGGAATTGCTTGGAATCAAGAAATTTGGGAGAATAGGCATAATTTACTGCTGAAGTTTAAATGAAGCCCTGCCTAACATAAGATGTCATATGACTAGTTCTAGCTAGTTATCTTAAAAGCCAAACATCATTACAAACCATTAATATTTCTGCTGACTCAAATGCTGACTAGCACTCAAATGCACTAGCAAAGTAGTTTATCATGTATTAAAAGTCACAAACAAATGCACAATTAATGCTGAAATTCCACTATCAGCTCAGGTTAAAAATAGAATTAAAAATATTTAGAATTGGTATTACATATAGCACTAAATATCACATGTGGAATTTAAATGCAATGAAGTTTTTAACAATGCAAAATAGTCACCCTACTACAACACTTCTGATAATCTCTTCCCCCCCCTTCTTCATCAAAGATTATTTTTTAATTTTTTTTCACCTTTTCTCCCTTTTGAATCAGTCGACGAATGCAGAAAGCAAGAATTTCTGGAATACCCTTCATTTCCATGGCAATAGATTGAGATATCAAACATAAGATTTTCAATTCCCACCTAAAATTATATAGTAGAAGAGACCACGGTACTCAAAAAAACCCAAACCAAATGAAACCCCCCCCCCCCAAATCAAAAAAAAAAAAAAAATCCACAAGCCCCCTTATTCAGATCCAGCATTTTGAAATAACTGGATAAAAACCAAAGACTATGATAATCTAATCAGCTTGTGATTTTCCTTTTCTGTGTGTGTGAGCACTAGGTCTTATGATTAAAGCCTTCTTCTGAAGTCTGACAATTGGTATGATAGATTTTAGAAATCCTCAGTGTGTATACAAATGCAAATAAAAAATATTTTTTCTCAGTTCTCACTCACCCTACTTCTCCACACATGCCTACTAGATAATTATGTGTTTTATGATTATAGCAGGAAGCAATTTAAAACACTATTATATTTTAATTTTTATTTAAAATGATAGAATGTCTTCATTCCTTACTAGAGTGTGTTATAATTATTTAGCTTAGTACCAGCCATTAAAAAAATGGATCCATTACTTTCTGAATGATATGAGACACATGGTTTGTTTGTTAAATATTGTTTCTTTTTCTAACTTTTTCCTTTTTTGTTTGTTTTTGTGTTCACTGTCACATTGTTCTTAAACACTAAAGTGTTTGGGTAAGCATGAAACAATCCAGGCTCATGAGCCTGGCATTACAATTTGCATTAATGCATGTCTTCCCATATAATAAGCAGATTTTCCCAAACTTTCATAACTTCACATAACAAATAATTTTAAAAGCAACATACTAGAAAGAACTTTAAAAAAGGCCTTTAGAATATCTCAAGAAGTCGTCGATAAAGTGGTACATACTGTTTAAAAATACTGATTTCATTTCAATATGATACAGTGACAATTTTTAAAGAAATCAATGACTAGGCAAAAGCAGATTTATGACATAAATTTCCTTTCTGATGACTACCACTTTAAAAATGAGCTTTCATTGTTCTTGGTTCACATGACTTTTTTTAGCAGCTGTCAAAATACTTGCACTTAAAAATACAGCTTCTTTCTGGCAAACAGCAGACCTTCACAACAATTTAAAGTTCTAAGACTTTGAATAAAATGATTCAACCAAAAGGGCTATAAAATCATAATCATTGCCCAGATGGTCTTAAGACCTCTGCAGGAAAAAGCTGCAAATGTTAAGACCAAATTTCCTTCTAGTCAGAGTCACTTACCTCACTTGCCAGTTGTCCTGGTTTCAGCTGGGATAGAGTTAACTGTCTTCCTAGTAGCTGGTACAGTGCTTTGTTTTGAGTTCAGTATGTGAAGAATGTTGATAACACTGATGTTTTCAGTTGTTGCTCAGTAGTGTTTAGACTAGAGTCAAGCATTTTTCAGCTTCTCATGCCCAGCCAGCGAGAAAGCTGAAGGGGCACAAGAAGTTGGCACAGGACACAGCCAGGGCACCTGACCCAAACTGGCTAACGGGGTATTCCATACCATGTGACGTCCCATCTAGTTTAGGAACTGGGAAGTGGGGGCGGGGAATCGCGGCTCGGGGACTGGCTGGGTGTCGGTCGGTGGGTGGTGAGCAATTGCCCTGTGCACCATTTGTACATTCCAATCCTTTTATTACTACTGTTGTCATTTTATTAGTGTTATCATTATCATTATTAGCTTCTTCTTTTCTGTTCTATTAAACCATTCTTATCTCAACCCACGAGTTTTACTTCTTTTTTTCCCCGATTTTCTCCCCCATCCCACTGGATGGGGGGAGTGAGTGAGCGGCTGCGTGGTGCTTAGTTGCTGGCTGGGGGTAAACCATGACACCAGGCTATCCATACGGCAGTAATAAAACATCCTCAGAGGTATGTCAGATGAAGCTACCAGTTAGTTACCAGCCAGAAAGTGATACTAGATCTACATGGAAGCATCAACTTTATGCTACCAGTTAAACACTGTTTGGTGGTCGTAGACCACTGATGGAGCATCTCCACTGAGTTAGCCTGCATACAATCTCTGCAACTGCAATAAGGTTTATAATCATAGAGCTATGAGGAAAATGAACTAGTTGGCTAAGAGTTTAAATACCTAGGCAGAATGCTCCAGTCCGTGTGCACCTTTCCACCAGGTACATGACCTCTGGTGCTGAAAAACTTTTTAAGCTTTAGAATCCCCCAAATTCCCCATCCTGCTGCCCAGGGTCTTCCTCTTCCTACCATGAGCCTTGAAGTCCAGGTCATGTAGGTACAAGCAGTCCCCTGAAGCACATGGCAACAGCAGAAGCAAACTCAGTGCCATTTTGTAGGCAAGCTCAAGATTTCAATGCCAAATCGCAATTTCCCAGCCACAAAACAGGTGTTGGAGTGAGACCACCTAACTGGGAGAGCTGATCTGCACTGCACGGTTCCCCAAGGAGAATAAACCTCACAGGGCTCATAGCAAAATTACCCAGGCACAAGTGAAATGCTGAATTTGGGGAGGAAGCCAGCAGACTTGTGAAGCATTTTTATGAAACAGCATAGGTGATTTCCCCCTTTCCTTTCAAAGGAAAGTATTTCTTCACATAAATATCCTCTTTGGATATATGTAGGGCTTTTGATAGCAAGTGGCAGGTGAAATCTTCAATTGGAAACATGGAGAGGCTTGGTCCTGAATCAGAGGAGAAGGCCTCCCCCAGGAGAAAAGCACTCATTCTCTTCCTCTTTGTTTTCTGGTCCCCTGAAAACTACCAGTGGCAGTGAACTATTCCCTGGCTGTGAAACAGGGAAGGAAACAGGGTATTGAGATGTAAAATGAAACAATTCTCTGTATGACCCCAAGGAACGCTCACATACAGAGCTGTAAGGTATTTTCAGTTCAAAAGCCAAAAAAAAGGGGGTGGGGGTGGAAAAACAAAAATGGAAAAATTAGTTTCAGTAAAACTGAAGTAAAACTTTTTCTCTGGATGTCTCACAATATAATTGTTGCCAGGTAGTTTTTACCCTTTTAAAAATTTAGCTTAGCTCAATTTCAAAACAAACATTGTTTCAAAATCAAAGAAGTGGAGCCATTTCACTTTGAAAACACTGAAATAAAATATTTAGGCTCCCAATATTTCTCCTCAGCTGAAACTACTGGATGAATTGCATCAAAACAAGAGAATAGCTTTGATCAATACCGTACTGTGTCTTTTCAGTTAATACACTATTTGCATAAACAATTTCCTCAAGCATTACTATGAGTGCAATTGAGACCACAGAAATAAGTCAATGTGCCTACTGGGTAATCTGCTGTGGGATGCAAACTATGCCATTGCTTAAATTCAAGGACAAGAGATGTAGTAGCCAAAGAGAAAATTACATTCCCATTGGTTGTCCCCCCCGTCTGGTTATGTGGCACTGCCACCGGTGTCTGCTTTAACTGGCTGAAACAAGATGGAGAGTTTTAATGTGAAAAATATTTGGGATGTATCTGCATTTTCTTCCCAGAGAAGGACAGAGGCAGAGCCATCACATATGGTTGGAAGGTCCTGCTCCTGAAGACTGCCCAGACCAGCTATGAGGATCAAGGCTAGGAGAGGATCCTCGGCTAGGAAGGCTTGAAAATGGGCAAAGTCACAAAGGGTGCAATTCCCTCGAAGCATAACCCAACCTGAAACTGTGTCATCACATTCCTGCCCTGAGGCCAGTTTCGCATTCCTTCCCTTGGGTCAAGCATTAACCCCAAGCGACCAGGTGAATCCAGCCAAAGCCCTGTGAGGCAGCTAGTCATTAGCTGCATTGCCTGGGATGAGTTTCTGCAGCCAGCCAGCCAGCCACACCTTAATGGAAACAAATGCCGGGGTGGAAGGACGTGACCATCTGCCAGGAGGAGCAGTTGCCCGTTTCAGTTGGAGGGCAACTTTGCTCGGAAGCTACAGAACGAGCTCTCGCTCCCTGCAGACAAATAAGCCAAGCCTGTGCACCTGCCCCAGCACCGGCAAGCCAGCAGCATGGTGCTTGGGTGCCCAAGTCCTGGAAACAAAGCGAAGGCATTTTGAAGCAATTGGTTTCTGGCATGAAATTTCGGCAGAATAACAAATGGTGGTTAGCTTCATAATTAACAGTTTCAGGGGCCTTCTAGAATATGAATCAGAAGGAAACAAAATTTGAATAATGCATTAGTGAGAGTTCACGTTCTAGTAGCCCTATGTGGATTGTCAGTGTGCATTCCAGTAGCTTGTTATGATTTATCTTCATCAGCCATGGGCTGAAATTACCAGACTCCAATTACTTAGCTTCCCGTGTTCAAGAAAAAAAAAAAAAAAGTCAGGCCTACCACAGGAGATGGTTTAAAATGCCCGAGGTAAAGAAAGTAATCTACTGTTCTCTGACATTTGCTGCCTGAAAGTCATTCACATTAACAACCATTCAAATTTGTTTAGTGCAAACCAATTGCTTCTATTTTCCTCTTGTCAGTAACATTAGCTTCGATTCAAATTTAACTCTTCAAAAATTTCAAAATCTAAAATGAAATTCAGTGAGGCTTGACAGGGACATGTAAGGGTCTTGACAGAACATACTGTTACTGAATTTATCTTCCTTAATCTGTTAATTTTGAAATTTCTGTTTTCAAGGGGAAAAAACCTGATGATCTTCACTTCTTTCACTATCTCAGGGAAGGTAAGAGATTTATGCTGATGTTTACCAGACTCGCATTTTAATACTAATCCTAACACACCAAGGACTACAAAGATAGAAAAATAGATGTGCTCAATTTAAACTAACAAATTAAGCGATTACTTACGAGCACAACTTGAGATTTAGTTACATAGCAAAATACATTTAAATAACTTAATATCCCATCACCATGAATACTTAGACTTGTGTAACAGGCCATCAACTTCTAAATACTTTGGGCTTACAAGGTTAATGTCTACAGTGAGAAGGGGAAGTAGGTTAGATGCTTAAACAACAGTAGCCGTCACAGTCTGCTTGGAAAGACACAAAGACACGGAGGATACTGGCTTTCATCAATACTCTTTGTTCATATTGACATCCACTAGAAAAATGCTTTTATAGTTTCTCTTATAGTTAAATAAAATAAACAAAAAACCCCCACAAGACACCCACCCAGCCTCACTTTTTTGGTATAACGTATTTAAGAATAAAACACACAGTAAGTTGTATTACTAACGAGAATTCAGAACATGCTCCGAAGGATCACTTTTCATATGGGTTAGGGAGAGGGGGAACTACAAGAACAGAGGGGGGAAATTATTATTTTTTTCTTTTGTATTTGTGAAATCAAACAAGAAAGAAAACACAACAAGCTTGTGCTGGCTGTGATAAATTCAACCACATTTCAAGCAAATTAGTACTGTTATAGTCCTTTATGGCACAGCATAATTCAACCCACGAAAAAGCCAAATCATCTCCTACATGCTACAGAAATGAAAGTAGTAAAGCTCAGTATTACAGAGTTAATTGTTTCTAAGCACTGTACATTCATTATTTTTAAACTAGCAGTAAAAAAAATTACAGACAATAATTAACTTTGAACAGTTGGGGGGGCAGTAGTTGGTTTACAGGCTAAATCAGATGGGTTGGTATGAGCCTGGTGCCTACAGCTTAGACATCAAATCCTGTTACATAAACATGACATTTCTTTACTCAGCCAAATAATTTTTTGGTTTTTGCAGCGCACGTCAAGATGCCAGCTCCCTTGGGAAGACTCCACAGTTACTTTAAGACGGGAGGCTTGGCATCACTGTAACACATCAAAACCCCAATGCAGTAGTTAATGGTTACGAAAGAATTTGACCTGCCTTATGTTAACATTAATACTACTGTTTTTACTGGTGGATTCAGCATGAAGCTGGGAACTGGAAGTTTGATTTAGAATTCCAGTTTTAGTGTTTGTGCCAGCTGGCCTTTACTTCTGTCTCTAGGCAATTTCATCACAGGGAATTTTAAAATATTCACATTTCATGATCTAGGCAGCATATACTTTTGCAGATATATGTCCACGGTAAGGAGAGAGATCATCAAAACCTTGGTACTGCCCCGAAAGTATTAACACTCCAGCAGTTAGTTAATTAATGCCTGTCAGCCAGCAATTCTCTCCCCCAAAATCTCTGCCAGTACAATGAGCAGATCTCATCTTCCTCAGTGAAAAAGTCAAGCAGCTCCGATTAAACTGCCAACAAGGGGGATTCAAGTTAATATGCATGGCTGGCTTTGCATGGCAGTAAGCAAAGAGGCCTTGTGTGATCTTTCCCGCTCTCCCTGCTGAAGGGAAGGCTGGGGAAGCCGAGGTGGTACCATCCACGAAAGATGCAATGCTGAGAAGTTGAAGGACAATAAATGCCTCAAGCCATGTCTATGTAAAGCAAAGTTTGCAGTCAGCATACAGCAACAAAATAAGATAAAATTATGAGAAGCAAGTTAAGTAATATAAAACCTTGTTTGGTTTTAAGGAAAGAACTCACCAGTACTCGGAAAAATACTCTGAGATAAAAACGCGTACAGGAATGCAATGGGATTTTTGGAAGTCTTAAGACACATAGTTCTAATTATGTCCATACAACTGATGTACCTCCACACTTCTGAAAAATCACACTGATTGGACTGATTTTATTTTCTTGCTCTTCTGAGTTAGGCTGTCTCAAGCACTCACATGGCAAATCCCACATTACTTCTTGCATTATAGAACTTGGGGACCATTTTATGTGGCACAGATCACACTGCTGTCATAAAGCTTTGCAAGCACTCTAGCTCTTTGGGATTGGAAATGAAGAAAATGAAAAGAAAATCTTTTTGATTAAAAAGCTCAAAATATTAGAGTATTTAAATTCTCAGACATCAGATACATTGGTACAGTAATATCGTATAGTACTTTATTGCTGATTTTCCACTCTTTCCAGGCATCAAATAGTATTATTACTTGTTATTTGATACTGGTAATTACTTGGAAGTTGATTATTCTGACTAATTTATTTTTATGACACTTGATTTTTTTTTTTTCCATTTTTAACGAAAGGGAATATGACTCAAAGGTGTTACTTAATTTTTGTTATTTTCACTTTTCAGCAGAATGAGCAAACTTTGTCTTTCAAAGATAGGCTTCTTACACAGCAAATGACTGCACTCATTTATTACCTATATCACATTTGCAGTAATTCAATCTGTTCTCTTTCAATCAAACTGCATTGTTAGGTTTATTGAGATAACTGAACTTTAACGTTATTCTATACCCTTATTTCAGCTCTTATTTTCTGTGGAAATTGCACTGCAGCAATAAGAACTTTAGGAAAAACAAACTAGTTATCTTTATGATTTTCTTTCAACTGCCTGAACTGAGTTATTTAGAAAGGCAACAAATGGCTTTTTAGAACTTATCAACTTGACCCAAAGAGCTTACAATTATAAGTAGCAGAGCCAATGTTTTTCCAGAAGCATACTGAAGCAAACTTCTCCATTGCATGTATATGGAACCAACATAGAAGTAAAATTCATTATAGAGTATTTTCTTCCTAACAGGAAACAGAGCATAATACCTCTTAAGAATAATCCTGGTGGTGCAGTCTCTACTTTTTGAGAATGTATGCAATTTCCTGACCCAAGGTTTGCATGCTGAAAGCTGAACTGCCGAACATTTTTTAATATTAATAATAAATCTGAAGCATCAGCTGAACATTCTACCCAAGGAATGCAATATTCTCCAAATACTGAGTTTTCTAGTGACTCCAAATACAATGAGGTGGTATTGCCAAATAAAATTTCAAAACAAACAGGTCATACCTGACGGCACTGTTACGCACTGAGGTCATCCCAATTAACTACAGCTTTGGTTACACCAAGAATTTTGCGGCCATTGCAGAACATAAAGTGTCTGACCGGTTTATGTCAGATTTTAAGCCAAGCACACAGTTTCATTCTATTGATGCTTAAAGCAAAGGATAAAAATCATAAAAATCATGTTACCAAAAGCTCAGGAAGTTGTGCCTTGGGAAGCTCCTTCTCTTAATTTTCAACAAGTGCTGAACACATCCTTTAAAAATCAGGCACAACTTAAGATACTCCAACTTACTAATAACCTGAAACAGTCAATCACTGTTCATTATTTTATTTTGAATATGGTCATTTCCTTGTTTCTTTTGCATCAGAGGTTTATTAACAAGAAAGGAAAGGGTTGGCCTCCCCTCTTCTTCCAATAATTTGTTTCTTCTGCCTTGTCAGCAGAGGACAAAAGACATATAAAAACAAGAAAAACAGTCATAAAATTATATGTATTGCTAAGGCAGTTTGGGACAGGTGTTACAGAGAAGAACGAATACAAAGGGAATAAAAGCAGACACTGATGCTGGCAGGACAGAACTACAGCCTTCCTTTGATTCACAGTAGTACACGTCCACAGATGTATTTCAATTTCCAGGTTCAGTATCAGATACTTAACTGGAAATTGAAATCCTGATACAACAGCAAGGTGGAAAGTGAATACCCAAGGGTTGGACAGTTGATGAGAAAAACATGTGAAGTGGTAAAGCACATCCAATTCATTGCCATCAGCACTAGGGTAAGGGTAAAATGGCTGAAAGGAAGAAAATTAAGTACAACAGCCTTGCATCCTCTGCCTTGTTTTACATTTTCAGAAGAAAAACAAACAAACAAAACCACAACCTCCCCCAAAAAACTACTAACCCACCCACCATAAAACACCTTAACTTTTATCTTCCAGGAAAAAGGGACAAAGGACTGGAAGTTTGGGGTAAAACCTTCACAAAGACATACTTCTGTAACTCACTTCTAACCCAGGAAGCTAAATTTATGAAGTGAATAAATCTACTCTTAAAAGAAAAAGGAAAATATATGAAAGCAAGCAATGCTGAGTAAGAGGAAAAGGCTGTGTTGTAACATAAATGCTTGAGAGGAATATAGGTGAA
Organism: Haliaeetus leucocephalus; assembly: GCF_000737465.1. Lineage (NCBI taxonomy): Eukaryota > Metazoa > Chordata > Aves > Accipitriformes > Accipitridae > Haliaeetus > Haliaeetus leucocephalus. Next base: position 7,243,226 of record NW_010972886.1, on the reverse strand, counting down.
AAAGTGCAGATGGTTTTATCTTACATCCCGGCACTTTGTACTAGACAAAGTTGAGTAATGTTTCAAATGTGGGGTATTCCCAATATTGTAATTAAAATTACAGCAACAAGGAAACAAAATCTATACAGAATTACTTCTATATAATAATAAAATATATAAAGCTGAAGTACTTTAGCGCCAATTACATTAGCATACTTGGCAGCAAACATTTTTAAATTAAATGTGCTTTTCAACTTAAACACTAACTGCAAGAGTGCAAAAAAATACAGCCTTATAAGCTGTCATAAGAGTGAGCTCGATGTTAGCACTTTACTTAATTATACAAAAGTGTAATATGAAATCGATTTCTTGTGTGCTGTATTAGTGCCTTGCTTATTACAAAATACTTTTGTATTGCCTTTGTCAACATAAATTAGACTTGCACAATTTTTTCTAAGAACACTGTTAAATTAAATTTAAAGTCATGCAAAATTGGTATTGTGCTTATGTGCTTTGCAAGTATAATACTAAACTGATGAAGTAAGCTTCTAAATGCCATTAAACCATTGTATTTCCTTTTTATTTTATAATGAAACTTTAAAAATGAAAATAGTTCTTAAAAGATGTCTTCAATAATCTGCACCAAGAGCAACTGAGCTATCAATTTAGGAAAAAAATAAAAAAAAGCAAATTTGCATCCTGTCTATAAAAACTTTGAAACTTGCAGCAATTCTTTATTCATTAAAAATCAAACATCAGAGAGAATGCTACCAGTAATTAATTTTCAGCACGGCTTGCATTATCATTTCAACGTCAGGTTTCACTGGCCATGCCTCAGTGAGAGCTTGGTTTTGAGGAGATCACTAAACACCGCTCACAAGGGAAACATCATTAAACATGTACTTGGAAAACTGAAATTACTTGCAGTAACAACAACTGAGAAACTCTGCTAGCCTGCCTCGACCCATTTACCCTCCAGACAGAAGCAGGTACCTTTCAGGAAGTGTTCATGAGCTACCAGATATACCACCAATGGCATACTTGAGTCTACCCCTAATAAAGTTTGACCTTCTGATCATAGATCCAAAGACTGGTTCAGTCCTGACGACGCCAGATGGGAACACAAAACCAGTGACCAATGCTTCTGAGAAAGATTAAAAGCAGAACACCTAAAAGGCAAATTATGCACCAAGGGGGCTGGAGGGAGGAGAAAGGGCAGACACTCTTGGCCCCAGCAGAGATCATCAGCAATCTTGACACACAGGATTACTACAACACATATACAACGCAAGAAAATCCCATCTCTTCAATATCAGCAGCTGGCATATCCAAACACTCATGCCACAAGCATAATTTTCTATCTCTAGCAATTCTTTTACGTTTTCTCCAAAACCCATTCCAGAAACTTTTGAAAGATCTTAAAAAAAAAAAAAAAAAGAGGGTTCCTTCCTTCTTCATCTTTAATTGGAAAAACAAATCTCAACTTCTACTTCTTGGATGCTTGGATTTTTAACTTCCAAACTGCATTTATTTATATCTATATAACTTTTTTTTGTTGTTTTATTTTTACTCCTAATGTAATTCACTGACACAACTGTAAGATTAAGTAGTTTCTTCTCTCACTGCAACCTATCCTTATGATGCAGGGCTTTCTAAACAGTAAAGTGAACTCAGGTTGCTGCAGACATCCAAGTAGCTGGTGTAATTTATGTACCCCTCTCCCATGACTGACTGAGACCTAGACATGACTACAACGCAGAGATGACACTTTGGAAAAATGTACTGAAAATAAGTGGCCGCTTCTTTGCAAATGGTACTTGGCAGGAACACACAGTTTGTCTATTTTTTCAAATTCATAAAATACTGCAGGTATGGATTTTTTTGCCTTCAAATCTATTGTAATACACTGGGGAGAGAAAATAGTTCTAACCATCTGACTAGTTATTAAAGATATTATAAAAATATACAGAAAAACGTTTCAGTAAGCTGAAACCAATTTTTTTTACAAAGCTATCAGAATATTTTTCTTGAAATTGATATATATTTCAACACATGTATGTGTTTGTGTGCATATACATGGTTTTAAATATCAAAACAAAGGTTCTTCTATTTGTTTCAAATCTTTCTGCAGAAAACATTGCCAGCAACACCTATGAATGGTGACAGACATTTGCAAGCAATTGCTGGAAGCAATCAGGGACTGCAAGATTTCAGTTCAACACTGAAGGCCAAACAAAGCTAGATATTTTCCTGTCCTTGAACAGAGCAGAGAATATTGGTCTGCCTTCTTTTATTTTCTTTTTTAAAGCAGCTAAGCAAGAATGACTGATTTTGAAACATGTATTTCACCATGACTTCTTCAGGAACTGTTCATGTTGGCTCTTCCCCCCTATGCCTCGGACAATTTTCATACAAAAGACAGATAAGAAAACATACTACCCCTCGTAGCCACCTGCTGTTTCCTGACCCCAGTCTTCAAGGATGAGCTGCCTCTTGTCTACTCCTGCCACTCAGTTACAGCACTGCACGCCAGACTTTCAACAGCACGAAAGCAGCAAGGATTTGCAAGGGATGGGTTGGTTCTCATGTCCTGCAGTGCCTTGATCTCTTCCCCAGCTTTCCAATACAGTAGATCTTAGCTGCTAAATCTGGGTCTCACTACCTTCATCTCCTCTGGTCCCTTCAGCCCATATGAGACTGTACCCTATGCACCTTCTCCTGAAGGACCTGGGAAGCCAGGAACTGCCTCCTCATGTTAGTGGCCTCATGGAAGAAGAAAGAAGAGTCCACAACCTTGCCAGACAACATGAGCTGAACTACATGGCCTAGAAGCAGCTGGGAGAGGAGAGCTTCAGTAGCTATGTGATGGTAAAGTCTATCAACTAGTTCATTCCTAAGAAAACCTATGATAGCAGTGAGCATTTCAAGACCTCTCTTGCTCTCCCCCCACCCTTTTTATTTTTAAATAGGAAGTGCTGTCTTCTTGTATAAGGACTTCAGTTGATGCTGGCATAGTAAAGGATGGGGAGGAAGGGTTTTGGGAAGCAAACCCTAGCCTCACCACTTCGGAGATTTGCTCTGTCAGTGTGTAAATGTCAAGGGAGCAGAAGGATCCTTCAGACAAAGCAAAAGGTCTGAGGGCCATCAGCTGCAGAGGATGCAGTCTGTTAACTCCTAGAACACACACAGCAGTACTACCAATACAAATCCAGAGGTTACCATTTGCTACAGAGAAACCGATTTACGCATGCTCCAAGAACACCACAAAAACAGCAACAAAAAATGTAGGGATCAATGAGGTGGGCACTGACTATGCAAGTCCAAAAGATAAGAAGTTACAGGGAAACAGACTTGGTCATGTTTGGCTTTACATCCAAGATCTAAATAGGGTGGGGAAAGATATGTCGATGACAAAAAAATTTCTGTAGCCTTCTCAGAGTTGGAAGGCTACTTCTAATGCGATTTAGCTTATGAAACAAAGGTGAAGCTTGCTACACAGAAACCTGCTACACATACTTTGACTTAGCTAATAAACGTCAAGAGTAATGCTCTAAAATGTGCAAACTCAAGCAATTTAAGTGTTTGCATGTTTTATGCATTTTAAGGCAAATAATTCTCTTTTAAATGTCAAAATGCATTTTTTATTAATTTTCTTCTTCTCTAACTGCCAGCAGAAACTTTCAAGTGAAGGAATTTGAAGGATACTCTTGTCTATTGTTGTTATTTATAGCACATTACATGCACAAAAGCTATATTACAGTAAGAGAGCAAAAGAAAGTATTCAAAAGTTAAGAAATGCCACCTTTGAGATATCAGTAACAAGCTTAATTCAATTTCCTTATGCATATGCATTATGATACTATGTTTAAACACATGATTTTCCTTAAGGCAACATGGAAAAATCTATACATAAAAATATGTCGACTAATGTAGGTGGCACAGGCTGAAAAAAAGCAATACAACTGTGTATGTATTTTTCCTGTATTCCTTGTATACAGCTTTTAAATAATCAAACCAGATCGCAAAAGACATATCAGAGAACACACATTACTGACAGCTGTAGGAAAAATTAAGTGTAGCAGCATGAGCCCTCACACACATTTTGTACGTAGAAGCACATAGTCTGCTAGGCATTCACCAGAGAACATCCTGAAAGGTTTGCCTGGCCTGTAAGCTACGGATGTTTGTTGTAATATTAGCTTCACAACATACCATTTGATTCAGCACATGCTAGGGTAGTTTATCTATCAGTTTTCTGATGCAGTCACACTACAGAAAACATGTCCTCAATTTGCTCTGTAAATGTAAAAAAATCCTAACTTTAACAAATTGATCTTGTAATTGCAGCTAAGAAAAGCTTACACTACTGCTTTAAAATGAAAAGAACAGAAACACAGGCATACTAAAAAGATATTAGGTTATTAAAAAAGTTATTTGGGTTATGCATAAGATACTGACTTTTTAAAATTTTCTTGTATCTGATTCAGATCAAGTATTTTAAATTTTCAAATCCTTCAAATATGGAAGTAGTAGTTTGTTCCAGCACACCACAAGTTAAGAAAAAGCAGCAAGCTCCAGGATGGCACTGACTATTACTGGAGGATGTTTTTTTATTTTCTTCATTTTTACAGATAATAAATTAATTTCTCCTTACATATACAGAAATCTAACAGTTGCAAGACTAGTATCTATTAGTGCAGATTTAAAGCAAGTTTACTACAAAATGTATTTCATCAATGGGCAGAATATCATAATGACAGTGAATATTGTCATTGGAAGGCAAGACTAGACCGATACAGAAGATGTAGAGCCTCTCTACCAGCTATTGCAAAAACAGGTTCCTGCTGAGAAGGCGGGGGGAAGGCATGACATTCTGCCCTAAAACCCAGCACACGTGCGCGCACACACACACTGCTGGGAAGACAGCCGAAAAAACCCCGTTGCCTCTCTCCAAGCTGCTACGGGAATTAACACACAGCTACAGGCTTCTCGGTTCAGACTGGAGAATGGACTCCAAAAGAGAAGCCAGTCTGAAGGAGGGCTTGAGGTTTCATAGGTATCCTAAGCAACAATAACTTACAGGCTACTACAAACAAAGCCTCTCTCTTCTAGCATATTCTAGGCACCTCTGCGGCCAGCTTCAAGGAAACTGGATAACAATTTCCCCATTTCAGTCAGTATACAAAGCCCATTCACTATATATCAGCTGAGCTTCAACAGAGAAACAACTTGACAAGTCAGAAGCTGAAGCAATATGTGTCAAAGAGATTGAATTCCACTTTCATATTAGTACAGAAGAAGACAGTGCATGATTATTGCTTGGAGCATGTGGTTGTTTAGGGGATAATGCTAGCACCTTAACACTGAGAAGTAATGGAAATTGTCTGTCTTGTTCTCATTCTTTCTGAGACAGTCACTTGTGATATGTCTTGTTACACTGCCAGGTCATTTCTCTCTTCAGGCTCCTTAAATATCACCTGTCCAAGTTGACAATACATCTCTCCAATGATGACATTATGCTTTGTCCCTTGCTAAATAGGTAGACACTCACTTTACCAAGGATGAAAAGTTACACTTTACTTGCAGAAATTAAAACATTACAGGCTGGCCACTACATTAGAGCTCTGCTTCCCAACGCTGCCCATCTGCAAGGACGCTCAGCCCCCAGCATCAAGGCATCTTACTCTGCAGCAGCCCAGGCTCGTGTCCTCCTTTAATTTCTTGTTCCTCATAAAGGAGACTACTCCTGACATGGCTAAATTCAAAGAGATGGATTCAATTATTAGAATTTCAAACAAACAAAAAAAAGCATATACAATGACTTCCACGTTCTTTTAAATGCCATCATATCCACTGAGAGGAACTTCTATTATAGAAGTTGCACTGCTTCAAGTGCCCCAATTTTCTCTCACCAGTAGTTATTCTGTGCAGAAAACAACTCGGCAAACCCTGCTCCAAAAACCAGACCTTCAGCACCAGAGACAAAAGTGTTTCTCCATGAGCTGTCAGAGCTGTGATACTTAACCCCCACTACAAGCCCACACCAGCCGGAATAAGGCACAGGATGAAACACAGAAAGAACAATTGCTGTGTATCTGTTTCCTGGCCTGAGTTACTGTCTAGACAGGCGGCCCATCACACCCGAGAGCCTTACATGAACTACTGGTGCAGGATGGCTGCTCTTCGGAGGCTGGAAAAAACACACATGGGCATGTGTGTCCACTGACAGAATATGTAAAGTGTCCAAGAGATTAGTTTTAGGAGAACAAAGTGTATAATGGAAGGATCTGACATTTTCTAACTTAAGTCTGTCCACAAGGCAGACTTTCAGAGTGCGCTGAGAGAGCATGGCTGCCACAGAACCTGCTTCCCGTGGGGTGCAGCAGCCCAGCTGAAGCCTCACCCCTTAGAACCCACAGCATATCTGTTTCCAAGAGACCTTTAAATCACCTACAGTCATCACAGAAATGATTGTACAGACTCACAATTCCCACCTTAAACTTGCAAATCCTTTCTTAAACGTGGAGACAGTAAGCTGATTTGTGAAGCCAATACTGAAGAGTGGTAGCACTTTTGTTTCCACTGTGGCAACCAGATCAAATTAACGCAAAAACCCTAACTTTGTGAACTGACTTTATTTTAAGCACATGGCAACTAGTAAATTCAGGACTAAATAATTCACAGGAAGACATAAAGACCATGGTTATATATGTTTATTGATTTCTATACAATAATACTGTTTTATATATTTTTTTCTCATTATATAAACTATGGTACATGCTCTGAATATGCCCATCAGTAAAGTGACAATGAAAAATGTCTACCATCTTAATTTGTCTTTCAAATATGCATTCATCACCTTTTCCAATTACTGCTAGGTAAGATAAGACATATCTATGAAACTTTTTACTTCTTTCTTTTCTATATGTGTTCTTATACTATATTCATCACTGTACGATCTGCAAACCTTCTACAAGCACATTACCCAATATGAATAATTTCTACAACATATTATTCGTTCCCTCATCCATTGTTTAGACAGAAGCATCTGTATTTTTTCCTTCTAATTTTTAAATTGTGTTTCATGGATGAAGGGATGGAATAGCTGGGGTTGTGGGGTGGGTGGGGTGGTGGTGTTGGTGTATGGTTGTGTTCCAAAAAATACCAAAAAGCTGAGCAACAGAAAAAGAACACTTGGTAATGGCAACCTAAGAAGTCTTAGAGATGAAGTGGCACACACACACACAAAAGGAACATGCTCAACTAGCATGATCCTTAATTACGGCCATTTAGAGGATAAGTGACAAGTGCTAAGAAAGCCAAAAAAAAAATTAAGTTCAGGAATAAATTGATCTCCATTGATTGCTATACAGTATGATTGCTGCGTTCTTCCCACACTCCCCATCCCACCCCTTACTGTATCAAGTGAACACCAAGAGTAGACTCTGCATGGACAGACACAAAGAAATGTTGGTCACGCAAAGAGCTGAATGCAGAGCAGTTGTTTATTTTCAAGGGGGCTCAGTCCACAGGACCACAAAAATTACATCAGTAACAAAATTTGTCACTGAATGAATAAAAATTTCTTCTCTAACATGATCTTCATTGTACTAAATTCTAATTACAAATTATTTATCTGTGGAAAGCATTCAGACAGATAAAACCAAGATCTCATTGCAGCCAGCACAATAAAAGTAAGAGAATGTTTGCTTGGGGCAGGGGGTGGTGGGGTGGGAAATGGGAGAAATTGCTGGGGAAACACACATATTAACCCTGCTTTCCAAATGGCATTGAGATGCAAAGTGAACTGATTTGTCAAAGGTGACAGAACTGCCACAAACAGAAAGCAGGTTTTTTGAATTGCAGTTCAGCACTGTCTTTGAAGGTCATTACTTTAAGGAAATATGGTGCAACTGAACTAGTTTACTTATTTGTAATCATCTATGCTGCTACAAGTTTTAAACTGTGAATGCAGCACATCATATTCCCAATGGGTGCCCATGGTCTGACATTTCAGTCTAATTGGTCGAGTTCATTTTGCAGACAAAAAGAAGGTACATTGTCAAATATATTTTCACCAGTCCCTCACATTGAGCATAATTCTCTAAAATAAAGGTAATAAACTGCAAAATGTGTGCTTATGGTACTGCTAGTATCTGAAATGTGTAATTATCTGAATGATAATTAAACATGTTGCCATTTCCAAGAGTAATGAAATAGCTTTCAGCAATTAATGACCTGGAAAACAAAATGCATAAAATAAAATAGTTTTAAAAGGTAATATGAAATGAAAAATACTAGTACACAAATGAAATGCTAGGCTGTTTATGCAGTGGGATTGGACACGTGAAACAAGGAAAATAAATTTCGACCACATGAGAAATCATTGCCTAAATCATGCCTGCATCTCTAAAAATAGTATTAATTCTGGTCATGTCACACCTTAACAACAAAATTATGTTTCCAGACTTTAAGCTTCTGCCAGAATTCTTTTATTTTGGTTTCCTAATCCTCCTGACAACAACCTCTTACACAACACCGTATCTTTAATTCTATAGAACAGGATGCTACACAGATTTAGGGAGGAGTTGGAGAGATGGGGTAAAGGGCTTGGGTCAGAAGGAAACTAATTTGATAAGCAATTTCAAATATGCACCTTCAGAAGCTTTAAAACATTCTCCAATACTAAGGAAAAGGCGAGAAATTTTGCTCCGGTTTACACAATGAAGGACTACAGGAGCTCTTTTAGTTCCAGTGCCCAAGTGATAGCCCTAACAGTCAGTGATCTCTACGTCGTGTTAGCCCAAGCATAGGGCCTGAGCCCCTCCTTTTCCCACTCTGTACATACAGACTACTTTGTTTTTATTATACTGCAGCTGGCCTATCTGAAGCATAGATTAGCATCACTCAATTCAAACCACTGTAAATTAGAAATCCAGGTTTTTTTGGAGTGAGTTTTTTCTACCACTTTCATAATCTTTTGCAATTTGCCAGCTTTATCGTAGTTACATTTTCTTTATAAATTACATGGAACTGTTCCTGATAGGACCCAAATAGAAATGTTTATTCAATTGAACCATAAAAATGGTTTTAGATATATCAGTCAGTTCTTCTTCATTTGAGTTGATTCTATTCTGGTTTCTTAATCAAAATGTTTTATATCAAATTAAATGCATTAGAGAAAAACAATATTGCCTTTATTAACCAAATCTGTAATTTAATTTAAAAAAATCAAGTTATTCTGACAAGATCAGTATTCCATAAACCTGTTGACTGTCTCTAATTATATTACTTTCTTAATTCTTCATTAATTAACCCTTGTATTGGCAGTTCCATTATTCTGTTTAGAATTAAAGTGAAGATGACAAGCTTTTAATTAATTGGGTGATCCTGATCCTTCACGTGAGTATTTTTAATGTTTGTTTTCAAGTAATCTGGAACTTTGCAGGACAGCTCCAGATTTTTTTTTTTATTTTGCTTTTTTTTTTAAACAGCAAACCAAACGAGGTAACATTAAGAGTCTTGACAAGCCATTTTAGGATTCTGGACCTACCGGTCACCCGAGGTGTAACTTGACATCAGCTGCTGCTTAATATGCTCCTCAACTTATTGTTGTAATGGAAGCTATTTCATTATCATACCATAAAAAAGCATCACCTGGTCCATTCTCCCTCTCAGCATCAGCAGAAGGATTTACTGAGAGAAAAAAATGAAGTGAAATTTACTCAGTTCCACCTCACACAGCCTAGGTTCAAATTAGGAGGAAAGAACTATGCTGTCCACTTCTAAAATGAAGCAAAGTTGAGAAAAATAAAAAAGCAAACAAGAATTAAATGAAAAACAAAGATTCACCTAGCAGAATAAAGCCCAAAGAATCAATGCCAGTGAGAACCAGGGCTTTTGGGAAGCCTGTCCTAACCTTTGGAGGATGTTAATCTGAACTTTATCCAAATCTCACACTATCATGGATGACATTATATTTCTCTGTAATGGCTTTGGAGAAGAAAGACACATGGGGGAGAGAGAAAGAATAATGAATGCATTTGGGAAATCTCATCAACCTCCCTCCCTCCTGCACATGCCTGCTGGTACTGCTTTCCTCTTGCACCCTTCCACATCACCACTCCTGCTACTCGCAGCCCTCCCCACCTACTCCACACTACTCTGCCGATAGCGTCAAAATAACAGTGAAAAACTAGTGTGCTTCCAAAACTGTACATTTAAGTGCTGCAATGACTAGAGCAACTTTCAAAACCTTATTAAAATTTTTCCTGCTTAATTTTTAATAGTGATGAATGAAAGTATGATAAAAGCTAGTCCTATAGAAGTTTGTTTTATTTAGATACTTACCAATCCTAAAACACTAAAAAAGTAATACTGCACTCCTAAACAGTTGAGAGACCTTAATTATGAAAGCATACTAAAATAAAGTATCAAGCACACTAATGAATCATACTAAAATATCATTTATTTCAGTTGAAATTAAAAATAGAAGTTGCAGTTCAAAAAAGAGCTCCATTCTTCTGAAAAGGTAAGATTATCTCAACTTGCAGTCATGCTCTTTGGAAGCAAACACAGACAAAAAAATCTGTGAACATCAGTCCCCAAACTCTGGAGAAGCTATAATCAGGCTCTGAGTTATCTGGCCCATGTGCATCCACAGCATTTTCAAGTGCTGCAATATGAATTATTGCACATGTCCATTCTTTTACAGCTGGAATGGGTGCCATGGATTAATGTACTGCAATACATTTTCTTGCCACAGACAGTGCTCCTCTCGGAAGCATGATCTATTGACTAGTTACACGCACTTGGGATAAATCACAGTTGGTCTCAGAGCTGTGGCACGCTCTGCTCTGGGAAAAGCTGCCGAACAAGCCGAGGTGAGACAGAAGACAGAGAGGACTGGCTTGCAAGACAGGGAAGCTCTGGGTGGGGTTGGCAGCTGCTCCTTTTCCTCCCCCAGCCTCCATCACACACCTGAAGTGGTATCCTGACCTAGTGTCCTTTGCCAGAAGGAGAGCCACTAACTTCAACTGAAGGACCTCCCTCAACTTGGTGGACTTTGCACCAAAGTCCTGACTGGCCAGCATGTTAGGTGCCAATGACCATAACCACATCTTGCCATAGGTAACTTTTCCGACCCTGCCCACTGGTAGAGACTTCAGAAAGAAGGCAAAGGAGAGGTCGCTGCACACAACAGAGGCTTTGAAAAGTGGGTGGCCATGCTAGAGGAACTCACCTACCTAGGTCTGCTACCCTAACCCTAAGTGAAAAGCACCAGTGTGATTTCTGGATATGACACTACACAATAAAGAACTAGCCATGAAAAAGCTTATCCCCAAAACGAAGCATGAGAGAATTCAGAAAACCCATGTCTCATTTTATAACATGGCACTCAAAATGTCGCAGGAGGAAAGCTTCCAGTTAGTGCACAGGGAGCTTGCAGCTGCAAATACCAAAAAAAGGATACTAAGCAAGGCTGAATATAGTGAACAAAAAAAGTTGAAAACTAATTAAGGGGAGGTCAGTGTCTGAACTTGCAGTTTACTGCCAATTCAACTGAGTCATCAGCATTGCGCTCCTTTGAAAAAGAAGATACCATGCTTAATTTACACAATGTGACAAGGACTTGGCTAGGCAGTCTGCCTGGTCTCCTGCTAGGTAACTCAGCTGCGCTACGGTCCTTTCTTATGGATATAAGCATCATTAGGATTCTATATGTGGTATGAGTATCTGAACAGTGGCAACCGGCACAATAAGCAGAGTATGGTCACATGTGACAGCCAATGGTCCAAATCAGATAGCTCTTCTACAGGATGCTCTCTCAATAGCAATTCTGGTATTCAATCCTAAAGGGAATATGATGAAGTTCCTTAGTCCAGACTTTCTCCATTGTTTAAATAGCCCCCCCCCCCCCCCCCCAGCAACTGGTAAATCTATATGGAACAAGAGACTGGTGCATTTGGTATCTGATAGCGAGATCTTAAATGCTTCCAATTACTACCTGGCCAAAAGCCCAGAAACAGTCACAAGTGCCAAACACATTTGTAAAAACAACACCAACTTATAAATATTGGTGTAATGTGGGCTTTTCTGCAATGACAAATGTAAAATAATTTTTTAAAGTATCACATTCATTTAGTTTCAAGTTGTTCATCTTCAGTTTATTCTAAAAAAGTGTTCAACTTGTAAACAACAAAAACATGAGTAATAAAAACACATAGTTTAAGCGCTCAAGAGGTATTTAAGCTCCTCTCGCAAGTCTCTAATGATATCTACTTTGAAAGAAAAAAGGTAAAGATTCTGTTTGAAACATTAAGATAACCACTTTGCTGTATTTTCTCTCTGTGCACTTTAAAAAAAATTAAATGGTTGAAAATTACCTATTTATCTGTACTTTTATTAGCTTTCAAAGATTTAAATAATAATTTAAGATGCACTACTGCAAGAGACCACAAATAGACCAAAATAAAGACCACAGCTTATCTGTTCAGTGCCATAGTTTCCAGAACCTTCCTGTGATGTTGACTGTACCCAATTTGCACATAGCAAAGCCTGTAAATCCAGGTCCCCAGCTTGAACCCTCCACCTCCACTCTGCAAGCATAAAAGGCAAACAACGCTGACTGAAGTAGCACTGTATGCATCCCACATTGGCACAAGCAGATTCTATACTGCACTGTCCCTTTCACTCTAGTCATTTTAAAAATCAGTTACAATTTTCCTGTAACCAGAACAACATTTTAGTTCTCCAGATGGCCATGCAAGGTCACTTTCTCAATGGCAACATCACTGGGGTCCCTCTGTTAAAAAATCCCCCAAAAGTGAACAAAAACCTTAAGCTTGCTTTTGTTTTTCAATGTTTCCCCACATTTCATTTTGGGTTTGTTTTTTTTCTAGAGGTGAATTCAGCAGTATCCTGTATTCTGTGTATATTGTTTTCAAAATTAATAACTGCAAATTATAAACAAACATTCTACGCTTGAAAAAAGCAGGCAGAAAGCAGCCCAGTTCCCAAGCCTTCAACTGCAGGTGATGATACGCCAGCACTGCACCGCTGAACCAGCATCTCTGTTATTGTGCCTTGAGGCTGACTGTTACCAATAGCTAGGTCTCTGTGATGGATAATGATTTTGAACAATGCAATAAGTAAATAAGTAAATTAATAACAACAACAACAACAATGTTCCCTTCTCAGCTCTGATAAAGCTATAAAGCTTCCCCTCCCCCTTACTCATTTTATTATCAAAACTAAATAATACAGGCAACAGTTTACTAAAATCAAGTCATTTGGAAAAAAGCTGAAACCACACAGGACTCTTTCTCCAAGTGCTCAACAATTCTTCATGTTTTACTGAAAATCACACCCTTGCACTGAACTTCAGTAAAGTAGGAGCGAGCAGTTCTACTGTGTACATACATTAAGCTCTGGACAGGCTGAACTGTTGACCTCCTTTGCCACTAAAATATCAGTTAATCATAAAACTGAGCTGTAACTCAGAAGCAACAGCCAATGTACGAGAATAACTTCTAACTTACAGTTGATAAAGCAGGCTAAGGGGACAATTTTAGATTATCACATATTTTCTACACCTCCCCAAACGAAAGGCAATCACAACTCAGAGGATATGCTCAGAAGGACAACACACCCCAAAGCCACAGAAAACAGCTTTAAGGATTACTTCTGATTAACATGCTACCCTCTGCCTTTTGTTTTGTTTTTAAAATGCTTCAGAAGTGAATAATTTGAGCAATGACACCAGGCAAGAGGTCTAGTGGTACTGAAATAAAGCCCAGGTGCCCCGTGAGGATTGATGGGGAGGAAGGAGCCTTCAGTATTAGCAGCTTGAAATTATTTGTGTCTAACCACATGCAACCAGGAAGACAATGCCATGCTCAGCACTGACTTCAGCTGTGCTTAGAAATGGAAATACAAAGCATACACCTGGCTATTAAGGAAGATAATGTCAGAACATAATGTTTTGCTTCACATGTTTTAGTTTTACCTCAGCTGTTTAAAAAAACTCAGTGGTTTCACATATTTGACTGCTCAGCACTATCTTTAATTGCAGACTGATAAAACAACATGCAAGTTTTCTAGCAAAATGCCATCACTCGGCTTCAGCACAGGACAGATTACCTGGGAAATGCTGGGTAGACAAACAGGCTGTCGAAGGACTTTTAACTAGTGGAAGAATTATCTCTTCATTAGAAAACAATTTTGTTTAGCATTAGCGGAAACATTTACTAAATGAGTCACCAGACACTGCTTTTGCTTTGAGGAAGACGGAAAATGATCTAAATACCTAATAATAAAAGTACATGTCTGATACCAAGATAAGTACAATCATAGCTCAAATCATTCAGAAGTAGGATACATCTCCAGCAAAGCACAGGACAACTGATCAATAATATGTTAAGAAATGTCATGAAATTACAAATACTTATGAATTATGGAAAAAATAATTTTCAAACTTCATTTGAAAACAATGCTAATATTTGCTTAGATATTAAATAAACAGAAAGCAGAATACTAACCTATTCTTACTGATGTGTCCGTGAGTTTGCTATTGCTGCTACTTGGAATGTAAACATTAAAACCTCATCAGATCAACATTCACTAATGTGTGCTTTTTAATCCGTATAGAGAGCAGTCAAACTTGATGCTGAAAATTCATTTACTTCCCGCCACTCCATTTGACGCTGAGCAGATAATCAATTATAACTTGTTTCAGAATTTGAACTACTATGTACAAAACTTATGGAAAGACAAAATTGACAAAGAACATCGACAGAAAAGATAGTATCTGTCTGGAAAATAAGTGATCTTGTCAGAAACAAGAATTAGGAATAATTGAAGAATCTCCAGAAAGAAGATATTGCTGCAGACATGTCATCTAATATAGCACAGTAAATCACCTGCCAGTCACTCATACAATACCAGCACCAGCAGGCACTGCAGGGTGAGCTATTCCATTATTAGCTTTACCTTTTCTTATAAATCTCTTTGGAAGAGACTAATTTTTATGTTTATAGTTTGCCTTTTATGAGTTAAATATTTTTTTAAAAAATATTCATATTGACTTGGGCTTGCAGTTATCTTACAGAAGCCTTGGGAGAGCACTGCGGAAAAAGAAGGTCTGTCTTCATTTTCCAGACAGGTGAGGAGGCAGCAGGGCAACCTGCTGCTCAACGCAGTGCCGTCCCTGACTCATCCCTGATGCTGGGCACAATACTTCACTCTCCACAAACCCTGGCTGACTCACCTTTTTCTAACTGAAACTGGTTAATAGTAACATTTATTCACCTTCGCTTTCATCGAATAAGAAAAACCAGTCTTACTGCAAGGTAAAGAGCTCGAAATTTTATTGTATTAAAATAATATTGCCATGGAAGCTCAGATTTTTCTTTTCAAGTATTTTTTTGATCTGGTTCTTTTCATAGTGGATTGAGTTGAAAATTTGTCTCAAGCCAGACTACATTTTGGTGCCTTATATGTGAGTATTAAGTTAAAAACAAATTAAAAATAAAATCACACCCACAATGACACTGTTTCCCCTAACTGCCTTCTAAAAATAAGTCACGTAAATCATGACTTCCTTTCTTTTCCTTTCCCATTAAAAAGCTTTAGTCCGTCACAACCTGGGTAAATGAAATCATATTTTTTCAAGTGCTGGGAAAAAGAACCTGAACATTTGGGATTTATTAGTCTGAGCTTACCCTCTTTAAAACAGAAGCTGTTTTCAAATTCCTGATTTTTCAAAACTATGCCTAAACCAATTCAGTACAATAAATCAATGCTTTAATCTTGCGTAGATCTCAACGACTGTCATCTTACCTGAGATGGACACGCAGATCTTTTTACTGCACAGGAAAGACAGACTGAATTATAAATAAGGTCACAAATTCCAAAAAACGCCTTCAGTTTAGTCTTACTCCCGCTGTGTGCCTCAGCTTCCGACAGTGCTATGCACAATTTCAAAAAAGACTGTCTAGTTTTCTGGGATTCATACCTATTGACCTAGTCCACTTGAAGTTCTGGCTTCTGATCCAGACCCTGACCCTCTTCCTTCAGTAAACAAAATGAGCAGTCATCCATGCTTAGATGAGAACTCCAATAGCTGTCCCACTGAGGTCTGTCACCAACTCGTGAAAAAAATTTCATTTATATTTCTGTTTTATATATGCACACATGGAAATCTGCAACTGCAGCTTTTAATGCAGTTTTGAATAGATGGCTATCAGCACTCTTTGCCAAATCTAATATAGTGCAAACTTTAAAATACTGTCAGGCCCTAAAAGTCTTAAGATTAGGGAAAAAAACCCCATAATTTAATTTAATTTCCGCTTATTTGCCTCCCAGTCTGATGTTTAAATCTCTTAGGTTTTTTCCTCTGCAACTATGAGATGTAAGTATTATCTTTCTTCTTATGAAAGGTGAGATTAAAATAACTTTAAGTAGCTTTAGAAGGAACAGCATATAACACAAGTTGGCAGTGCTTAATCTTCTTGGTGCTGGCCCTGCAGGGGCACTCTAAAAAGCCAGCAGCAGACTCCAGGATTCAGCAGCACATGATTTTGGTGGTGGCAGTCAAAAATGGAGAAAGCACTCTACTAATATTTGCAATTGTGTTTTAGGAACTATAGATTTTAGTTGTTGCATTTAAGTTCCTGGAGATTCTGGTAGGCCATGAATATCTACATTTTTTGTAAAATTCTATTTCTTCAACAGTTTTTTTCTTTTCCCCCCAGGCAAGTTCCTTTATGTGCTAGTTTCCTTAAAATGTAAGTGAAAATATGAAGGTGAAAAAACAGGTGGTTTGTCCTTTCCAGAAACGATGAGGTCTCCTTCCTTGCACGAGAAGTAAAATATTTTCTTAGCTTTCTAACATCCCACCTCCTAACCTACTCTTCCGGGGTTAGTGAACAGCAGCCTAGACAGTGACCATGCAAAGCAGGAGACACAGCAAATCCTCATTGGCCCAGAAACTTGGGGATCCTATGGGTGCCAAGGGAACCCTTAAGTTCCGCTACAAGTTAATTAGAGCCAACAAGCCTGCCAACCAATTAAATCATTAAATAAATAGTTTCATTTGTTCATTTTTCCAAAGCGGCACTCACCGGCACATTTGGTCCTGGTGATGAGCGGTGGTCCTGGCTGTCCAGTCCCACCTTCACCTGGTCTAGTGAGAAGGACCCGAATCTCATATTCGGTGTCGGGGTCCAAGTGCCAGAGCTTGTAAGTCGGTGCATTGACAGCATGTGTTTCGGTCCAGGTCCCAGATGTCATTCGGTACTCCACCTCTTTCAGGATAATGGGTCCGTCCCCAATGATTGAGTTGGCATTCAGCTGAATGAGCAAGTATGTGGGCCCAACGCCCAGCAGCTGCGGGGGTGCTATTGGCCGAGGTGGCTCTGTAGGGGAGACACAAAAAACCAAAAGCCAGCGATAAAACAAAAGCTGGAAAACCCATTAAGAAGAGGGCTTTTTCCACAGAAAGTGGTCAGTTTTTGGTCAGCAAAGATTTCAAAACTCGAAAGCAAAATCAAACTGACATCAATGAAGAAGAGCTGAGGAGAATTTCAGCTGATGGAAGCGAGTGGTGCACCAGTGGCATCTGCCCAATGCTATTTTTTCCATTTAAAAATCTCAGCTAGGGACCACAAAATCCTATCTGATTTATATATTGCTGCTACTTAACATTTTTCTGAAAAAAAAAACCAAAACCAAAAACCAAACCCACACAAGCCCAAAAACCAAAAAACCAAACGCCCCAAAAACTGGGTTCATGCTCATCTATATAATTTAATATGGCAATTACTTGAGATTTTCAGAAAGATAACTGATTTTTGTTTTTATTGACAGAAGCCACATAGGTACTTTCCTTAAAGAAACAGTTGCAACAGTTGATACACTAGCCTTGCACGGAATATTCTTAAAAATGAGTATCACAGCAGTTCATTTGAAACCCACCAGATGCAGTTAGGGTAAAAAGATACAGATGCCTATTACAGGCATTCAGAATACTCAGAACTGAGCAAAACTGCCAGGAGAATGACAAAATAAAGATGTATAGCAATGACATATAATATGTTATTCTTGAGTAACTTACTAGTGATTTAGAAACTCAAACTATAGGATGTATCTTGCCTTTTGTCTTCCTCTGTTCTCATCAGCTCCTGCTTGCCTAAATATTTCAACACAGCTGCAAAGTGAAAAGGTAATGGCCAACCAAACAGGGAGGTGAGGTCCCCTTTACCCTGAGACATGTTTATGTAGAGAAGCAACCCACTGCCTCAGCACGATTTATTTTAAGAAACAAATCACAAGCAACATGTACTTTTCTAATAAAATGAATCTACTGATAAATACAGAAGGTTCATTTTCATTCCAGATGGCTCATATTTCAACTAATTTGTTTCAGTTAATTAGGCAACAATGCTAAATTCAATGCACACAGGGGTTTCGCACAGCAGCAATGCAGAACTAACAACGCGGCAACTCTGAGCAGGTAGAGGGGATCTCATGGCCAGTACATTAAAAATAACATTTAACCCCAGAACATAAGATTTCCCTAGAGGGGGGCCCTTCTCATCACCACTCCCCCCAACCCCCCGCACAAGAGAAGTTAAGATGCAGAAGCATTGCACACGTTCTGCCTCCTTGGAATGACCCCACCAGTGTCACTGACAGAGCCTGTGGAAGGGGGAGTGGTGATGGAGGGGCTTGCAGAGGGCCTCCAGCCCTCCTTTGACATCCCAAACTCCCTGCATGGTGAAGTTTGGCTAACGACTCCCTGCTTCTCTACATCCAGCAATGAAGTTTGCCCTCTAGATACCAGAGCTGGCTCCCAACACTGTATTTACCAGCTCTGTAAGCAACCAAGCTTCCCACATTTTGGCACAACACAATTTCTTACAGACTTTTTTCTAAATTAGCTGCATCTCAAGCCACTCAGTTTGGAGACCAGGGAATCTGTGAATGTGCCATAGTGGCTGCAAGTGGAGCTGATTTTCTCCTCCAGGAGTGAAAAGGTGAACGCTCTAAGGTGTTCCCATTTCTGCTTCGGGATATACAAAATTCTAGAAAGTATCTCAATTAATTATTAACATGTTTTACCCTGTTTTGGCAAGAAATGTGCATATGAACTACTTTAGATCCCTACCTGCATCAAAGATCAGCAATGCCGCAGGGCTTAATGAGGGCAGTTTATTTGCTGTGGAACTAACACATTAAATGTCGAAGTAATGAATTCTAAGGTCAGTGTATATTATAGCAGAAAACATAAACGTTGATGAGCATGATG
The DNA here is from genome assembly GCF_000737465.1 of Haliaeetus leucocephalus. Lineage (NCBI taxonomy): Eukaryota > Metazoa > Chordata > Aves > Accipitriformes > Accipitridae > Haliaeetus > Haliaeetus leucocephalus. The sequence goes on along the minus strand of NW_010972886.1, from coordinate 7,223,938 downwards.
CACTACCAACTCCGAGTTACAAACCTCTAAAACGTAAGGCTATGTTTAGAAGTATACACTTTGATTAAGAGCACGATTATCACAAATAAAACCTCACATTAATGAGACTAATATACCATTGCATATTAAATTTTTATGTTAAGAGGTAAAGCGTATTCTTATATTAGCATATGCATTTTGGTTTTAAGCTCTTGAGGACAAGGAGACTTATTTATAAAGTCTCTCCCAGTTCCAATAAATTATGCATGAATTTTAATCAGTTAGCAAATGAACAAGTAATTGTTCTGCAGCATTATTAATATTCTTCATAATACAATATACTATCAGAACCAGAGGTGAGGTGCAACCAGAAATCCCAAAAGTACACTAAGTATCAACTGAAGCATGCAATCCCAATGTACCAGGATAAACTTTTCTGATGTTACCCAATTAACTTTCTATTAATTATTCTCATTCGTCATTCTATAACCAGATCCATCAAATATTCCCCAATTATAATTTGAAATCACATAATCTCCTTTTATATATACAGCAACCTGAAACTTTTATGATTTAAAAGTTGCCATTGATAACTAAAAGACAGAACAATGCCATTATTAATGTTTTGGTTACCGTTCCCACAGCAAATGTCACACGTATCAACAATACTCCACTTTCAGTGGGTTTTCTAATGCAATTTACATCCTTCGATGAAGTGATGTTGCTGGCTTCTCACTCTAGCAATCTGAGTCCACATAGTACTAAATGTCACAGTTTCACAGTGTCCCGAGAAGACAGTCTGCCAAAACCGAAAAACCTCTTATATGAGGTATGGAAAAAAAAAAAAGGAGATGCGTGAAAGGGAACCCCAAAGAAGATCGCTCTCTCAGAAGTTTGGTCCGGTTTATAAACAATATAAAAACTCAGCTTCAGTCAAGCCATGCGACAGCTTTGGAGTTCAGAGCCTGGATCAGAGGTAGCGTTGCAGGAAGCTGAGGCTCACCAGTTACCCATCACGGCAACAGCCTCCCTCCTGCCTGGCCTGGCTGAGGCACTCTGCCTGCAGATGGCCACTGCTCAAACGCATTTGGTGGCTTTCAGTCACCCACACCCACAGCCAGGTCAGGCAGCACGGTGACCTCCCTCCATCTCCCCGTTGCCCTGGTCACTGCAACCAAACTTGGGAACGGTACCCTTTATTTCTGCTAAAAACCAATCCACCCCCCTCAATTATTACGAGCAGATGTGGTTAAGGCACACAGTATTCCTAGCAAGCAATTTTCATGGCGCACAGTTCCCCTTTTCTGAGCCACGAACCCTCTGTGAATAGCCATGAAGGTTCTAAACAACATTTTATGAAAAAATATTTCAACCCATCGATGGTTTATTAACTCCTCAGTAGAATCACAATCAATAGGTATTTAGGACACTCGCACTAAACAGTTTGAACAAAGACCCTGTATGGTGAGTTTCATTTCTTCCTTTGCTAAGCATAAAATTTAGAATTCCTTTTACAGTGTAACTAGTTTAATTACTGACTCATTTTCTGACTATATTTTTCAGCCACTGCTTAAAGCTGCTAAATCTGATGAAATCCCTTCCAGTGTGCATGGCCACTAATATCTCTGAAAGACTATATAAAAAGACCACTTGTACATCTGCAAGACATTAAAGAAATGAAAGTATTTTCATGCACAGCAGTTTGCAGTATTTGGTCAGTTCTGGTTTTGACATAAAATGCCCACAGCTAAGTTAATCAAAAATTAAGACTGACATTTCATCAGTACAAAGTTCCCATTCTGCTGAGCTACTAGCAGTACATTATGCTCACATCAGTATGTATATGACATTATATATTAAATGTACTGTGATATTTAGGCACCAATGACTAGAATAAGCATGCACATCAATCCCAGCTACAAGTCTTCCTACAGTTAAGCAGTTGTGTCATATTCTTAATATTAAAATTGTGTGCAAATAATTACATATTCATAGACAGAAAAAAAACCCCAAACCAGAAAAGGTCACTAGTATTATTAGTACAGTAACTAGTATGCATAAAACTTCCTATATTCCCAAGCAACATATGCGTAATATATTGCTTAATGTTATTTACCCAGCCTGGGTGACAATAGCCCTGCTACGTTGCCCTCCAAGACTAAACACCTCCTAAATTTAAAATAAAGGAAGGGAGTTTCATTAGTATCTTAGTGGTAATCATATACTGTTAGTGATCAGTTCAAAGCAGAACAAAAAAAATAAAAGTCAAACCAAACCAGAATCCTACAAGTTGTTCCACTTTGGAAGAAAAGCTTATACTGGATGCATGTTTGATGAAATCTTATTTATTTACATGAAGTCACAATTTGCTCAGCATAACGTGTACCAGTCACAGCAGACTGTTGCCTTGCTCACAGCAGAAGAGTTTGGGGAGGTGGGGAGGAGAGGGCTGGTTACCACACAGCCCGAACGTGGAAGATAGGGGAGTACCTTCATTTTTGCCACTCTCCGTCCCACCCCTGCCTCGTACGGAGCCTCCACACATTAATAGCCTGCAAGCTCCCCCTGCTCATGTGCTCAGTGTGCCTTCACGCCTTCACTCTGCTGATGGCATGTTCAGCCTTCTCGGTCAAATACCTCACATGAGGCTATACAGTTAGTATGCTGATGGTTATCAACAGTTTAACTCAATATATACAACAGGGGTAATCATAAAAAGTATAACAAAGCATTCATTTATTAAGAGAATCCTAACATCAGCCTCACCCCTCCAGAAGTCAAAAATTGGTATGTCTTAACTATGCCATGAACTGTCAAGAAAGCAGGTAAATCAAAAGAATACAGATTTCCTTTAAAATTTTTCTTAATTCAGAGAAACAAACAAATAAATCCACATAAATACAGCTAATACTGGATGTTCCAGGGAGCACAGCAGAGATGCCTCCACAAATGACTCAAGAGTGACTCAGCTCCCACCTAGATCAAGCTCATTTCCTCTTCTAGGGAAATTTCTTGCAAAGCTGTTTAAGTATGTCTGCACATTTCTTGCAAGTACTCTGGGTTTCTAGTTGAGGTTCAGTGCCTGACCCACACTGGCTATGTATAGTTAGAGCATGATCTTTGCCATATGAAGCCCCTGGGACCCGGGGCCCTAGGGAGTGCAGTTTGAGACACCCAAGGCATATAGGCCAAGTGGAAAATCCCTGCTTGCCAGGAGCTGGACCCATGCAGAAGCATGCTGGTGCCTCTGCGCAGGGCTCCAGATTGCACACAGAGACGTCGTGGCAAAGCTGCATCAGAAGACCCACGGCGTGGAGCCAGAAGAGCGTGGGGAAGCAAGCTGCCGATCCCATGCAACAGCTATACTGCTTCAGCACTCTTCCTGTACTGGAAGATTACATATGGCTTTGGGATTCACACATGTTAAAAAATATTGAAAAACTGAAGAACCAGGAACGTTTGTTCAAAAGTTGGAGAAAATGTATGAGATTTAGCAGAAAGAATTATGGTAGTCAAGTACTAGCAGGGAGACAAAATTCTTGGTCTTAAAAGCTGTTAATCCAATGGAAAAAAAAGAGAATTAACAAGAAGCAGCTACTGAAAGCTTAAACTCAGATACGGTATTAAGCCACAAATTTAACAATGAGAATAGTAACTGAAGAACAATAACTGGTAATACTGTAGGAAATGTCTGCATTCTCTGAGTGTTTTCAGTCAAGGCTGGATGTCTTCTTATAAATTATATGTTAGGGTAAAAAAATAGAAGATGATAACAATATGTAAGGCTCTGAAGAAGTACAACTGAAAGAAATTATGTGGTCGTGAAGGTGGTCACAAATTGAGCTATAAAAAGGTTGAGAATAAAAAAAAAAAGCATAGAGACTTTCAGCACAAATACTGGGTTCCTTTTATTTTTAGAAAAATCATTCCACATGTGGCATATCTTTAATATGAACTGGAAATATTTTCACTCAACTCTCCAAAATGGATAGGAAGTACTGCTCTGCTAGGAAAAAAAAATTCAGAATTTAAGACAAAAAAGTTTATTTTGGACTTGTGTCTGCCTGAAAGGACACCTGGCTGTCTTCTACGCTGACAGCAGCCTGACAAGACCTGTCACCTTCAGCGCCAACAAAAGCTGTATTGACACAAACAGGGGGCTTTGCCAAGTAAGGGGAGAAGCATTACAGAAAGCAGTACGTGCCTGATGAGAAATTCTTCTACTCAGTTAAAAAAGCAGGTTAATGCAGGGGATTGAGGGATCCCAAACCGAAAGCACAGATCTGACTAACAGCAGAGGTATCATGAACCTTAGAGTCACAGAAAGCCTCTACAGTTTATTTTTACATTTCCAACAAGATCTCAAGTTTTCACTTTCTGTGCATGACAGACTACGCTTATAGCTCAGTCTGCCATCCTATACATGCCATCTCTAGTGAGTAGTTAGGTCCTTAATGGCTTTGTTGTATAACACATGGAAGACAAAAAACCCAACAGCCTATACATCAAAGAGATTGCCCAACACACTGAGGACAGTTCATTAATGAGAGTTGAGTACTCTACTGGGCTTCTGAAAAGAAAGAAGAGAGAGAGAAAAAAAAAAAAGCTGTCACTCTTCTAACTTATATTTTATTTTTCTGTATTATTAAGAACACACCTCTAGATGTACATTGCTCTGAAACCTTCTAGTCACTAGCCAAGACTTCACGTGGGAAGTCCACTAAAAAAAAGGACAATCTTAATTAACCAATTCAAAGATGCAGACACACGTGCATCCTTAAGTAGAGAAATGCTGTTGTTATGGGTTTAGCTTACAGGATTCTTGCTTGCACACCATATGGTGGTACTTGATTTTCTCACCTGGGCAGCCCACCTTATTCTTGTGGCAAAGGAAAAGAGTAAGTGTAAGCTTATTCTCGGCCAGACATACTATGCATCAGCTAGATATCCTGCCCAAAAGACACGGTGCATCTGGAAAACATCAGAATAAAGAAGCAGGTGCACAAGCAAGTCTTCAATTGCTGTAGGGGTGTCCATGGAAAAAGGAGGGGTTGGAGTGAGAGGCAGCTACCACAGCAGCCTTTTCTGTTCCCAGCTGGCTCCCAACCTCTTTTTTCCCCAAAGGTTACACTTTTGTCTACCACCTTCCCACCCCATTAGTTGGGTAGCTGGTACCCATTACACACCACCACCTGGGCATGAGCCGCCACCGCCCAACCCATGCTTGGTCCTGTGTCTCACCTCGAAAGATACCCAGGCATGGTGGCAGTCAAAAACAGGCTTCAGCACGATGAACTCAACTGCAGGCAGTGCATGTTGCACAGGCTGCAGGAGAGCACACTTGCTTAAACCAGCTGTAACACTCAAAATAACACACAGAGACCTCAGAGGAGTTTTAGAATCACCTCCTCTACTCCAAGACCAAACGCTGGTTATAGATTCATACAATAAAAAACCCACCAGCTGCAAGCACTTTGGAGTTCTCACAAGCCTTGGACATTCTTCAGGTTTAATTAATATTTCCCTAAGCCATTGTTTGGCTTCTCTTTTTGTTCATAAAATCATTTACTGTTTTTGCAAGAAATTTTTTTGTTTGTTTGTTTTCCCCAATGGTCAAAACCTTCTCTCTGCTCAACAAGTTTAACTCATTTTAACAGTGGCTTTATTATTCCACATTGTTATTTTTTTCTGCTAGAAAAGTTTCTATTGCTCCCACCCTTGTCTTCTGCAGACAACTTGAAGGAAGCATTTATTCTGGGTTTCTGCTGCTCATGCAAGTTAACATCTCCCCCCAAAAATATACTGAAAGAGAAGACACCAAAAACCTTGTTAGTAAATAACTGACTTTAACTTATTAGACCATGTAATGATTTCATGTAGAAAATTGTGTAGAAATCGGTAGATTTTTACAGTTAAGTGTCCCAAATGGCCACAAGCCTCCCTTTATATTTTTTCAAAAAACAAATCAAAAGCTCATTCAGACTTAGCTGCTGTCCTGTGACCATAAGTGATGGTGGCTGCATGGAGAAACTTGAACAGCTTGTGATCTAGTACTCTGCCACAAAGCTTTTTCTCCAGCTCTTTTTTTTTCTTTTTAATGATGCTTATACAGACTTAATTCCCGTGACTCCAGAAACATTCTCTCTGTGACTTTAAAATACGATTTATCGCAACTGTTCAGTATCTTGCACTAGTTGCTAGTCCTGAGGTTGAGACACATTACCTACAAAATGTTACATTTTAATTAAGAGTTAGTTGTCTGGAACTGAAGAAGTCCTAAGCAATAGCTTAGTGACCAGGTCATATCAAGTGATTTATCCAACCCACTGCAGAGAGTCTGCAAGACCATTTTCATTGTCTTGTATTACTTGGAATGAAAAAACTGAGAGAATCTATTTTAAACAAACATTCAAAATAAATATCTATAACACAGATTCAGGTCATTACCTAGGGAATCAGTTACTGGAGAAAAACCAGCAACAAGCAAAAATGGCAAATTGAACAGCGAGCTCACGATGCTGGCTTAGTTAGGACACTGACATATTTCACCATAGTATCACCTTTAATTTTGGGTCTGCAAATGGGGATACTATGTCACGAGCTCACCTCAAAACTACTGATTTATCTTTGAGCACCTGCCTAATATATCAAGTTTGTGTGGTAAGTACAGCAAAGTCTGCTAGCTTATGCAGCTAAATTGTATTTAATTTAAGTAACATGGCAGTTACTGACCACCTGAAGTGCTGAAATAAGAATTATTTCAACAGTGAAAACTGCTAACTTCTGTATAGTGATTTTATATCCTATGCATCACTATGGCATTTTATTCACCTTGATTTGAAACACCACTGCATTCATTTTATTATCTTCCTTTAAATAAAAGGAACAGTGTGCAGCTTTAGCATTGTCAGCAGAAACTGCAAACAAGGTTAAGCTCATGTCCAGCTTACGTGTTAAGAAAAAAAAAAAAGACTTCCTAAAAATTGGAGCATGTCATGCCTCTACACAATTTATGAACTGAACACATGCCTATTTATTGAATGACAGCAGGCCATGCTACTCTGGGAATCAATTAGAAGAGTATGACATACTTTGTCAAAAAGATTGCATTGTGTTAAAGACATTTAGGCAGTATACTCCTACAGGAAAAATGAATACATGTAAGAAAAAGAGGGACCTTAAAGAGAAGACATTCAAATCTCTCTCTCGCTCTCAAAAAAAAAAAAAAAAAAAAAATCACTCAGTATAAATGAGTCAGCTATGGAAATTTCTCAGACAGAGACTTGATCACAATGACTTCATTATCTACATGTATCAATAAATCCCTTGAGATCTCAATGTTGAGATTATTGTTGGAAAGAAATATTTTATCTGCTTCATTGTCAGGAACCAGCAGGTTAAGAACTAAATTGAATGCCTTCTTCAAAAATTGGTACTTCCCAAGAAAGAATTACTCTCAACTCTACAAGGCTTTGCAATGGGATATTTAACAATACTGCACTCTGCATGCACGTCCACATGCTGTCAATGATGAGAAGGAATAAAACTAGAGATTAGGGAAAGAGTGCCTAAAGAAGGACAAAATACTATTTTAGGGACTCCAGGATTTTCTTTTACATAGTTATGTAATGAGAATATAATATTGTTTTTCTTCCTGCTTCTCAAGTACTTGGATTTGTTTTATTTTTTTTTAATTTCAAGTTTGAACTGTCCCAATAAACTGATATTGCAAAGATTTTTACATTGTTGTATCTGTTGATGCTATAGTTATGCTCACATTCAGTTTACTACCTAAACAAACTAAGCACAGAACTTTCTGTTGGACAAACATTACAGTGACATATTTATCATCAAACTCAAATACTTCAAACACCCTGCAACAAAACTAGAGTATTTCAGTAGAATTCACTGACACCCCCCCCCCCCCCAACTATCACAGATTTACACCTTAGTAGCTCTACATCGTTATAAAACTTGAAAGCTAAAAAACCTCACCCAACCAGCACTCTTGGCATTCAGTGAAAGCCATCTACCCTACGTGCATAAGGCTACCAATAACAGCTTGCAATTACCTACAGGCAGCCCAGCTGTATTTCTCAGGTAAGGTGGAGCTTTGTTCAACTGAGGACACAACTGTGCCACCTGGGAGATTTCACTTTACTGCGTAGTGACTGACGCTCCTGCTGGGGTGTTTGCCTGTCCTGGAAGACTCCTGAAGTCACATTATATCCAGCCAGCACTAATCCAAATTTCTATCATCAGCTTTCCTGCATGCCTTTTAAATGACATAGAAAAATGTTTCATGTGCTCTTGGGACATTATCATAGCCAGGCAGAATTCAAAACTGTATCATGCTCTTTAAGTGCCATGAGCTGTACATACTGCTGTACCAGAAGGGTATTGAAATACTAAGTACCTGCAGCTGAGAGGAATAGCTGGCATGGCTTGGGTTTCCAAGCATTTACAGTTTTATTTAATAGTAATTACAGAAACTTCAAGCATGTAAGACATGAGTCATGGACATCTCACCTTCCCAGCTCTCCCCATCCTCTGTAATATACCTGCTCACCTGGCACCTAAGATACCATTAGCATTCCCAGAACTGCTCACTGCCATGCAGTACCTGTGCAGGTTTTTAAGTATGACAGCCAAGCGCCTGCAAGCTGTTTGCATGCCTACAGGGCTACATGCCAAATCACTTGCTTCAGGCTGCTCCTACCTCACCACCTCACACTGTTCTCCCTCAACTTTACCTGCCCAGCAGCACCCTGGGGCCCATCTAGGCAGCCCCAATTCCTCCTCCTGTGTCTCTGTGTCTTTCTATTTCTGGCTATTTGATCCATCAAATGAAGGAAGCTATGTAAAGGCTGATTTACTGTAAGCATTAACCCTAATCACAGACCTTGATGCATGGAGGTGTGAGAAGGAAGGCAGCTCACACGCCATATTATTGAGGCAAGACCCTTACAAATGCATAGGAGACAGAGATGAACTTAAACCCTTCCCCTTCAGACCAGCAGGGCATCCAGCAATGCCTGTATAACAGGATAAATAATGCCTCCCTTCTCCAAAGTTCTTCCTCAGGTATCCCATTTCACTGAAGTTAAAAGCTTTCTGCCAGCATTTCAATACTATCATCAAAGGAAAAATTGATACAGTTTAGTATATGGGTTACACATTAATGATTATCTAGAGATTTGGTGTGTGCTCAGACTATTCAAGTCTATGGGGAAAAATGACAGAATCCATCACTTCAGAGCAAACTTATTTTGAGGGACTGTTTCCTTGCTCAAATCCCTCTATTTCTATTCATAACCTTTTCCAAGACACATTTAGATGTTCCCACCAGCAATGTCTTCACATCTCTTATTACAGCATGCCCAAATATTTCTTGCCAAAAATGCCAGAAGGCAGCCCACTGGAATGACAGAGAAGGGGGCTAATTTTAGGAGGCACTGAGACACTTCCCTCGATCTATGCAATGAACCAACAGAAACCAAAATGGAAACCCACTTGGTTAATTTTTACACCACAGTTTTACATCACAGATGTGAATTATACATCATCTAACACCTACCTGAAAGGGCAACCCTGCTCCTCCACTTCCCACCGTGAGCGTTGCTTGCAGTACCACTCATCTACTCTACATCCAAGGCAGTTTAGGTTTAAAACTGATCTTGGTGGGGGTGTACACAGAGGTTTCCTGCTTTTCTGGGTCCCTGAAGCAGCTCCCAGTGGCTTCAGACAAGAGCCAGTCTCAGCACAGAAGCAGGAGCACAAGTCTAGGTGCTTGAGAGAGAGGAAGAGGGAGGGCAAGGAGCGAGACTGCCTTTTCAGAAGGTGCTGGCCATTACATCTGCTTAGCTTTCCCATGAAAGCCACCTTCGGAAAGGGGCAGGGAAACAGGGGTAGACAAAAGGAACTAACATCTTTGCCACAGCACCTAGACAGATGGTAAGAAATACCTATGAAATCAAGGGCATAGGTAACAAAGCAGCTGCCCACCTTCTCATTGCCAAATGGATTTTGACTGTGATGAAAAGCCTGGAAGAGCTTTCTAGAAAAACAAGCCAGAACAAAAATCCTCACTACTTCTTCTGCATGCTAATAAAAAACACATTATGATATGTTTTTTCCTTAAAGGAATGAACAAAATTTAATGATTTGTTAAGACTTTTGATAATGCAGTGTTGAAGTAAAAATGGAAGAGCAAAGCTGGTGATGAAATTCTTACATAGTCAATGGAGAGGGGTGACCATTTCATTTATATCATGAGAATAGCTTCACTCCTGAGAGGCCAGGTTGGTTTAAGGGCTTTTTTTTTTTTTCAGCTGGTGCAACAAAAACAGGAAATGAGAATATTTGCCTTTGAAAGAGAAAGCAGCACACTAGATTAACAGAAAATAGGGTAGCTTTTCGACCTAAAAAGTATTTAGACTGGTTTTATTGGGATACTTTCATAATCTACTTTTCAGGTGGTGCTGTTCTGTTCAAGAGTTTGAAAATGTGTATATTGTCAACTATGATAGCGTTGCTACGAAGAGGGTGTCCTTGTAATTAAATTGACACCCAGTGCACTGAATCCCAAATTCACTACAGGACATAAAAGCATAGACAGCTTAAAAATGAGTATGTGCATTAGATGATTTGGATTATAAAAATATGTTCTGAGAAATAGTTTGTAGAAGCTTTTTATGAGTTGACAAATATCCTGTTATCTTTGTTTTGTTGCAGCAAAGATTCAAAGTATCAATATGACAAAAACCTACCAACCATTCATTCTACAATAGGAACTCCCCGAGTACAGTAAGAGAGTCTAAATTTTGCATCTTACTTCTACTGACACAAACATTTGCTTTTCTGTAATAATATTTATGTGATTAGCGTGACCGCTTACACCAGGAAAAATCTGACTAGGAAGTCACCGATTGTCTTTCTGGTCTCACGAGAAATAGATCCATTCAATCGTAACCTAACTGGACAATCAATAAAAGCCAGCTCAAGTGTCTGTAGATCTACAGCACAACTAATGCACAGTGCTCAATGTTCACTCATTAGCAGTTAAGAGTTAACCGTACCTTAAGATATGGGTTGCATACCATATCTATGGCACTCATCTGAGAGGCAGAAGCTCTTGCACTTGAGTTTGTAGAAACGCTCCCTCAGAACAAACAGACAACATGATGGCGTACAACTGGGGAAGCTTGGCTTTGAAATCTGGTCTGCACTCCCACTGGGTGGAAGGATGCGGCAACAATGTTGTTAAGTACTGTGCTCACCACCTGAAGAGTACCATCCTGAACAACCCTCCAGACCTACCTGTTTATTTCAAGGCATCTGCCTATTTATGACTAGGTTTCAGTAAAGGGCAACATTGGTGACTGAAATCATGGAACACCCTGATATGAGAAATAGAGCTGAGTAGGGTAGGGATCTTCATGTTGGAAGAGAGCTGATCTAGGGGTAATATGTGAGAGAGCTCTACAAAAATCACACACCTGAGAGATGTTAGGATTCAATCTTTGCCTTTTCCAATACAGCAAATTTAGGTCATGAAATGAAGCAAGCAGAAGGCAGGCTCAAAAATAAAGAAGAAAGGAAGGGATCTTCATGCCAAAAAAGCAAGCAGTCTCATTGCCAAATGGTGCCGTGGGCAAACGAAGGTTACCCCTTCCTAATCAGACAACCAGCAGGCTCAGCACCATTGCTGAAAGGAATCAGATCCTGAGAGGGTGTCAGGGGAAATGTCATGGATACTTACTAAGCTCTTTCTCCTCCTGAGAAGTCCTTCTCTGGCCACTGCTTAAGAATCCTGATTTAGTTGGATCCTTGGTTTGAACAATCGTGATTGTCCCTTGTTGTGTTCGTGTATTCTGTTAATCTCTACTTAAATTCAGGAATTTTGATATCGAATGGCTAAACTGAAGACAGGGATATCAAATATGGGGCAAGATAAATGATAATTTTTATACACTGCCCTAATTCAGGCAACTGAGCTGACTCCCACCTCAGCACAGCTTTAAAATCTGAAATAAATTATGCTTCTATAATAGTCAGGTTAAAAGAAAAAATTCTTTTTTTTTTGCTACCTTATTTTAACCATTCTAAGTTACCTTATTAATTTTTTGATGAGCAAACCTGAGAACGTACAGCTTCTTAATCTACTACTGCATGTTTTAATTCTTGACTATGATGCTAATCAACATCTTTTCAGGCTGAGCTAGCACATTGAAAGTTCAGTAACTAGCTTTGTATATTCACATAAGAAAGGCAAACAAAATCAACAACGCTACAGAAATAATGAGAGGAGTAGAAATTACTAGGGTAGAAATTGGATGGTACAGCTTTCCTCTCCAAATATAAGATTCACTGCTAGTAGTATGGTTTATAATAATATACACCATTATGGAGATTACTACATTCAAAGATTACACAAGTAAACTCTGTTATTTATTAAATTCAGACTGCCTGTGCATACGGGCATTTTGTCTAAGACTCTGTTTGCTGGTTCTGCATGTTGAACCAAGCTGCTAAGAGCACATTACAATAGTACTTGGAGACAAAAATAAATCAGATGTCACCATATTACCAGTTAAACAAATAGGAAAGTACCTTAAAGAAGCCCTGACATTTTACATAAGTATTAGTAACAAAAGCATGTAACCATGGAGAAAAAATGTTGCATAATTTTATCAGCAAGCTCTGTTGGCCCCAGTACACAAAGCTAGTAGCACTTTTTCAGGAATTTTAAATACTGCTTTTCATGAAGACAAGGAAAGCCATGACTCTTCCTGCCAGAGCCCAAAGTCCTGCCTCAAACTTTTGATTTGTGAGTGTTCTTTGAAGGATTTTTTTTTTTCATTTGTTTGTTTTCAAATAACTGCAAGCACCAGGAAACCTCTCTCACAGAACTTCCTTCCCTTCTAATAAATGTGGTTTCAGGAAAAAAAATCAGTTCTCTCAACTCAGTCAGAGGACTGGCAAAGTTGCCCCACTGAACTCTATTTAGGCTTCTACCTCTGGATCCAAATAATTATCTTGCCTGCTTTCAGGAAAGCCTCTGCCTGCTATTCACCCTCCTCCCCACCCTGTAATGGGAAAGGCAAGCTGGGTTTACAGAAACATTCAGAATAGGTGCACATGACTTTTTTTCCGAGCATAGTAAGCCACAATACAGCATTTTGACATTAAAAAAAATCCCCATAACTTTCCCCTTTCTACTTAAAATAGTTTTTCCTTCCAAAATTCACTGGAGTTTTACTTTAAGAAGTTAAATGGTTTGGCCACTAAATGGAGAAGTCAGCAATCAGCTAGATGTGTGTCTCTAAGCTCTCCCCACCGACATGCTGGCACAGTCTCTTTTCCGACTTCTGAGGCATGTTGTCAGGGTGCAAATCCTTCTGCTTAGTTCCCACATCCAGTCAGTGAAAATTCAGGGGCTAGGCGACCCTGAGCACAAAGTCAATTCTGGCTTTTTCTCAGTCCTCAAATAATCCCTTTCTCAGGGCCACACAAGTGCAGGAAACCTATTTTGTAGCTAACTTTGGTTACAGCCAAGAATATAGAGGTACTACAAACCAATCTCACACACACATATTTTATACCTTCCTAAGTACAGAGGCTTAGAAATTGAAAACAGAACAACTCCACATAAAAAAATCTTCCTTCTCCTTGGGAATGAAATGGGCTAGATAGGCCAAGGTTGGGGTTGGGTTTTTTGTAAGGGGTTGGGGGGGAGGGGTAGCAAAACACTCAGTAAAAGTTCAGAGAGTTAAGATAAAAAAATTGAATAATTCACCCAAATTCAGCAAATAGCTGTAGTAGAAAATATTTACATTAGCATTTCCAAAATAACATGTTTTGACTTTTCAGCCTAGTTGCATGTGGGGCACTAGATAATAATATGGGGCATTGAGAGTGTAGTTCAGGACTGTGTCTACAGAGAAGTGGCTTATTCAGTCTCTCAGCATAAAGACATTCCACATCCATTCCTCTTGTCTGACTGAACTGGAGTAAGGAGTTGAGCAGAGACTTCCCATTTCCCAGGACAGTGCCTTAACCTACAGGTTCAGGGATTCTCAGAAGAGTCTCTACATCCCTGCTTTTGAAGCTGAACCATTTTCTGCAACACATTCATTAAGTCATATGTCCACCTAGAAGGTCAGGAAGAAAACATGGTTTTTAGTTGTGGCTCCAATTAGTGCAGCAGTATTTTTATCTGTGGTGGTAGTATTTTGTGAATAGATGCATCCAGCTTACCTCATTTCCCTTAAGATACTAAAGAATTAAGAAACATAATGGCAAATAAAGTCAAAATTGATAAATACAAAGCAGTGCATGTGAGGGGGGGAATCCCTATGGACTCTAAATCAGTATATCTCTGTGGGGAATTCCATGACTATATCACCTCAATTCAGACAAAAAGCCAGATAAGATATCAGTGATTATTAGGAACAGAACACAAAAGAAAGCATAATATCTTGTGCTACTGTGTAAATTCATAATGTTCTCTCACCTAAAATAAAAGATACAGATCTGGTCTTCCCATCTCCTGCTGGATGGGCTAGAAGACAAGACATAGAAAAGGCCAAAGAGAAGTTATCAAAGACCTAGGACAACTTCCGTATGTGTAGATATTAAATAAATCTGGATTACTCAACATGTAAGAATGATGGTTGAAGGAATACACCTAGATGTTTATGAAATGACAAGTGGCATGAAAAAGATTAATATGGAATGACTTTTGCTATTTCTTGCAGTGAAAAAAAATGGTGCATAACAATTTTTAAAAAAGAGTAGCCTGCAGCTTCAGAGGGAAGTACTTTCTTCTCTAACTCCAGTTAAGTGTGGGAATTCATTGTTGCAGGATGATGGGCAAAAACATAAGTTCAAAAATGATTTGACAAATTCATAGAAGGTTCATCAAGGATATTACACACAAATATGTTGATATAGTCTCTGGCTTGATAAATCTTAAGCTATAGATTGCTAGATGCTACAATGGTATATGAAGAGAGTGTATCACTGTGTGCCTCTCCCATTCTTACATGTTCCCCTCAGCTTATATACTAAACTAAGTAGATTTTTGGCCCAGTAGCAGTGTTTTCTTAAGTTGCTATCACATTCCCCAGAGGAAAAAAAACAGCAGTGGTCAAGTTACTGACTGAATGTTGGACAAAGACAAACACAGGCTTCAACCCATTCTAGGTTAGTGCCCTCTGCATAAAACTATAAATGCTCCAACTCATCTCTTCTTTCAGGGTGTAAATGGTGCATGGCTATATGGCCACATTTTCTTCCCATTTTATTATAAATGATCAAGTTTCTTTTTTTCTGATGCTTGAATGGAAAGTTCTTGGTTTTAAAAACACAAGCTACTTTGCAGAGCTAAAGCAGTATAAGCTAATCAACTGAAAAAAAAAGACTAATTTTCTGTTGACTCACATCCCTGAACGGTTAACATAATACAGATGTAGTAAGAAGAGCATAATTATGTTGTACCTGCACTAAGTCATCCTACATACATAATATCTTATGAAAAACTTTCTCCCATCCCATCCTCCCTTTAACGTGTGTGGGGGAAATAAACAGTGAAGGTAAACAAAGTCAGAAGTAAAATAGCTTGTTTGAACTCCTTTAACTCTTCCTCTCACTGCAGGCCAATCCATGAGTATTACTGGGGCTTACAATTGTTAAATACCTTAAAAGAAGATAAAATTACCACTTGTCTACACAGCCTCTCCTGCCAAGGCAAAATGTTTTGCCCTGCTGCCTTCCTTTGTTTCACAGTCAGTATAAACAGTTCCCCCACTGGTAAGTATTCTAACCCTGTGGTTTTTATACTTTCCTTGGCCTGAATTATTTATCATTTCTTTCTCTACAACACATAAAAGAAAAAATGGGTAATGGAAGGGGGCCAGTAACATTGCTGAAGCTCAAAGTACCCTTTGAAAACACTAAAGCAACCTAGATATTTTCCCTTTGATATGTTGTCTAATTTTTCTCAAGTTATTTAATAAAGTGTTTCTGATCATGCCCTATGTAATTTACACCATATATTAACTGACTATAAAAAAACCACTCACCTGTAATTTCACCTAAGTGTCTTTAGTGGCACTTTGCTCATCCAGGTTCATAATCCTTTGCTCTTCAATATACTAGTTTTGCCTTTGTATTGCCTTCTCTGTTCTTCTCTGAATTATGAACCTTAACAGTGCTCTCTGGTTGCCTCCCTCCTTTTAAATGTCTTTCTGAGCAACTTGAATTACTTGTAATATCGAAGCCAGTCACTTTTTCTTCAGCAGAGGAATATTTTTGACTCAACAAATCATTTGACAAGAGTGCTTTTTCCCCCCACTTTCTTTTTTCTTGTAAGGGTTTATTGTGGGTGAAAATTTCAAATACACTTTACAGCAGTACAGTGATGTGTGCATAGCTGTCTATCTTCTTACTCATCTACTACTACTGGTACAACTACTACACAGATGTTTGTTTTTCCACACTAATTATACCTATACAAATCATACTAGCTTACTTCATTGTGGAAAAGCCACTTGAAGTGTTACTGTATTTATGTATTTAAATGTCATGATTAGCATTCTGAACTTGAATTGAATTGGACATTGAGTTCAAGGGAGACATTTTACTTAATTTCCTTAACTTTTCTTTTCCTTTTTATTTACTTTACTTTTTTTTTTTTTTTTGGTAGATTCCCTCCTCTTCCATACCAAGTCCAACTATTCTTTTTCTTAACAATCCACAGATGAGGTTTACTGCGGGTTTTTCTATTCAGGGCTATTACATTAAGGCCCATCATTCTGGTATCTGGTTATCTCTGCTATGACAAGATAATATGGGCTTGAGGGAACATACCAGTATCGCCTGTCAGCCCCCTTCTGTTATATCAACTCCTCTAAGGGCATATTCATACAAGGAAGCTGCTACAGAATAAAAACCCCAAGACAACGGTGTTTATCTCAGGAACCATTCCACACATTTCCCTGTAGGCACAAAGATTTTTGCAGTGTAGTATAATTCACTTGCAAAGCAGACTGAGGATGAGGTTTCACATTACAGCTAAGCCAACCTAAAATGACCACATCATCATGGGGAGTGAACTACCACCTCTTCCCTGGTCTTTCCATCTTTTCCAGACCAGTGGTTCTACTGTTAGAAAACTATCCTGACATAAAAATACCCACGTCTTTCTACAGTGTCTGTTTTTTGTTAGTTTAGCTCCCCAGACAGCTCACTGCAGAGAGGGACAAGTACAGTTCTGGTAAAGAAGAAGCAGGAATAGCACGTCACTGGGAGTGGGAGAGGGAAAAGAGAAGTAGGACCATGCCTTTTGTGCATGTGCTGTAACATCAGACACTGATGCACATATACAGCCCTTGCCCATGTCTACATAAATATTTCAGAAAGGGTCCAACAAACAAATAACAAATAAATAATCAGTGTATGAACCTGTTAATGAGGCACAGAATCATGCAAAAAATTCCTTCACAGATTAGGAAGCTTCATTAATTATGGCAGTATGGAGATATATGTTTCAGAAATCAGGTTGAAACCAGACCAAACAGTGACTAACAGGCCTCAGCTCTTTACTGAGTGCAAGTCCCTCTGGAGGGCCTCCTCTGTACCCCAATGCTGTGAGTCAAAACAGGATTCTTGCCATCAAAGGATCGCTTCAGTGATTCCCCCTCAATTGCTTAAAATTCCAGAATCCTGTAAAATTTTTATCCCCCCCCCCCCCCCGGAATCCCGTGAACTCTGCTAAGCAGGTGATAAATCCCAGCAAATTTCAGTAAGGAAACCTCAGGTGCCAAACCCCTGAATGTCAGCAGAGCTGGAAGCGCAAGGACACTGAGCCAACACCCGCAGGAAACAGACTGTAGGTACCTGGTCCATTAATTTCTGTTAATTGCCTGAGAGCTCAACTTAGTTTCATTTGCTTCCACTTGGCATCTGCTTAGTCAGTTGGCCAAAAGGCTGTCTTCTTGCTGAAAAATAGTTCGTCTTAATTATCAGAAGTCCTAATGGTGCAAATGTCTTAGGGGACAGTCTCCTTAATAAGGTGACAGTTTGCACGTACCATGTACTGTTTGACACACTCTTCCCGCCCTTTTTAATGTAAGCAATAGCAGCTGTACAAACCGTTCAGCTTCAAAGCGAGAACGTTCTCCTCCTTTCATTACACATTTTTAACAAATTCTTTGTTCCTGCCTAGAAGCACTGACATACCATTAAATTCCTATTTTGGGGTTCATTTTCTTTTTACATAAAAGGCAACAAAATTTGGTCAAAACAAAACATGAATTAAACCACTCTTATCTATCTGCAACTCCAGAAAGTTGCTTGGTGAACTTCTTGAAACAGCCACTTGGGCTTGGCCTGAATAAAAAGCCAACCTGTGCTCTCTCGATCAATTCTTTAACCTTTTATATTATTCAAAGAATAGGCTAAAGCTACTCCTGGAACAACTGGAAGTAAAACAGGAGGATCACTTTGTTTCTGATTGTGAAAATGTCACTGCTAACGAGGGTAATTTGAAGGGAAAAGAAGTGTCACTGGGGCACAATTCTTTCTGTTGCAAAGTCCACATACTTTGAGGTCAAGTACTGGAGGTGTTCTCAGGAAAAATAAAACTCATGAAATATTTGTTTAGGCAGCCAATGTGAATGAAAAATGCAAGAGGAAAGTCAAACAGATTCCTGAAACAGCATTAAGAAACAGCTGAAGTTAAAGAACTTAAGTGGTAAAAAGAAAAAATGAGAAGGTGGAGGCAGGTTCTCACATAAAACAAAGACAAATCTCAGGAAAGAAGAGAAGTCTGTAAGCCTAAACTCAAAATATATCTTAAACATGTCTGCAGCCAGCCAGAAAGTTAGCACAGTCCAACCTTTTTCTTGAAGTGTCCAATCATATTGCTTTTACAAAATGTTTTGGAAAAGGAGTTACTCTTTCTAGTAAAATAGACTTTTTAACTACCTTTCAATTACCTCATTGTCATTTATTGGCACATTCAACCCAACAGCATTTTCTCTGCTCCACTGGTAAAAGTAACAACCAGCAGGTAGGGCACAAAAGATGGCAGAGTTAAACCACACTGCAGAAAGTCCAGCAGAGGGTCTATTAGTGAAAAACTGAGAAAATATAGAGAGAAGGCAGTGGCAAAAGTGAGGATTGCAGCATGCCATACTTGTGAGAACTAGCAGAGAAGGGTATTAGCAGCAAGCTGTGAGTGTGTGTCACATCACTTTGTTAACTTGCTGAAGGACAGCCAACACAAGGAGTCAAGAGGCATGAGAAAACTGGTGAGACAAGTCCCTCCCCTGCAGAACTAGAGATACTAGATACAGCATACTCTTGATGCTGCATTAGTGTGATACCAACCAAAAATTAGTAGCTGAGCTGATTTGGTTGTACTTTCTTGGGTGGGAGCATAGGCCAAATGGCCTGGTTTGGGAGGATGACAAATGGGAGTTTGCAGGCAGCAGTCAATGAACTGACAGAGTCATCACAGGAGTGTCATCACAGGAGTTAGGTTTGAGTCCCTTGCTTCAAATAACAGGCTAATGCTGCTCCTGGAACAACTGGAAGAAAAGTATATTTGCAGAAATACTGATGGCACGTTTGCAGAAAGGTTTTTTTCCCCACAGTTGTCTACTTTACCTGCTTCTTGGAACATATGCCATGTTTCACCCAAGTAAAAGCAAAATGGAGAAAAACATCACAGACAAGGACTCTCACTTATCCACTGTCAAAATGCTGAGGTCCACTGATTTCACCCAATCTGATTTAACATGGTCAAGAGCTGAGCAGGAGTTGTTGCTTCAGTCATTATTATACTTGGAAAAATTGTACTGGCTTCCCTCACTCTTTTGTGTTCTGATATCGCAGAGATCAGAAGAAGTTTGTTTGATGGCATGGGAGGGTGATCTGCAGAGATGCAGCTTTTATTCTCCCTATATTCCGAACTCATGCCTTTCCTCTTGCTCTGGGGCAGGGGCAGACTAGACTAGAAAGGGGCAAAAAGACACAGAAATACTAGAGGATGTTTCTGGTTGGCTTTCAAGAGGAAAACTCTATACTGTAAGATGACCCAAGCCTTCAACTACAGGAACACGAGTTCCTCTTCAGTCCACTAAGGTGACCAAGTGCTATGCTGCATAGGTCCAACAGAAGAACTGTGCCACAACCCACATATTAAAAAAAAAAACAAACCACCAACAAAAAAACCACCCCCCCCCCCCAAAAAAAACCCCACCCACCCTACAAATGAACCCTGGAAGTATCTGGCTGCCAACATGAAGCAGTGCTTCATACACTGCCAGACAGCTGCTCCTTTCTATCCCCAATAAAGGGAAGGGGAAAACATTCCCATGGCTGGTGATGCAACCCATAGATCACAAGTTTGATCGCACTTGACTGTATCTTGTTTTCTCTAGGACATGCAAGTCATCAAGTCCAAGAGAAGTGGAAAGTCAAAGAATAAATCATTAGCCAAGACATTTCCAACTGCTGTCAACACATTTAAAAGTCAGAGTGTAAGTTCAAAGCAGGCATTAAAAATCATGAGACTACAATCTCAATTTTTTAAGCCAAAGAAAAGCAGTTGGTTTACTCGTATCTCCCTTCAAGAGCACTAGCCTTTAAATCTCCAGTTGTTAAAAAACACAACTTATGTTACCATGAGGATGTCAATGTAAGAATAAAACTGAGATTTTCACATAAACTGTGAACTTCAACTTCAGGTTAAATAAAACCCCCCAAAACCCCAAACCCAAAGATTTTTTTAAATTTTTTTAGATTTAGTCCTTATTAGATAGTGAAATAGATCAGATAATCAACATAATACACTAATCCTGATTTTATCAGGAAATCAGCAAGCTGGTCTACAGACAGCTTTACAAAAAAAACATGTATGGCCTTGACACTTTGTAGTATTCTTCCTTGTGTCCACATAAAAGGTACAGTTCCATATGGCTTACGGGATCTACCACAAAACAGACACAAGGAGCAAAACGCTAATATAAATACTCAAAAATTCGAATAAAACATTCCAGTAGGTTACAGATATTATCTTATAAGAAGCTTGGCAATTTCAAATAAAGCTTAAATTCAGTTAAGTTATAATCCATTTAATTGGGGGAAAATCTAAACAAAAACTGTAAATTGAGCAAAGTATTTTTATTGTTATTTATTTATTCAAATTAAGTAATTCACACAAAGTTAGGACTATCATTCTTAATAATACTAAAACTCCTCATTGGATGTCAGCCCTAGTTTATAAGCCTTGAACCAACACTATGCAATGTGTAAGCCCTCCAGATCACATTGGTTAAGAACATATTTTGTACTCAAATCCTCCTTTCTTGGAGGTTAAAGGTAATGCGTGTAAGTTGACTGTTGAGAGATTTTTCCCTACCATCCCTCCTAATAATTTTTGTTAGGCTCTAAGGTTTGTAATGTAAGTCAATTCTAGGCAATTTGGGATTCCTAAGAAGGTACTCTCACTTTTTTCTAACATTGTTCACTGAGGTTTTGTCTCTGTTTAGTCTACAAGCTCATTAGTGGATATTTTCTCTTTCATTTACCACTCAAGAATCCAGAAAGTGAAAAATTACACTTATTACCATGTATGGACATCTGCTGGGATGGTAAACTCAAAATGTTTGGCAGTACAACATATGCTACAAGTTTTAAAAGTTAAATGGCTAAGAAAAAGGGACACAGAATAACTACATGAAATGTTACAGATGAGGTCCTGGACACAAAGCAATCTAAAAAAAAACCAAACCAACACCCCCCCTCCCCCCCAATCACACAAAGTTTAGGGAAGAGCTGAAAATTCAAACTTCAGTCCCAACACAACAGTGTCATCCTTCCTCTTCGAGCAGGTAGGGCACAAACTCTGCCATTAGCAACATGCACATACTGGGGGAACAGGGGAGAGAAACACATTCATTTTCCTTACATCACTCCTTAAATCTTCTCCAAGACATGCCTGTTTGCAGTTCCATATCAGTCTCAGTGACAAGCTCTCTAGCAAACCAGCACATCCAAATTCAACACTGCATCTCAGCAGGAAGAAATCTTCCTTTCTGCACGTAGCTAAGATTCCCTCTTCTTCAGGAGAGGCAGATATGTTTCTCACCATTTTCTATATAATTCTGCAAATATACTATCTTCCAGCAGTTAACACTGCAGGATAATCCTGCAATATGAATTATTAAACAGACAAATATTTAAAACTCTTTAGGAAACAAAAAACCCTTCTATCCAAACTACTGAGTAAACTTTTTGTAATCTCTTTAAAATTATCCTCAAATAACTCCCAACCAAGATGATTAAAGGTCACTAGTACATTGCAAAGCATATTTTTATGAGATAAATTCTATTATAATTGCAACAACTATTCCAGCCACAATTTAGACGTAGAATCCAATTATCCATTTCATTTTCATTTACACCTCATGGGCTAGATCATTTATCATGTTTCATGATAATGATCAGAAGACACATGGAAAGTGATTTCTGGAGGTAACAAATTACCTACCATATTAGCATTGCTTACAAGATCCTGTCAACTAGTACTATGCATAAATATGAGGTAATTAAATTTACAATGTGAAGGAACATTTGATATGCTACTTGCTTTTCTAGCAGCTGCCAAAAAAACCTGGGTTACTAAATTCAACATACCAGTTTAGTTGCTTAAGTACAGTAATTTAGCTCTTCATAACACATCAGGAATCATTACACCACTAGAACACTAACAGGTAGACAGCATGCAGTGGGCTCAAGATCTGGAGATGAATCTCTCATCATGTGGTATCATTGCTTCTTGCCACCGAACCATCCATCATGTCTCCAAGACAGTTTGGAATGATAGTGCTGGACCTTCACATTACTGCTTCTTGAACTCTGTCTCATCCATCTTTTGCATCTTTCTGCATTTGCAGCTAAGTATCATCTTCCTGCTGCAAAACTGAGTGTGAACCTGTAATGTCTTTAACCTGCAGTGCCACTCTAATAGTAATTGATTTCTTTTTATTGCAGAGATGGTGCTCAGTAAGACTATGTACAGCTGCGGAAGCTGAGAGATGGTCAAGACAGCACCACAATGCAAGTGTCTTATGCCTTTAGGAATATGACCCATTTCCAAGGAAATATGGCTATATTTCCATAGCTAGCTATTTTATAGTGCATGTATATTTATCAATACATAAAATTGGTATAGGAATATATATGCAGTTTGTGTTCCTGCAGCTCATCTACAATTTAATAGCAAGATTCACTCAAATGCAGCTGAAAATTAATGTTGGGGTGATGTCACTTTGTATTTTTGTCAAGTGATTCAGTATTGGAACACTATTAGATTTTTAAATACATACTAAAGCACACAGGTGCACCTGCATTCAAAAAGGAACTTAGATTAACTCTACATTGATCATGGCAAGACTTCACTAGCACGATGACTTGTGTACCATAAACCACCCAAGACTAAGCGTTTTAATTCAGCTTCATCTGAATGCTGTTATAAAAGTTTAATAAATCAAAATGATCAAAATGCCCCCAGTGGCAGGTTGGGATTCAGTTTCCAATTCAAATTCCCTTTAATATATGGCTTCTCTGACATCCTGCATTTTCTGCCATCTATGTTGAATTCCAAATGCACTCCTTTTCATCATTACCATGCATCTACTCATCGGCATACTTTGTAACAACCCTGCACAATACACAGAGATGTCAAACCTAGAGGGGTTTTCCCCTCCCCCACACTGGAAAATGATGGCAGGTAATGGAACTTTGTCTACCCTTAAGTAAATATTTTCTTAACATCCTTGCTAACGTCAATGGCACTTAAACTGAGACAGACCATCATGAGCTGCAGCATTCAAACGAAACATTTGATTTAAGTAAATGTAGAGACAGACCAGATACTGCAAGGGAAATTATCCAAGTGAAATACAGCACTGATGTCGTGGGGCAGTCTGGAGACATCTCTAATTAAGATGAGAAGAATCACATTACTGCAAATGATCTTCATGTCATTATACTTGGATAAAACGCAGATACAAGAAACAAAGAAACCCCCTTATTTCCTCCCTGAAATGACACCTGCCAAGAGCTTTTTCCTCACCTCTTTCTTTCCTTTGTACTGCCTCCCATCAAGTCTAAAGGCAAACAGGCATCCCACTATTCGGAGTGATTACATTTTAATTTCCCAGATGCTTTATTTCCTGTTTGGATTCACTTATGTCTTCTCCCAATAAGGAGGCACATGAGAAAATGTCAGAGGTATAGGACAACACCTAAACAGCGAGACCGCGCTCACACAATCAATCATTAATGCCACATCTGTCGTATCACCGGCAACACAATTTTGAACCAGGCTGAGTGAAGCCGCATCGTAGCTTGGCTTTGCTGGATTAGGCAGAGCAGGTGATACCCAGCTTATGCTGCCTGTAAAGGGGCTGATAAAACCTGGTCTGCCATAGGGGCAGAAGACCCCAGAGGAACATTACCTAAAGCAGGCACTAAGCCTGCTGGCACAGAGCTAACTCTTCTGCAACTGTGAGCCACCTGGCCAAGTTCATCCCAGGTCACTACTTCCCATTATAGGCTTGCACTAATTTTGATTGACCCTACAGCTGTATTTATTTTACTGCCAGACCACACCAAGGTCTCCACAAGACCTGACAACAACAGGTAGCAGCCCACTGCCTGACAAGCAGGGGAGGGCCCTTTTCCTGCCCTCCTCACCGCTCTGGGCTCCTGGCCCTTGGGCCAACTCTGGTGAGCTGACTGCCCTCCCCAGTGAGGCAGAGCTGTCCCAGCCAGGCCGAGAGGGAGCAGCTCGATGCCCGTTTTGTTTGTTGAACCAGCCCACGGAAGCGACACAGCCCTAGAGCCAGGAGAAGGACGAGAGGGATTGTGTGCGGCTAGGGGCATGGGAGAGGAGCAAAGCCTCCCTCCCTGCCAACAGCTGCCCTTTCACTTTACCAGAACACTAAACACAGGGATCCCTTAAAGCCAGGCCCAGGCCCAGCACTCCCTGGCTCTGCACTGCTCCCTCTTCGGCCAGCATGGGCATTCCTCCTCCACATGGTGAGAGGCATCTGGATTACGAACCTAACTTCAAAAGTTCTTCTTCTGGGTTAATCTTGGTGGAGGAAAATAAAACAAAAAATGCTTTATCAGCTGATGGGATTTCCCCAACGCTGTGCTAGCAAGTGGTGGGGGACAACAGGAGCGGACCTCCAGAGTGAAGGTATCGGTTCTGAGGACCCAGCAACCCCTCTATGTGAATTTCAGGTAGTTTTGCCTGGGATGAACTTTAGTCATTACTGAATGCCTACTGGCAGCTGGAAAGCACTATGTGCCTACCTTTTTGTTTACTTCCCTCTGAAAGAAGGGTAGTTCCCTTGCCCTGATGGGAACCAAGGGCCAGGAAGTGGGGACAATCTGGAGATTTGCTTTGAAAGCACATTCCTGTCTGAACGTTTGGCACACAAAATAGTGTCACACCTAATAATTAGAAAACATACAAGGAAAACTATTTCCAGTTTTTGAACGTGATCAGATGCTTAGAAATGTATCAGCTTCAGATATATAAAAGCAATGCTCAGAAAGAAATAAAAATAGCCACGTAAACACCAATCTAGCTAATTACCAGCATTCCCAGCCTTCCTCCTCCTCTTTTTTTTTTCTCCCTTTGACCTGCTGGTTTCCACCCAGAGCCTGTGGAAAGAGAGTTCCTATCATGGTTTCCACTGAGAAATGAGTGGAGGAGAGAGAATATAAGAGGACTTCCACAGGGTTTGCTATTCCATGTGCTCTCATGCAGGTGGGATGAAGCTTTGCAGGAAACACAACAGGAACTGCTGGCTGCTTGGACTCACGAACCAAAGTGCCACACAGCATCAGCATCCACCACAGAGGTCAGGAAAGTATACACCAGGTAATGAAAACCATAAATAGACAATGTCCCTTTCACCAAATTAGTTAATTAGTTAACTGTGAATCTGGTTTGGTTCCTGCATCATTACTTTTCAACAGGTGATTTTAAAGTTAACTATGATCCTTATATAAAGATATTTAGCAATTATGCAAAACTCTACAGAGGTTATAAATCTATGCTTTGACACAAGAGGTTATATGTTATCCGTTCCTACCTGTGAGTGATAACAGGATTGAATTTGATTGGTTACGAGAGGATCTAATAAAAATAAAGATTGAAAAAACCCAGCTCATATCAGCTCGATCACCTTGTGTGGTCACCACTTCTTTGATATAGCCATTAACTTCGTATTTTGTTAGTATGTGACAGGCTCTTTTGACAGGCTCTGCGGCTTCACATGTAGAGCAAACAGCATAGTTTCAAGAAGAAACAAGTTAAGACAAGCAGTGTTCTCTCTCTGCCTCCATACTTTGCCCCTCTGCTCTACACTCACACATCTTCCCCTGAATGAGAAACTACGGCATAACACTAATGTACAAGCTGAGAGGGTATTGGCCCCTACTTAAAAGATGCCTGAACCACAGATCCCTGGGGAGGTAAAATCCTATGCCAACAAGACACACCTCTATATCTATCTCCTCTTCTCTGATACTCTGCCCCCAATACCAGCTACTGAGCCCAGCCACAGGTAGGACACAGGGCTACAGGACTTTGGCTTTTGTTCTGATCCAGATCAGTCACCTTAAAGTTCAGGGAATACAGTAAGAAGATGCGTATCAGCACTGAAAACGCTAGCTTTTGCCTAATGAGAATATTTAAGCTGTATTGAGCAGTACAAAATTCATGTCTTATCAGATAAAAGCAGAACATGTGCTTTACCTTACATGCTTCAGACCTTTCTGAAGAACAAATCACACAACTACAATAAAGCTACAGTTCACATTAAAAAAGACTTCAAGAGGATTATAAGGAGATAGAAACACTCTCCACCCAAACTAAGCCAATACTGCAATGAAGCGATTGACTAAGCAGAGTCCATCCCACCAAACAGGAAACTAATCTTCATCAAGAATACAAGGTTTTACTTTTAGCGATAGTACCACACAAACTTTAAAAAAATTATACACACATGAAAAGACTTTGAAATGAAAGCACCTTGCTCCTCCCTTGGAAAAAAAAGTAAACAGTCAAACTGACTTCTACAAAGCATTGTAGCATTTCATGTCTAATGTGTCCATTAACGATCTGGATGATGGGGCAGAGTGTACCCTCAGCAAGTTTGCTGATGACACCAAACTGGGAGGAGTGCCTGATAATGCCAGAGGGTCACACTGCCATCCAAAGGGGTCTTGACAGGCTGGAGAAATGGGCTGACAAGAGCCTCAAAGTTAGCAAGGCTAAGTGCAAAGTCCTGCACCTGGGAAGGAACAACCCCAGGCACCACCATATGCTGGGGGCCACCCAGCTGGAAAGCAGCTTGGCAGAAAAAGACCTGAGGGTCCTGGTAGGCACAATGTTGAACATGAGCCAGTAATGTGCCCTTGTGGCCAAAAAAAGGCTAATGGTATCCTGGGCTGCGTTAGCCAGCAGGTCAACGGAGGCAATCCTTCTACCCAGCGCTGGTGAGGCCACACCTGAAGTGCTGGGTCCAGCGCTGAGCTCCTCAGTACAAGAGAGACATGGACATACTGGAGAGAGTCCAATGAAGGGACATCCAAAGATGATGAAGGGACTGGAGCACCTCTCCTTTGAGGAAAGGCTGAGAGAGCTGGGTCTGATCAGCCTGGAGGAGAGGAGGCTCAAGGGGATCTCACCAATGTATATAAATACCTGAAGGGAGGGTGCAAAGAAGACAGAGCCAGGCTCTTTTCAGTGGTGTCCAGTGACAGGATCAGAAGCAATGGGCACAAACGGAAATGCGGGAAGGTTGTCTGAACATCAGGAAATGCTTTTTTAATGGGAGGGTGAACAAGCACTGGCATGGGTTGCCCAGGGAGGTTGTGGAGCCTGCATCCTTGGAGATACTCAGAAGCCATCTGGACTCAGTTCTGGGCAACCGGCTCTAGGTGGTTCTGCATGAGCAAGGGGTTCAACCAGATGACCTCCAGAGGTCCCTTCCGACCTCGACCACTCTCTGATTCTGTCATTTCAAATGCAACCCTGCACAGACAAGAACGCTCAACACAGACCTATACAACTGAGCCTATTCCAAACAGCCTGCATTCCTGTTACCTCCTGCGAATCCAAGTCTCTTTGGCTTCTTATAAAAATCCAGTCAAAATTATTTTCTCTAGCTTCTCCAGGAAAAGCAGCTTTCCTGTGCTTTCTAAAGAAAATGAGCAATGCACCTATTACATACATAAACCAGAGACAAATGTTACCTTAGCAAAGGAGTTGACCAGAGTTACTTGCACAGAAGAGTTGCCTGAGGAGAAAGTGAGGCTGCTACTCTTTCTGGTATGGTAGATGTATGAAGAACTTGGGACACCTATCTGGCTCATTTTATTAATTATGAACATATAGCCTTACTGAGGTACTTTCCTATATTCTTGTTTCATTCTTCTTATGTAAAGGAGACAGGATTTGACTTCTGGGTAATAGCCCCTCTTTACTTGCTGAAAGAAACAGAGGATTGAAAATAGGAAGATTCCTGTGTTAAACCTGCTTAAAAAGGATAAGAGCTTAATATGGTAGAGAAATTAAAACCAGAGGAGAGCATGCCACAAAAAGATCAAGTTAATTGGATCCTAGACTCTCTGAAGGATGCTTACACTTAAATATACACCCAAAATAACTTGTGTTTTATTTGTGAGGTTTAGAGAAACTTTACAAAATCATGTCATTATTTTTCCAACTACTACAAAGTCATTAAGACATCGTCATCTGCTTTTCCTACAGGGACACAACCGTGAGAGAATGACGCTTCAACTAATGGGAAAACTTGGAATATAAAGTAGTTTTGAAGGTGGGCTGAGGGTCCAAGGAGTAACAGTATTAATAACTGTACTCCAGGAATGCACCTTATGAACCAAGCATAGCAGCCACATGGGTCTTCCGACTCACAACTAAAATGTCTGCATACTCCTCTAGAAGCCTGGCAATGGTTCAAAGGGGCACTTAGCCAAGATAACGATGTAAAGTCCACAGATTTCAACAACTTGGACCGTGGAATCTCTCTCCCCAGTTTCCCCTCTGCTCTGAAATTCAGTGAATTCAGAGAAACACACACCCAAAGATCGAGCTCAAGACTCTTCAAAGATACAGTCCAAAGCCCTATTACATATCACCCCTGTCTCCTGGACACTGAATTTCTGAACACATTACAAAGTATCACTAATAACCTGATTTGTCTAGCATTTATGACAGTGGGTGATATGACCAGAGGTGCAAAAAAATAAAATCTACTATTCATCAGACAGAGAACTTAATACTGGAGGACAGAGATATGGGTCATTTTGCAAAATTGGTACAAAAAGAGTTAGCCTATTTGCAAGCAGGGAGTATATATGCAGACTACCTGATATATTTACTTCTATCTGCCACCTAGTGCTCTCCTAGGCATATTTTTAAGTCTGTTACTATACTGAACACATAAACCAGGTAGCAAAATTGAGGATACATATCTGGAGCAAGTCCAGATATCTCACTTTTTTTCCAGACAAAACAAGTACTAGTGGAATTTGGAAAGTGAATTTCAGTCCACAGCTTTCTCAAATGGAAATACTTCAGAGTTTTCTTGTATGAGGAAAAAAATAATGCTCCTATGAGAAGTACTTGCTGGGGGAAACTCCCTCTGCACAGTGTTCTGGCATCACCAGGGACCCGCCAAATTGCTGATTTTCCCATACAAAATCCCTAAAGGGATTTCAGACAAGAAAGGCAGAAATATCACTGCCAGACATACTTACATAATAAGAACTGCTCCCGACGGCAGACTAAGTCCAGGAAGGGAAACAATGAAGAATATCATCACAAATCCTGCCAAAACTTGAACCTAATGACTTAGAGGGAAGACTGCTTGCCATGTCAAAGCAAGTACAAGAAACAAAATAGCCTATTTCATATTAATGAACTCATACAAACAGGTCAGTTTACCAGAACTTGTGACTTCTGGAAGAACAGTCAGAAGACAGTAGAGGAAGACATGTGGAGGAAAACTGCCTTTCTTTTCTTTTCTGTTGCTAACTTGGATTTACCAGGGACACGAAGACAATTCCATATTGGAACTATAAATCAAGGTGTAGGCCTCCCCCTGCTTTGATGCCACCACCGAAGAGCTGTTTGGGTTGGGTGAAGAAATGTTAAAAAGAAAAACTACATTCACCTAGTAAAAACATAAAAAATTGTTATAATTTATGACTCAAATAAAATTTGAAGTACACTGCAGCCAAGAAAATAGTGATTTTATTCACGGTCCCTGCAGGATTGCCTGAGTGTTAAGACATACCAAACAGGGACAAACTAAATTTGGATTATTTTACAAAGTTTTGCTAACAAACCACATCAGAATGCAACATCAGCTTCATCTCCTCCTGACAGCCACTTTTAACATGCCAAGTCAACCAAGAAATTGATCACAACTGCTGTGATGAAAACTACTTGTTTCTTGGTGCACAAGATCACTTTTCTGATAAATATTGCCAACTTCAGACAAATGTTCCAGTAGTTTTTTTAAGAGCTCTGAACAATGACACAGTACAAGAACTGATTACAGGGCAAAGTTCTTTACTGACTGAAGATCAGTACATTTGTTACTGTAACTTGGAAAGTCTACGCAATTGTATATATCAAGTATACACGAGCTGGGGCACAGGGGATGTCTTTAGGCACTTAATTTCTACAGTTCCATGTTAAGTAGCAAAAGGAGCAGGAAGACTTTGAGACCATGATATACTTGTTCTCAAGAGCAAGTAAGAAACAAGTAAAAAGAAAGAAACTGTTGGTGTCATCTTGTTCATTCTTACATATCACAGCTACTGTTCCTCCCAGTATCTCCCTCAAGTTCCAGTGTAGACAACCCTGAAGACCTCAAGAAATTACTTTCCCAGAAATTGCAAATTTACTGGCCACCAAGGGAAAATATAAATAGACGATTAATCACATGGACCTATTCAGGAATTAAGTCAACTAAAAGTAATGACAGCACCAAGCTTCCTGTAAAAGGAAGGGGAAAGGGAGAGCGCCTTCTACACATATACAAGAATCACAGCAATGCCAGAGAAACCATGTTTAAAAAAAAAATATCAAAAAAAAAAAAATCAATACAATCCAGCCACTGAGCTGGGAACTGAAGACCAGCTCTAAGCGAAGGTGAGACATTAAATCATTGACTGGAACTACTTTTGGTAAAATGTCATAATTGAATTAAAAATCCTACCCTACTCTGATTTTTCTTCAAAAAAATTAATTAGAGTAATTGTGTTATCCCTTTCAGGGTCTTTAAATGTATACCATCTCTCCCAGGAAACTGCATTTGTAATAAAGTTTAGAACTCCAATGAATGTAATTCTTCTGTTAATGCTCAAAATGAAATAAAGACATTTCAATGTGATGTACATTATAAAACTGGAAATTTTCATTACCAAGACTATCTTATGGACTGCCAGTCAGAAAAGTATCTGACACCTCTACACCTGTATTATGGTACCACATGTCTGTACAGATGTGGAATATGTAAGGATCTTGGTCACATACCTAAACACCCAGGTTTTGAGATACTGGGCAACAACTCCTGTTCATCATCCCTCACTCTCTAATAATCACTGTTGTCAATGAAGTTTGGCTTCCACAAACCAAAGACCTTATCATTACGCAAAATGATCTAGAAACAATACTAAAGCCATGACAAAGTAAATTGTATTTCATCCTTCCCCCCCTCCCCCCGGCTGTGAGAGCACACAGATCAATACTCCTCAGCATAAGAATTCCGCAGTGAAATTTTCATTTGTTACAAACAGCAACAAAAGGGCCCCAAGCATGCCCTGTCACTTCCAGTTTAGAAGGAAACGCACTAATAAACTCTTCCCCCTGGGTCAGCTTTGACAATGGGCAATACTATGCCAGCTCTTATTAAAGGCAATTCATATCAGTGGCCCAAAAATTTCCTTTAAAATTATCATCTTTTGTATCCATATAGCAGGATGTCAGCTTTAAAGTGCCACTGAGATATAAGACCTGTCATTATGGTTAATTTTCAGTACAGTTTTAACACCAGGGTAGCTGATGCCTAAGGGTATGCTTTTTTGGCTAACAAGATTTATTTAGTGGTTATCCAGACAAACAAGAAAATATATTACTGTATATTGCTTTTCAAATATAACAGCAAGCAATAAATCCTACTATAAAACATAAATCTTTGTTCTCTACCATGACGTCAAATAAATGAAAATGTTTTTAGAAGATTAATCTTTTTCTTTTATTCTTCTTTTTTAAAAAAAAAAGTGTGTATATATATACACACACACATATATATATTAAAAAAAAAAAGATAAAATTCTTGCACTTCCAATCCAAGAAGCACACAAAAAGTAGAATTAACCTTAAAATATAAAATCTATATAGCTGTTGTATATATAGCTAGATAGCAGGTTTATGTTTCAGGCCATAAAGATGGTATTCTCTATCAAATAACCTAAGCTTCTCAGCAGTACAATATGCTGCATTTAAAAAGAGAGTCCTATAAAGTTTGATACTGTTATCTCATTTTTTGAGAGAAACAGTGTTTTAACCAACATTTTATTGCTCTATTATACTAGAAAAGAATAGAAAACTTCATTTATTGGATAAATACATTGATTTGCCCTGCTTGTCTAACAACAAAACAAAAAAATCTGTTTTCATGCTGTAACAGGACTGATTTCATTTTATTAGGATGAAGACTGTCTTGCACTTTGCTAGACAAAAGGTACATCTAACAGAATAAAAAAAAAAGCTGTTAACATATTGTCTAAATCCTTGTATGGTCAGCAAAGCCCATTTTTATTGATGTTATATAGAAAGCATAAAACCTAGTTGACCTCAATCAACTGGTCTCCCAGGGAAAAGACCTCTGCCAGCAAATACCAGATACCAACTATCTTAGAGCATTTCCTATGCTACTTTTGCTTCTACAAGCTGAGGACAAACTTGCTTTCCCTGTCCCAGCTCCAGGCGCAGTGGCTGACTCCCAGATGCTGACTGACCAAGAGCCCACTGCTGGACCAATGGGTCAAGCGAGAGCCCATTGTGCAACCGACCCCTGCACTTACCTGTCCAAAACAGCCCCCGCACTGGGCATCAGCACAACAGATTTTATACACCACTTCTTTTTTCCAGTTAAAAAACATTAAGCCTCATCACAACTAAGAGTGACATGGGCAATTTTGCAGGTGACATAATTAGGCAAGGAGAGGCTTAACAGCTTATCCCAGGCCAAACAGCATGTGACTTTTGGAAGTGAAAACTGAACTCCCATATTCAGCTATATCCTTGGCCAGTCAAGTTTGCATGCTTCCAGAACACAAAATGCATAAATAAGAAAATTACCAACCCAACATCGCCACACACAAGCTATGGTTGCATCCCAGCAGGCTTCTGAATGAACTGCAGCAAAAAAGTTATTTCAAGTGGAAAAAGCAAGTTCTTCTTTTTCTTCCTCCTTCTTCAGAGGCTGAAAATCATCACAGAACATCTCCATAATGCTCTCAGTCCTTGAGTAGGTGAAAATTTACAACTATTTTTATATACCTGTCTTCCAAGTAACAGTACAAAGTTATTACTTGCTGTACTACCGGACTGCTCAAGGCAACAGGTTTTAAAAGGGAATGTTAACTAAGTACAATGGAATCTCTCTTACCTGTAAAAGTATTTATGAAAAGTTAAGCAGTTTTCACCTTAAGTTCAACAAATAGCATCTACAGAAAACCATACAGGCATGTTACACACATTGCAGGATCAGGGTTTTTACACAGGTGCATTCTATGGAAAGCAACTGTAAGAAGTTTTGCAAACTAGTCTTTCATTTTATGACAATTTCAGAAGCTTCACAGGGCTATCTTTGTATGATCATTTCAGATCAAGGCATCTGTAGGCTAAATAAAAGGTGTAAGTAGAAAGCATTGGTATTAAGAGCATTTAACTGGATAAAATGAAAGCTATTAAAACTTTACCTCGAACAATAAGTTGAGCAAAATTTGACACTCCAGAACCTCTCTCTGACTGAGTTACACAGCGGTATAAATCCTGGTCGGTTTTTGTCACCTCTTGCAACTTAAAGGTAGCAGCAAATCTTCTGTGATTGATATTTTTAGTCTGAGCAACTGGAATATCTTCCCCATTTCTTCTCTGAAAATAAGAGTAACCAAGGCAGAGTTATCTTGTAAGAATACAAAAGACATTTTCATGATCATCATACCAAGAATACATTAAAAAAAAACCCCAAACCTGAATGTATTCAGTCCGTGCTGCATTTCCACGTTAGAAGAGTTCAGTGCTGAGGTCCCATCAAGAGACAAGCGTACTCAAAAGCATTTCAGATTCAAGTTTGGGGGTGAAAAGCACCATCAGGCTTTTGCACTGCCACAAAATGTGACCATGACAGACTCAACTGCCGCTGCTTCATAGCTGGAACCATCCTAGGAGAGCCCAGCAGTAGCAGCTGTACTCCTAAGAAAATTCATTCAACTTTAAATAAAATTATAACAGACATATTGCGTGTATTGTAAGAAATATTGAAACAAACCTGGCATTGAGGGATTTCACAGGTTTTCAACAGCTCTTTTTCAGCAACCAGCCAATGTTTCCTTTTTAATGCTACCTTTTATCTGTCCAAATTCAATACTTTCTAAAATTGTACCTTTGTTAAACTAAGCAGCACCTATCTACCTAAAGCTAGCTGAAATAAAAAGGGAAGGGAAGGAAAGGAAGCCACTAAAAGAGGAATAATGTATATCTCATTTAAAGGAAGGAGCTTAAAGAGTTCTGAAAAAATCACAGCTACCACAAATCACTGAAAAATTTAATCTGTCTGGAGCTGCGGGGCAGGGCAAGAGGTCAGTAAGGTAGAAACAGTTTGAGCTCTTTTGTGACCCTTTTTCCTTATTACCATTCACATTAAATGCTCAATTTTGATTTTAATCGAAAAAACAGACTCTCCACCAAAAGTGGAGAGCATTAAAAGAAACCCCCAGAAACATGCACCAAGTAAATAAACGATGTCACTGCTCTCTCCCATGGATCAACCGCACGTTATTCCCCGACCAGGATACAGTTTCTGAGCACTCAGCTTTGTTCAGTCCCCAGAAAGACATCATCATTTCCTTGCAACTGCATTGCCTGCGCTGCTCGATACGTAGCAAAATGTGACCTCCACAGCCATTTTTAGCTCTAATCAACCCCTGGAATGAGAAACTTCATTGAGGTCTTAAACTTCGAGCTTTCTGTCTAACACAAGAAGCGCTACTGCTGAGCCACAGAATGTAATAACCTGAAAGCCTGTGGCAAAATACAATGGGAGGAAAAGGAGATGAGTTAATGCTGCATGTGTATATTACCCAGCCTCCTGTCACAGGCAGGAGTACTTCGTAATACTCAAACACTTCATTTTACATCTACCCTTCATGATATTACCATGGGTTAGTCACTCTCCAAGCAGTTTTGTGGTAGATTAGCCAGGGGTTCAGCACTACTTCAAACTCGCTGAAACAAGTGTTCATTTTAACTATTAATATGTTTAAACAAATGAATTTCAGCTTCTGCCATTTTTCTTGCAGCAGTCAAAGCACCCATCCCATGCTTCACTGCAAGCTTTGGGTAAAAATGTTCATTTATACCAACCTGGCAGATTTCAGTCACTGGTATTCCACTACAAAGACCACGCCATCACCTTTATCAACAGCAGGTTTATTGGTGTGATTCTTCCTCATTTCATGAAGACAACAACCAGTTTCCCGGCCTGCCACCCTCTTTGCCGTTACACCAGAAACGGCAGGGAGCTGCTACCCAGGGGTAAGCTCAGCCTGCAACGCTGGGCCAGAAAGTACAGTGAGATGCAAAGAGTGAAATCAGATCTCCAAAAGAAGATGGCATATGAGACACTTCCAAAAGGTACTCTCACTGCTTCTCCCTAAAACAGTTGCCAGCCCATAACCACCAAAAGCCTGCTTATCACATGGATGCTATCTGACAGGGTGCTCACAGGGCAAAAGCAATGGAGGTTGGGCACTTGGAAACCTGGATCCACCACAGCACAGCCGAGTCACCCTGCTGCAGGCGTCGGCTCCTTCCTCAGCTCTGTGAATATCTGTCTCCTATTAAGAAGAATTAAGGAAGTTTGCTGATGCCTGCAGAGACTCCTATGAATGAAATGCCTTATTGAACTTCAGGGATCAATGAAATTATTAAATTCCAACATCATGCAAATGAGGGGTGATGTTAAAGGCTTTATTTTGGTGCTGCTTAAGCTACAGTAAAATTATTTTGTGGGAGGTGTACCTCCCCCTCCAGTTAGCTGGCTTCTCCTGATAGCAAAAGCTAAATCCAAAAGCAGGATTTTCAAGCTGCTTTGTACCCCCCCCCCCAGTTTCAACCAAAGGCTTGAACTCTCTGGAATGATAACTTAATATAAAACTTGGATCTAGTGCCTTGAAGTAACCAAAATAAACAAACCTCATGGTACTTTCTTCCTCTCATGCTTGTCTGTGCCCTCCCAGAGTGCATGCTCTCATTGCCACACCACAGCCAGCCAGCAAAGGGAAGTCAAGCTAAGCTCCCCCACTAAACACAAACTTGCCATACAATTGTTAAAATGACCAAGCAGCATATAATAAACAGAAGGCGTATTTTTAAAAATGGTATGACAGTAGACTTGACAAGTAACCCCTGTAATACAGTCATTCTTGCTCTGCTATGAAGGGGAAAAATAAATATTCCTTAAAATGAAGGACTATGTTCAATAAGTCCAGTGCTTTAAATCTGAATGCCAAGTGCTCAGTCTGGAGAAAAGAAGCACATCCAAGCTTGCTGTGTAAAATAATTTACCCTCCGAAGCTCAGAACTTGCTTACTTAAGCTCATCTGCGTGCTTCATGTTGAGAAACAAAGTGAATTGGACTCCTACTTAAAATGAAATATTAATACACTTTGAGAGCAATTAATCAAAATGAAATTTAACAAGCTTTACAGTTCTACTCCAGCAACAAAACCTAGGATTTTCTTTTCTATTTACATCAGTGATTTCCTACCACTTTATCTTACAAGGCTTAGAGTAGTTGCTCAGATTTCTCTGTATTAGGATTTGTTTCTTGGGAATCCAACTGCACAATTACATCTTCAAAATCTATCTTCATGTACAGATTACCCATTAAAATATTTTTCAGTCATTAAAATTATAGAAAGTTCAAACAGAAGAGAGTTCTCACTTAAAAATGAATGTTAAAGAAAATACCCTGCATTCATTCCAGCGCATATCCCTTACACCGGTAAGCCGTTAGCCAGTCAGAGTTCAGATGCACTGCCACGATCTCTTAATTAAATTCTTCTTTTTAATGTCAGGGCATTACTACTGATTTTAAAGGAGAGGAAAGAAAGGCAGCAGTGCTCTCTGCTTATTAGAGGGTTCCTGGTACATACTGTTCCAATTTATGTCCTGCTCACACTGAACAGAGCTTGAAAATGCTGCTCAATTAGGTTTTAAAAATTCAATTTAAAATTAATGTGGAGTTATACTAATAGGTAATGGCTGTACCCTGTGCGATCCTTGGTTTCTCCAGTCCCTTGCTGTCTGATTTGATAACCCTGAATTGCTCATTTAGGAGAGGTCACCACCAGGCAGTTATCCTCCTTTTGTGAAAATAACTCTGGGCTTCACAAAGAACTACGCTCTATAAACACTTGATTAAAAGATATATAAGCATGTAGAAAAACCTCCTTAATTCTGGCATTTCAGGCATTTAAAATGATGACCTTAAATAAGTCTCTATGACTCCAAGGTTATTTTTAATTTGAAAGGAACATCATTTTATTGAATTTTTTTTCAGGCAATGAAATCAGATCATCTGTACTTTAAACAAAGTCAACAGTAAAGTCTACGCAGCTTAAAAAACAATCATAGGCAAATTAACAATTAGCCTTAAATTTCTCTCTTCTGCCTCATGAAAGAAATCAAACATTTAATAAACATGACATGAAATTTTAGTGGATCTTCCAGAACCTGAACAGAACCAGAAGCATCTAAACCCCAATATCTTATTTAACTGGCAGAATTGAGGTGCGTTTCTAATTTTCTAATACAAATTTAAAACTTACCTGCATTTCCCTCTCAGCTTTTCAGGTTGAAAAGTGGTGGGTTTTGCTTTTTTGTTTAAACAACAATAAGCTACCACTACTTTCTGCGGTGATGTTCCTTCTAAATTTTGCTGAACTCTTTATTTTCATACCAGTGAGTTGAGCTGGACAGCTCAACCTTACACATTCTCATCCCATCCTTAGTGTAACACCTTAAAATAAGTCCACTCTACTGCTAATAATTACAGTCAGCCCTGGTTGCCTTCTTGGGCTCTCGGCTGGGTGCCAGGATGCCTCCAGAGATCAGAAGATGTCAACACTTTGGCTGCAGTGATACACACATTACTCTGGCAGCAGCACCCACTTCAGCTGGCCCCCACTTGCTCCCTCCTCGCCTTCACTCCTGTGCTCATACAGAAAACTGACTTAGAATAAAAAACAACCTTTCTGGAAAACATACTCCCTCCCCATATATTATAATCAACAAACAGATAAGCTCGTGATTGGATTCACTGCAGGGCCACAGGGAGCAGGGGAGAGGGCAGGATCCATGCGGGGAGCAGGGCACAAGCCGAGAGTTTGTCTAAGGAACTTGGTCCCAAAAGGTGCAATCAAAACTTCACTGGAGAGCAGAAGGGCTGGAAGGATGCCCCCAGCAGCCCGGGGAATTACACCTCTGCTGCCCCAAGGAAAAGGGAATTTGTAAATAATGTGCTCCAAAACATTCCTGGTTTTACTCATTGTGTAAAGGGAGAAATGTCATTTTTTGCAAGAGAGAAAAGGGTTGAATGTGGGTAGTTTGAATGCCAGCAATAACACACAATCTCTGCCAAAAGATTTTTTCAAAAAATAAAACAATGTGAGCAGAATAAACAACAGAAATAACTATACTTTAAAAATTTTACTTACATGTAGCTGTCTGGCACTTTTCACCACACACGGCGTATGCTTTTTAGAGCATTTAGGACACAATTTCCAAACATAGAAAAATCTATCTTTCTAAAAAAATTTCTTTATTATTATTTTTATTTTATTTTATTCCTTTACACAAATGTCCCAATATATTCTTGGGACTTTAAAACGTATTAAACATACTAGAAACATAATAAAGCATGACATCTATTTATGATAGGAAATGATAAATAAAATTTTAATTTTTCCCCACCCACAAAAGAGAAAATGACTGAACAAGTGGGATTTTTTTTCAGTCAATTTTATTTACAAATATATGATTTAAGCCTAAGAAATAATTTTTTTTCCAGCAGAACATGAATTGGAATGATAGCTTAAATAATATGCCTAGATAGTCCTATCTTCTTAGTATACAAGAAGGTAAAGTAGCAATTTCTTTTGTTTGATCGATTTTTAAGAGAAAGCATGCAGTTAAACTTTTTTTTAGTAGGAAATTAATACAGCTTGCTTTAACTTGCTGGTCTTCCTACATGCACAGCAAGCCAGGCTAAGATTCTACTTTCCAATAAACTATGCGTTTATTTATTAGCAGGAAAAGCAACACAGCTTTTCCCATGCAAACATACACTGAAGATCTTGAATAAATGTGAGAAGCCAAGTTTTATCCCATATGCTGCACTCCAGTACAGAAAAATCCATCATTACTTTAAATGTCTTGGTTACATGCACTGCTGTTACTCAAACTTGTCCACTTTGAAGTAGCTCAGTTTCTCTCACATTGCACTAAAACTCCTACTGAAGAAAGCAAGGGTTCTCATGAAATAATCTAATTGAGAGCCATCCGGCCCTTCAGAGGTGGCAATCCTAATTTATTTTATTATAAGAAAATCTACTGGAGGCAAAATAGCAAAATTCATACTATAGTGTTCCTGGCCATTCCACTATGACAAATAAAAATGACACTCGCGTTCTCTGGACATTTTAAAGCCTCTTATTTTGAGCCTAATCTAACACATGCCACAAAACCAAACCAAACCAAAACACCCCCCCCTCCAAATCAATATTTTAAAATAAAATAATAAAGAAGCTTTTCAGAAACCTATAGTTCTTGAAAGCAGTGTTGTTGATTTTTTTAAAAAAAACCCATAATTGACAGAAATACGAATTCTGGACACGGTGATTAAAGATCTATATCACCTTGAGCACTGCATGCTGAACTACAGCATTCAACCTGCAGCTCAAAACAAAAAATCTGATTAGTTAGAAGACAATGAAGGAAAAAAGTTGCAAAAAACCCACTACTGAACACCAACACCCTTGTCAGCAGATGATTTTACGCTTTTCTAAAAGCAGCCAAGTATACCAGCTGCTCTTATTCTTCTGTAACTCATTAAGTCCTGCAGCTATTTGAGGAAACAAGGGCCTCGGGTATTAGGCTACCTACTGCACATCACACCGCTGAGGAGGAGACAACCTGAATATGGTGTTAACAGACAAGACTCACAGGACTCAATGGTCAAGGAATTTATAACAATATATGTTTTTATAAACATCACCTTAATTTCAGGCGTCTCATTTATATGGGTTTAAGCCACTGGCTGGCTGAGGAAATACTACCAGGACTACACAGAGTGACCAAAACTTCCAGCACAGCTGGTCTAGCCGTAGACTACAAAACAGCAGCAGGAGAAGGCAGTGCCTGGTGTTACAGGTGGTGGGTGAGCTGCCCCCCGGCACCACTGTGGGCACAGGCAGCGGCTGTGGCACAGCCCCCCCAGTGCCCAATGCTCCAGCTGCCATGGAAGCAGCAGCATCCCTAGGGAAGACCTACAGGGATGACAACCCTAAAGGCTGCCATGTAAACAAAATGACTTGTAGCTACGCAGGCTGAAGGACTTAGTTAACTGGGGCAGAATTAAATTGAAACCAGGAGGATTACAGTATTTCACGTTGCTGCAACCTAAGATGACCGGGCATCTAGGGAGAACTGCCACATTTATCCAAGAAGCTAATAAACTGAGGAGGGAGAGAGGGAGAATGGTTCATTCAGGGTTAAATGACATAACATCAAAGGTGAATATAGAGTGAAAAGACAGGGGGGAAAAAACTTTGTGAAACAAACAAGTTAGAAGGAGAATCTCAAATATGAAGTTATGAATACTGTATTTTTCATTGGTGAATATTCTTCACAACCATGTCAGAGTCAGCAGTGTGTGATACAGAATAAGCTACAAGTCAAGTCATTTACAAGGAACTTGATATATCACTTCAAGGCAGCTTTTCATACATCTTTGAAAAAAATGTTTGGAAAACCAGAACATCTATCACAGAACATAAATATGATAAGGTGAAAGTGCAGGTAAAATAGACAAGTCATTGCAAAAAAAGAGCCCTGTCCTCTATGCTTCCCTATTCTGTTGTTCACTTTCAGAAACATCTTTTCTATAAGTAAAAGCAACCAATGATGAGACAAATGGGGGAAGTGAAGTTTCTGTGCAAGCCTCAAGCACCACAGAAAAAGAACTTGTATGTTGCTTGGCCACTGCCAGTCATCAAGATAAAGGTAAGGAGATGTAGACTTGAGTGGCATTTTACTGGCTGAGGAAAGAAGGTTTGGTAT
The DNA here is from genome assembly GCF_000737465.1 of Haliaeetus leucocephalus. Classification (NCBI taxonomy): domain Eukaryota; kingdom Metazoa; phylum Chordata; class Aves; order Accipitriformes; family Accipitridae; genus Haliaeetus; species Haliaeetus leucocephalus. Next base: position 7,182,198 of record NW_010972886.1, on the reverse strand, counting down.
AAGCAGCCCAATTTGCTGTACAAATTAGTCCTTGTTTTGGACAGATGATGCTGATCATCCAAGAAGTCTGCTATCACCCCAGAGGCTCCTCAGAGGTTCACCCACCTCTCCTGCCACCCAGGGAGAAGAGCGAACCCAGAGCGACTGATCCTCTCTCTACCCGCAGCCTCCACACAACATCATGGCTTCAACTCCTCCTTGGGGCAAGCAGGCCTGACTGACTTATTTCAGTTCAACACCAAAAAGCATCAAACTTGACAGCTGACTAAAACCAAAATGGGGACCAAAACTCTCCATCATAGTTCCACAGCTGAAACCCTGTGGGTGCTAACAAGGCACCTTCTCTGAACTTCCTCTATGCCACACAAAAGAAAAAGCAAAATAACAAAGTTTCTCTAACATTCAGGGTGTAGTCAACTCCCCTTAACTTTCAGGTGTCATAAAATTTGTGCAAACCAACAAAAAAACCCATTCTCCAAATGTAGTGAAAATGATGAATAGGCAGGTGCACTGTAACAGCAAATGTTTTATCATCAAACTAAAGAAACAGTATCTTAACCATTTCATTAACTATATCAAAATGCAATGGGATCTCAAAAGGCAAAGTTACATTAGAAAACTATAAAAAATTCAAAGCAGAAAAAACATGCAAACTACGTAAAAAGTTAAATTGGACATGACTCTCCTATTATAGATACTTCTTTTCTGAGACCACGAGCGAGCCTCCCACCACTTCACTGCAGCTAAATGGTTTACCCCAAAGACCCACGGCCCATACTGAAACCCTCCTGCTGAATACTGATCCATACCTCCATCTTCTGGGTACAGTGGGAAGAAAGGAATTGTGTAGCACAACTTCTTTCCTCTGAGAGGAAATGCTGTCCTTCCAAATAGCAAAATGAAACAGTCAATGTTGTGTCCCCTCAAACCCCTGCCAGAGGCACAGGTTCTCATATACACTCTCCAGTCTAAATTCCTGAAATACTATATTGGTCCTGCACAATGATCTGCCCAAATGCATCGTCACAGGATACCATCTGCATGTGCCCAGTCCAAAGACTTGTGAAAGAGCACACCTATGCAGTATCTAGCAAGAAAAATGAATTCTAAATACCAAATCACATTCTGCGGCAACCAGCACCAAAACCCAAGGTGCTGGTAAACAGGGCATTAAGAGTTATGGCAGTTTCCTCAAGGAAGGGAGTGGGATATGGCCAGTTGTTTGAGCCTGAACAGACGACTGTGCAGACGTTTGTTCATCCTCCGGTAACAGTTGGTACCACTGGGAGGTGAGCCGACTCCATTGTTTTTACAGCAATTTGCATTTTATTTTCCATGATGCTGTTTAATTTCACTTTTTCAATTATTACACTCAGGCAATTGCTTTAATTATCTGTTATTCCACAAGGAACGACATTTTCCTCTGGTGGAGAGAGGGGCTGCATCAGACCGCATTAACGCTGACGAGCCTCTCCATGGGCGAGAGCAGGACTGCCTTGCCAGCCTTGGCAGCCCAAGTGGAGCGGCGGTTAGCCAGCACCCACAGCTACTGCTGACAGATTGGCCCGCTCGCCACCGTTCTGATGGCAATCTGCACAGGATTACCAGGCATATATTAAACTTTTAAATGCATGCAGTACCCCTTGGAATTTCAGATTCGCCAAAGCAAATGGTATCACCGCAGACCGTGGCAAAACACATCCGACTGCAAAGCCAGAACAAGCCGCTTTCCCTAATCCAATGCTATGTTAATGCAAAGCTCAGCAATGATGGATGGACTCATTAGTGCCGCAGTTATCGCCATCTGAACAAGGTGCCAAGACATATGGTTTAACAGATGTTCTAGCAAAAAGCTCTATTCTCCGCACTGTGCGAGTGTCCAGTTAAACCGGACATCAATAAGACACTGAAAATCGTATTGGGCTTCTGGGACCCACGATTGTTCCCAGCTCAGGAAGCCGTTAAACACAGCCCGATTATGCAAAAAACCCTATTGCTCTGATATCCCAATTAGAACCACAGAACAAATGCTGGACAATACATACACTACTTTCTGGAGTCTTTGTGTACCCAAACGTTATTTATTCTATTCAGTCAATTCAATTCTATTTCTCTACTGTCTTAGTAAAGAAATAAAGCTTAAAACTGTGGAAGCTTTCTCCACGCAGAAATCTCCGAATCAAATGGGCAAACAGCCCTCCCCACCTCACTCCTGCATTTTCATGTTTAGAATGCCTTCTGTGTGCTATTCTTTCAAATATTTAATACTTAACACGTATCCATTTTGAGCACAGGATTAGCGTGCAGAAGAGACTTGTTTGCAAGATTATTTACTGATGTAACTCCACTGGAATGCATGGCATTTCACAGGGGAAAAAAAAACAGAATAAAAAGGGGGTCCTATTTATACTAATTCAGCAAATCAATGTGCACAAAGCAGCAAGGTGCATCTAATGTTAACAAAAGAATCCTTATTCTTGAAATGTCTTTTCTCAGAAAGACAATTCATAGGCTTTAGAAAAAAGAAAATCTGCAGAAGTGAGCAACAACTGATCAGTTATGATCTCGGTACATGCTATATTCAATCTTTCAAGATTACACACACACAAACTTATGTTCACCTCCTAAAGGAAAAAATTTTTCAGCAAGAACTTCTGCTAACTCCTGAAGCTTGTAAGACAGAGCATACCAAAGCATAACAGGTGGAAAAGCTAGGTTACCATATTGGGTTTGGTGACTCCTATCACACAACCCAACTGCTCCAGTGCGTACAGTGGCACCAAATGACAGCTGTTGGTGTGTGACATATTACAGTGGAAATTTTAAGAGGAGGGGGAAAATAGTGTGAGAAAAAAACCCCACACCATTACATTCAGATGGGGATTGCAGGCAAAAAAAGATAATACACACTAAGACTGAATGTATTTCAGAAACATCAATGCTCACTTTAAACAAAAACTAAGGACTTTGAAACTCTTTCAAAATTTCCTAATAATTGCAGGTTATAAAGAGAGTCCTTCAGCTCACAACCATAATAGATTTGATAGTAGATTAGGTTGAAAAGGTGTAGAACAAAAAAAAATTTAGACCTTCATTTCTGTTCCCCTCCCACACCCACTATTCACACTGTCACAAAAGGTGTGTTTCGGATCATCTTGTTCAACCAGTTAAACCTCTTTAACTCTGCAAATATTTGTTTCATATTAATGCAGCTGCAACTTTTAAAGACTTCTGTTATCTTTACTGCTTATCTGTCAATACCAGAGCTCTGACTGTCCCAGACCTTGGTCCAGTGGGGCTGCAAAATGCAGGGGTGGGAGGGAAGGGGTATGAAAGGGGATAAGAGCCCAGATATAATAATAAAAAAAAAAAAAAAAAAAAAAAAAAGAAACAAGAGCAGAATCTGCAGCCATGAAAGTCAGGAGTTCAATTCAATGTTAATTCCCATTTGTCTGAAATGTTTACAGACATACGTTTATAGAAAATGGAGTTGATGAAGAGACAGACGCAGGAAACAGTGTATTGAAATGTTGTGCCTGTTTTTATCCATTTTTTTTTTCAGACACACAAAGGTATGTGCACTTAATTATATATACACTGAAAAAAACCCATAAGCATTGAAATGTGCATGCACATAGATCATCTAGTATATGATCAGAGCTTTTCCCCAATAACTAAAAAAAATATTTGAAGTTTACATAGGACACTACAATGACACACGCTACCGAGATCCACTTATACTTCAGTTCAGGTTGTTATAATCCTTCCCTCCTCCCTGCTTCTAACCAAACATCCCCATCATTTTCTACCTACTGGCATTATTTACATAGGTAATTCGGACATTAATCAAGCTAAACTAGAAAAAAATTAACATACAAACCAAAACAAACAGTCCTCCCCACCCCCAACAACAACAGAAGTCCAACTTGGGCCAAAATCTTTTTCAGCCAGATCACTTTCCTGAACTGACTTACTGGCAAGCTGCAAAAGCTCCAGCATCAGTGCAGAGAGGGATGAGGAGGGTGAAGCTGAGACCCCAGACTGAGCCTGACTGAAGCAGCTGCGGGACTGCACGCCTCTGAACACAGAGCAGGGTGACTGCCTTTTTTTTTTCCTGCTGCTGCTGAATTTACTTTAGCCCTTCTCTGAAACAGAGGGCTGGGAGAGCCAGAGAGCACTGGAAGAGTCTGTAACAAAATCTGTGCCTGCACATCTCTATTACTTCAATGCAAGCAAATGAGATCTTAAATCATTTCAGATAGAAAAAGCCCTAGTGTCCCAGATTGCACCTCAGATCTTTCCTTATCAAAGAATGTGGTTTAATAGCAAATTGTTTGCTGCTTTTTATTTTTTTTCCAAGGAAATATCTTTTCTCTTTCAATAAGGACATAACCAAAAGCTATTTTCTCTAACACAGTGTACTTTGAGAGTGTCTTCTTTCTTACCCCCCACACCCCCTTCATTTTTCATTTTTGCACTTTTTTTTTTTTCTTCCAATGGCCTTTCTTGTTATGAGAAAAATACATTCCTGGAATGTTTCAGCTTAGGGCTCTCAAAAACAATTACTTAGGCATTTGATTTGATCTGCTGGTTCTTCCTTTCTGGGTATTCGGGCTTTATGAATCTCCGGTTTGGTCAAAGGTTAAAGCAAACCTTTTCCAAGTCACACTCCGGAGCCTCACGAGGCCCATACATATCCACCCTGTGTTTTAAGGAAAAGGAGTAAATTCACTATTAGCTGCGCCCAACAGCACTAAGTTGCTGTGTTATCTAAGGAAAAGATTTCAGAGAGGGAAAGCTGCTGATTCACGCTTCTGTTAGGCAAGTAGGATGGACGGGTGGAACGATGAGGGAGGAAGAAAAAAATGGGTCACCTTTAAATTGGTGAAAAATTGGCACTCCTTAAGAGAAAACAAGAAGGGGAACAGAAGTTCAAGTATATAATTTTAGTAGCAAGGTATCTTCAAGAATATCAAGGCACTTCATAAGCACAAGCAAGCAGAGTTATAACCTCAAAGGTACCTTATCTTTCACACTGTAAGAAGTTATTACATCTGTGACCCACACACACAAAAAACCCCAAAAAACCCAAACCACCCATGAAGTATATGGAAGAACAAAACATATATTTTCTGAGTTGTTCTGGCTGCTAACCAGGCTTCTCAGGGGAATGAAAGTTAGAAAGGATAATCTGTCAGAGTTATCTGACTTCGAGGAGTGAGTGATAGGGAAGATTTCCAGCTGGCTGTCTCCATTGGGCCTTTCTGACCCACGATCAACTGAAGGTAGTGCTTCATGCGTTTGCTGGTATGCTCCTATTGCTATAGTCTTGCCTTTGATATACAAAAACCCAGATCAATTTCATTTGGTGTGCTTTGTGTGCTCTATTTCGAAGTCTCTGAAATCAAACTCCTCTTCCTCAATGAATACATTATATGTTTGCTCAATTTAAACAAGTTACTACTCAAAGACATGGAGTAAAAATCATTCCTACTGCTATGACACCTTTTCACTAAATGCAATGGAGTTAGTGCTAGGTTTGTGTTCCTTTTTTAACATTGCAGCATATTTGTCCAGTAATACATTTTGCATATCGGACTTTTTCCAATCTCATTCTATCTATCAAAAAACCCCACCTCTTTAAAATTTTAAGTTTATCATATGCTTATATGCAACTGTTACTCAAGGTTTGTCAGATCCACTCTCTATTAAAAGAAAAATCAAACAGATTGAAGTAACTGATTATAGTTCATTTCAAAGTACAACGCTTGCCAAAAATAGATATTTTAAAGTTCTGATTATAGTTCATTTCAAAGTACATTTCCCCAGAAGTATATACTTTACAGTACTGAAAATACAGAGAAATACACATTTAAAAAAAATAAAGTTTTAAAGGGCATATTTAGAAACGATTCTAAAGGAGTGTTGGTGCTTAAGGTTTATGTGTAAACTAAAGCATACAAATAAAGGTACACATACAAGTAAATAAGGATTAAAAAAGTCACTTAAGTGGCAGAATTTAATTTTTTAAGGAACAACTGTGAAACTTTGTCATCCTTCTACTTAACCAGTGGTCTTAACTGTAAGTGACACCATCCCCATACCACAAAGCAAAGCGGTTGTTTTGGGGGGATGCTGGTGTTTGTTTCTTCTTTTTTCTTGCTTTTTAGTGAGAAGGGTTATTTTCTGGTTTTAGTCATCTCATAGATTCTAACATACACAAGACTCACAATTACACAGAGGTAAAAGTTGAAGTCCCTCCTATTATGGAAACAGATAAAAAGGACATGCAACAGTCCTTTTATGTTGTCCTATTAAATATGCTGCTGAGTAAAACTGATATGCACATGGAAGTACAGCCACATCCCTCCAGCCACCTGCTTGGACAAAGAATTAGTTGTAATTTATATGATAAAATAATCCTCAAAATTTATGATAGCTGTGTTACACCTGTGTTTTACTAGATCCCAAATGCCAATTATCTGCATTTAATGATAATAAATTTTGATACAGAAGAGATGATTAACAAGGAGAGAAGGCCCACAATGCCTCAAAGACCAACCCTCCTCCACTGTCCACACCAGTTGTTCTAATTTTTATTCCAAGCTTTTTAACATTACAAAATTGATTACTAGTTTCTCCATTTAACAGAGATAAAATTGTATTTAAACTAAATATTTTACATGCAAAAGAAAAAAAGGCTTAGGAATTTAAATATTTCACCTCCAGAAAGCAGCCTGTCCTCTAGCCAAATAGACTTGCATGAGTTAGCCTTACCTGGAGCCATAACTTGTTATTCACTGCATCTCTCCCCGTAGCAATGCATTGAAATGTAGCATTCTGCCCTGCATTGACCTCTACATCCCCCAGCCTCAAGAAATGTGGAGATTTATCTGCAGAGGGAGAAGGAAAAATTACTAATAATGCTTATTGCTAAAAAAGGTGCCAGCAACATTACTGTCTCCCTGACGATGCATATTGTAACAAACTCTGGCTAAAAAAAAACCAGAAACAGAAGAGAGAAAATTATTTGTTTCATCTCTGTTGGAGAAGAAAGAGTGCCTTCAGTCCTTTCCCTTCTCCTCTGGTGATCCTACTAACTTTATGTTATACATGAATTATAATAAAGTCTTTAAAAATCAAAGCCAAGAGAAGGAGATCAAATGCCAAAATACCAGGAGCACTTTACAAAAATTATCCCAAAGACTTTTGATTGTATGAAACCCATCATACTGAGAAAAACCCAATTAGCAGGATACTGCTCAGGCAAATAGATAGATACCATTCAGATTATTTGCAGTGTAACTCAGAGTTCTGTTTTACTAAATGAAATAATTTGTGCCATTGAATACAGTATTTCAGGAGCTGACAAATCTATTTCCCACACTGACAAAGCTCCTAGGAAAGCTCAGTGGCACAACGACCTGAAGGATTTATTAGACGTAAGAAAGCAGACAGGCACATATGAAGAATGGGTATGTCACACAGCTCTTGTCTGTCCCTTTCTCAAGAACTCCTAACAAAAACAGTAACTGAACTGTTATTTCTTTGTCCTTACCAAGAAAACCCCAACACACAGGAAAAAACAGCAAATTGGAACAAAAAGGGTTTAAACATCAGCAACAAAAAAGAGTTTATCTGAATACTGTATCATGCTGATAATCTGTTGTCAGGGCTGTGCCCAAGTGCCTTTTGTTTTGGCACTTAAAAAAACCCAGAAAATTAAAAAAACAAACAAACAAACAAAACCCCAAAACAACCCAGAAGAAAAAAAATGAAAGCCAGATACTGAATCGAGCAAAGCTTTGCTAAGTACAGACATCAGAGAGCTGGGCTGGCTGAAATATAAAGAGGTAACTCACTCAAATACTCTGTAAGCTTGGTAGCCCCCGAGAGCTATGGTCTTAACAGGTTTGGGGTAGAAGAAAATAAATTGAGAGATTGCCACTGCAACTTTATTATTTGGCATCGTTTTGCAAATTTGGGGGAGGGGGTTGTTATATCTTGATCATTTCAGAAAGCAATTAAATTGTCAGCCATGAGGTACATACATTACAATGAAAGCACATTTTAGAAAGGGGATGTGTCAAGCGGAAGATCAAAAGAGTTGAACAGAACCAAATTATCAAAAAAATGTGCTAACAAGCAACAGAAATGCACAGCAGTAATTTCTTCCTCACAACTTTTTATTTGTAGAATATTCTCATTATTGCAACTTGTGTTTGCATGTGTGTAATTTTTCCCCAGGATTAAGCAGGGAAAGAGAAACATAAATGCCTGAAGTCTGTCCACAAACACAAAACAACAAAACCCAATCCTTCAGGACTTCAATAGCCAGAAGCCTTTTTTTTTTTCTTTTTTTATTTTTAAATCTGTTGTATCCATTTGAGGGGAAAAAAAAAAAAGAAGAACAAGAACAAGGGCATGAAATCTGATAAATCTCCTACATGCATCTGCCAATTCAATTTTCTTTAATCAGTGAGTATACACATTAACATTAAACCCCATTTTGATTATGCACACCAACTATAGTATGTCTAAAAAGACACTGAAGAATTTCTACTTTTATATTCCTATATACTTTACTTCTGGCAGACAGAGATTTTACCCAGGTAAATCACTATTACAACACTACATTTTCCCCTGGAAGCTGCAACAAAAATACTACTGAAAGAACAAAGAACATCAGTGATCAAGTGATGAAAACTCAGCAGTCTACAGCAATATCAAATATGTCCTGAAAAGACAGAGAAGAATGCAGCTCTTAATCATTACTTACCACAAGGGTAACTCAGAACCTGGATGTCATCAATGGCAATGTAGCCATTTCTCCCATCTGAGACTTCAGCTTCAAATATTACCTGTCAAAATGAAAGAAAAAATGTTTACAACATTCATTTCTACAGAATTCCCACAGTGGCAAGCGTGTAGATATAAGACACATTGCCTTTTTCATTTAGTTGAAGTTCCTACAAGGTTTGATGACTGAGTGGAATATTTATTACTTAATGTATTGCAGTTCCATACTCATTCATATACATGACTTGCTTTGGATTTGCTGCTTATGGCACACCAGAAAAGCATGTTTATTACTTCAATTAACAGCATACTGCTTTCGCTTTGCTAAATGTATAAACATGATTCAATTCTGAAAAACACCATTACTTTCAGATAGGTTCAACATCAGAGCACACAACTGATCAACCAATTTTAACAAAATTTATTTTCTTGTTGGAGGGGGGTCACAGTATAGTCCACAGTCTCCTGTAACCTTCTGCGGCGTAGTTGCACAGGAAAACATACAGCAGCACAGAAACAGTGCAGCACTCCCCAGTGGCAATGAAAAGAACAGCTGTAGCATGAGATTTATGTGGTAGTCGTTAACTTCATTCATTCTTGCGAGGCAATGGGGAATTTGCTGTGCATGAAGGAAAAGAGATTGTCTTCACATCCAACTTCTTGTCCCACCCCAAATGGGCAGTAACAACAAAGAATTGCTCTTGGACTGCTCCAGAGCACAGAGCTGTCTTTTGCTACAGATGTAGCAAAACAACACCAGCTGACCAGAACAAATTTACTGTCAAGATTCACACCTCCTTGTATGGACAAAAACCAGAAAAAAAGTAGAATATGGTGAGAGTAAAAGGAAAAAAATAAAGGATGAAGCATGAATGTCTAAACTAAAAGGAAGATACGAAAGAGGAAAGCGCACTAGTAAAGACTGAGTCAAGTGATACAATACAAACTTGCAGTCATGATTGACGAAGGTAGGTATCTGTTGGGGTCTTCTGTGCCAGTCAGCTGCTCTATACATAATCTTTTAAAGTAGTTTATATCTCTCATTCTTGGGGTCAATGTAAGGGAGCAGCAAAGGCAATGGATTAACAACCCTATGTCCCCTGCAGGTGAGCAGGAGAATGCTGTCCCCATCAAGCACCTTTCTCTTAGGTGGGAAGACCTTCTCTAAGGTCATCTTCCTGGGGGATCCACATGGCACCTTGCCAGGAAGTAATGACCACTGCACTCTTCAGTCTCAAGGGAGTCCTGGGAACAAGCAGCTCCCAAGCACCTCTGGAGCTCCTTTTGGTGCTCTCAGTCACAAAAACTACCCTCTTCAGCAAGATACCTGGCATTTACATAACTTGGCTCTGAACGCTGCATCAGGAACACTTCTGTGAGCTTATGCTCCACTCACGGCATTTCTTCACCCTTACATCCCACCCAGACAGGAAGTGCAATTTATCTTCCCATCAAAGGGGGCAGGGACCCCAGGTGGCCTGTTTGTACTCAGAACTAATTCCACAACCTCAAAGGGGGAAAAATAAGGAAAACTTCCAAGGAAAGGTGGATATGGGCATGTTCATGATGTGGTTCATAGGGTCTCCCACCTTATGCTTTGACTGCAGAAAGAGGAAGCCTGTAGGGCATGGATAGTTTGACAGCACCAGGCTACAATCCCTCTTCCAACTTCTCCAGAAGTTCTTGCTGAGGTTCTGGCTGCACTTCTCTCCACTTTTTTTTTTTTTCCTCCTTTTCATTTTATTTGCACCTCAATGCAATTAAGTTGCAGAAACCAATTCATTCTCTGCCGCCTCCTCCTCCTGCCTTGGCCAACAACAGCTTGGTGGAAAGGAATTTAGTGTCTGGGGGTCCTACTTTCACTCCTTTGGTCCAACGACCTCTCTGACCAGAGCGATATTTGACAGTGTCCACCACCTCCTCAGGCATCTTCAGAGACCTGGCACTTGTTCCCAGTAAGGAACATCAACATGAATATCTTAAATTCTTTAATAATTTGGATGAATCCTCTTTTTTTTTCTTTTTTTTTTTTCCTTTTTTTAAATGGTTGTATGGTGTGGAAGACAAACAACACAGTAAGAAATAAATATTATATTTAAAGCCCTTCTGACAGACCAGTGTCAAAGAAGTCCAGTTAAGAAATCTGAACATCAGTATTAAGAGCTGGACTAAATTTACACCTCATTCTGAACTGGTTTGTTATTAATTCATTTGGAAGTAACTCGGATCCAGTTCCCAGGGAAGCTTGGCCTCATGTAAGCGTGTCTCTGCCCTGTATGTTGATACCTTCCTACACTGGGGTCAGAGGGAAGAAAGTAATGTTTCTTGGGACAGAGCTGGGAATTAAATTACTTGTTTTTCTCCTACCTCTCCCAGATTAATTTAATTAATCCCCACCCTCCAAGAGTAGGAAGTTATCAAAAAAGGCAAAGTTCACAGGAAAGATTAAGATTAAGACATGGTAATCCATGTGAAGAAAAAAACCCCAACACAACAAACCAAAAAACATTAAGAAATATAGAAATGCAAGAACCCTACAAAGTATTATAGGGAGTAATGTTTATGAGGTAAGTAAAGGAAAAATAAAGTGATTAAAAAGACAGAGGTATTAGAGAGCTGAGATTTCACATATACAGTACTAAACTATTTTTTATTTTACATTCATAATTGGTATAAATAAATACAACTATGAAACATTCATAACTACAGACACTATAAAGCAAAAGGTGCAGCTCAGTTAAAAAATTCTTATCAGGCTTTAATTTGATAATATCTGTTCACATTTGAAATGGGAAATGGAAAACTGGAACTGCATATATAGGTGAAAACAGCAATTTAAAATGCTGACAAGTCAGACCAGAACCTGAGGTAGTTCTTTTCTTCACATACACACATGCTACTTGAGAAAAACCAGAATGTTGAGCTATTCCTTTCACCAGAGAATGTTTACCCTAATAAGACACCAGTGCTTTGAGAGTGAATCCTGCACTTCGTCTGCACTGCTGTTCAGTTTACAGTCCTAGAAAGAATGGCTTAAACACTTTCTCTTTAGCTGAAAAATAATGCAGATTACCACTCTAGCCAGAAAACATTAGTTGCCTGTGCAACTGTAAATGTCCTTCTACTTACTACAATTTAATTGCATGCTCATGTAGTGCACTTCTGAGAGATGCTTGCTTCCTTTAATGAAGAGAAGACACTATTTTCAGGGGATGAATCTGGCTTGCACAGAGCAGGGCTGTGGAGACAGCTATCCTGTCTCATTTGTAGCAACATCACCACAATGAATGAGAATGGGAAATGCTGAATAGCTCAGGTAATTCAAATGCTACTCAAGGGAATTAGATTTGATCCCTGAATTTTCTACACAGTTCCTAGGTGATACTCAAATAGTTAGTTACTTCTCCAAATAAAATGGCATGTCCTTGTTCATGAAGTGCCTGCATTCAGATGCAAATGAAGATGCAGTGTCAGAACTCCCTGAACTGGACACACTCCTACCTATTTAGCCACCACTAATGCATCTCTTGTCCATATATTGGTCCATTTTCCCCCTAAAACCACGCAAGCTTTTAGTGAACACAGTATCATTTGGGAAAATCCATGGGTTTACTACTGACAGCATTAAGAGCCATTTTCATTTGTCTGTTTCGTATCTGGCTTCCTGTAATGACCCAAATCAATGACAAATTGATCCCAATCATCCTGCTATATTATTCACAATTTTGTAGACCTCTAGTTTATGTCCCCAAGTAATTTTGTCTCGAATTTGAAGAGTCCCAGATTATTCAGCCAATCTCATATAGAAACCATTCCCTTTTCTTTGATTATCCTTCTCATCCTTCTCTAAAGCTCTTTCTAACTGCGCTATATTCTTTGAAGATAACGACAGAAGAGCTGGCACACAGTGATCAAGATGTATAAATTATGACTCGTCCACAACAGCATAATATCATTATCTAATTTATACTGAACTTGCTTAACCATTCTTAACACTTCATTTGCTTTTTTTGACCATCATTGTGCTCTTAGCTGACATTTTTATGAACCCCACGATCTTGCTACAGAGTGCCAATGGCAAGCTCCAAGTCCATCATTCTGTGTGTGAAATTAGGATTTTATGCAGTGTGCATTATTTTATATCTCGTTATCTACACTAAAATTTGCCTGCCATTTTATTGCCCAATCACTCACAGTTGCTGATATTGTGACAGTCCTTCTACAGGCCCTCACCATCACATACTGTCCTTGCTATTCCAAAGTAGCTTTCACCTACAAACTTTTGTCTTTGTACTGTTTTCTGGCCCCCACTCTGGTCCATTATGAGCATGTTGAAAAGCATAAATCTCTATAGGATGCCTTGGTGACTACTTCCAGGCATACTGACAATTTATTCCTGTTTTCTCTTTTTCCTCTTAAACAATTATCTATCTATGGAAGTATCTTTCTTCTCATAGAACGGCAACTTAGCTTCACTACAAGCTTTTGCAGAGGGACACAGTCAAAAGCCTTTTGGAAACCTACCTAGCCTGTATCAATCAGATCACCCATATCTATATGCTTGCTGACCCCTCTAAGGGGCTCCAAGGTTCAAAATTAAATGTATGATGTGCAACATACAGCAAAAAAGAGGAAAAAAAATTCTAGCTGTTTTGTATCAGGCACTGCAAAGTAGCATATACTTTGTTTTTGCATCCCAGCTCTAAAATGCAGATGATGACAATCACTCTTCACCTAATATTATTCCAGAAATAAATGTCTGTGAACATCTTAAATACTCAACAGTATTTGAATGCAATAGAAAAAGTAGTAATTATTACAGCAGAGACCCCTAAGGAGATTTAGTTGCTGAAATTTAATGCTTAAGAAATACTCAAACCTTCATGTTCCTACACAGCCCTAACCTTATATACTGTAATCACCATAAAGACTAAGCCTGCACTTGCTGGAATATACAAAATATACATTTTAAGGACCAGCCTCACCATACTTTTAACTCTTATCAGGATCCAAAAAATTTAGACATCTTCACTATTAGCTCATTTGAGACACTGATGAAAATAACCATTCCCAAAGCATACATAGTCAATTAAGCACAAAATGCAGTCAGGAAAGAGAGAGAACAGCTCTGTAGCCCAAAGCCTACTCTTAGAACATAATTCTCCCTAAATTTTGTAAAAGTTGTGTTCTTGTAGACTATACACCACCAACACCAAACAGGGTATTTTCAGTATAGTTTGAGACCTTCCTTGTCCTTCCTCCACTTGACTAGTTCTGACTACTCACAGTACTGAAGGTGGCAAGAATCTACCACAGTTTTGACAACAGTCCTGTCAGACCATCATATATATGAAGCAAACATCCATAGATCAATTAGATAAAAGTGAGTATTAACATGCTTAGTTACAACAGACATGTAGTGTTTCATTGACTATTTTTTCCTGCTAGGCTCTAATATACATCTTTAGAGAGAGCTGAAAAGGAATTTGAGATGGAAATAGAAACAACAACAACAAAAGAAGAAATAGATCTTGTAATTTCCACAGAGCATTCAACTTGCAACACATTTTTGTTCAGCTATAGGAGGGCTTCTACTAGCTTAATTATCTGAAATCAAATTTGTAAATAGATCAATTCCAATGCTTGGTGGAAAGGTGTATTAGAGAGCTGTAAGCAAACAGAAGGTATCATGTCTGTGATAAATCACAGTATAATTAAAAACAAAACAAAACCCAAACCCCCTTCAACTAGAGTCCAGAATTACTGGAAACTTTGTGCTCTTTCCTCACTGTTCCAGTATGCATAATCCTGATGGTATGCATTTTGATCTACTTTTGACACCTCCCACATCATACCTATTCAACTTGTGAATAAAACAAATGAAGAATAAATTACGTGGAACGAAGAGGCAGTGGAGTTATATTAATTAACCTCACCAGAAATAAAGCCTTAAAGTCTTTCATAAGAATATAAAAAGAAAACATTTAAAATTATTTATTTTTTCTACTTCATACACATCTCCTTCATTGATTCATTTTAATTTTTGTAAAAGCACAGTAGGGTGACTACAGTACTTGAACCTAGTACTTACACTAGAATTGGTTAAGATTAAACAGGACATAGGAGCAAGTTTGTTTTGTAATAAAATAACTTCCTGCATATGAAAAGCCATGAACAGCAAGACCAGTTATACATAAAACACTATGAATCCTATTCCCTGACAAGCTTCTAGTTCTGTCCAATCTTTTTGCAGTGTTAAAGGCATTTTAAAATACTAAAGCAAAGGTTTTAATTACCAAGAAACTAAAAATTAATGTAAACATGAAAACAGTATCATGTTACAAAAGAAATACTTGATGGAAGCTAGCTGAAAGAAAGGGACAGCTAAACAAATTTTTACCTAAATATAAAAATTTTATCGACATAATAAAAAGCGTTACCCTTGTAAAAGTTATAGATAATTTTACTGATCTAATTTAGAAATCATGAAAACATAATTACTTCCATACGAATGCTTAAGTAATGCTGTGAGGCAGCCTTTGCTGCTGACAGGGCCCGGGAGAATTTCCAGCACAGCAAATCAAACACTTGGGTGAAAACTTTGGGATCTCAATTCTGCCAAGTCAGCTAACACCCTATTACTTCTTTTTTTCTCAGTTACACACCTCCTGAGATTGAAAAGCAAAGGAGTTAAGGCTATCTTCTCACTAGCATCCTTACAAGCAGAGCTGGTCAGCTCACAGATCCTTCGACCGTCTCAGAATCACCCACAGGGAACCTTGACATACATACCTCCTCTCTCAACTCAAATTCATATTTAAGGTCCACTCAAAATGGGGAAGCCTATATTCCAAGCCACATCTCAGTTCATGCTCTGTGGTGAGGAACCACTCAGAAAACATGCCTACCAAGGGGTCCAAAAGGGTAAACCTTCAAAGAATTTATTAGTTGTAAATGAGCTAGCTCCACTACTCAATCCTGGAAAACAAAAAAGAGAGAGGGTTAAAAAAAAAAAAAGGGGGGGGGGGGGGGGGCA
>NW_010972886.1:7146725-7166353 GCF_000737465.1 Haliaeetus leucocephalus | reverse complement strand
AGGGGGGGGGGGGGGACGACAACAAAACCCCCCAACCCTAAACCTGTCTCTTTACATGTAAGCAAGAACTGTAGGTGAGCTTTAGCTGAGCTACACAATTTAAACATGAGGAGAGTAACAACATTTTACCTCCACAAACAACATACACATTGCAGGAAAACACATAATTAAGAGGAAGCATAATAAACCTCTGAAAGGGCCTGTATGACACAGTTATCTGATGCAGGGGAAGCTAGAGACTAGATTCAGTGACCCTGGAGACCCCTATGTTAGTTAGGAACATGAGGAAAAACCTCACATCCTTCCACTTATCTGTGCTTATGCCAAATGTTTCTAGGATCATGCCTAGAAAATGTCTGGATGAAGCACCACACAGAGAAGAGTTACAGCTGCTCTGGCTTTGAAACAGTAGTAGTTTATCATCTGGGAATACTTACAGTCTTACAAAAACCCACCCTGCTCTTGAATGACTGAAGAAGTTGAAGAAAAAGCATCCTTACATAGTCTGCAAACACAAGATCTTCAATAAACCAAAACATTTGTTTAAGGATGAAAGTTCTTAAATGACTGAGATTTAAAAACAATAACACTGCATGCAAAGGCATGACTTTTAACCATGGGAAACAAAAACCTTTATAGCATGGTAAATCACGATGTTTAAAGGCTAAAACTAGGACAGTAGCAGTAAGAAACAAGTTAAGAATCAATGAGATACTTAATATTTCACTTATTTTTGTGATAGACCAAAACTTGAAGAAAATGCTTTCCAGTAGGACAGAAGCAGTCGTTTTGAACATGGGTAGCCACTAGAAAATGCAGCAGTACAAGTCTGGCATGATGCCACTGTACTTTTCTAAACCTAGAGCAGAGGTCAGTCCTTTCTGACTTTGTGACCCTTGGGAATTCCCTACCATATGGGGAACATTATTTAAAAAAAAAAAAAAAAAAAAGCTCCATCTCAAACCATAGGTATTCCCAGCCAAATTACTGACACATTTGAACACACTCAGTAATCATAACCATTATCCCTTGAAGTAATATCTGCTTCAATACTATATAGATAAATAAAATTCTGAGTTTCCCAACCATGGGATCTTTTCCATATTCAATTTAAAACAAAAAAACCCCCAAAACCCCAAAACAACTTCATAGAATTAGTCTATGAAGAACTGCAAAAAACAAGCCAAGCAGACTAAAACCAGCAGACAAAATTCATAGGTTCATTTTGCACCCTACATATTGCTTCCTAGAACAACTTTTCCCGTCCATATCAGAGAAAAATATCTAAAATTGTTTATTTTCAGAACAGCAGCCAAAACAATTTGAAACACCTATGCAGAAAGTCAAATCCATATCCATGCATTTGCTTGCTCCAGAAAAAGATGCTGTTCAACACCACGTTTTAATTCCAGCAACCACCAATCAAGGTGCTGACAGGTACCTTGCTCCTTCCCTCTCCTTTTTTTTTTCTGCTCCTCCATAATAAGACTCACATGAGCTATAACTGAAGCTATCACTCTCTGCCACTTTCTCCAAAAGGGTTCATACTCAGCCTGTTTGAAGGACAGTCCCTCCCAGAAAGGAATTAAAGTGTAAAAATATACAGTGAATTTTGAATGAAGTCATTCTTGTAAGGGGTCCATTCACAGCAGAGTGCAGAAGAGTATGAGCTTTTTTCAGAGAACAAAATTAGCACCTAGCATATTTCAGAGGCATATTTTGACAAAAATACTTTAAAAAAATATTTTTAAAAAGCCCTGAGTGGGGGGTTCTTGCTAATATGAGAACAGAGAACAGTTGCAAGCAGAATTCAGTGGCCAAAGACATCCAGTTGTCCTAAATGATGACAGTTGCTAGTGTCAGGAAGGAAGCAAGCACCAAAAAAAGGCAAAACTGCACAGTATCTCCTAACTCTGTGTCACCATGAACAGTGTGGAACAACGTCAACACTTCTTAACTCAGGGAAGTTAGGACAAAATATTTTCTAACACAAGTGGAGGGCAGTTTACTAGATACAGTTTAACAGGTATTTAATAAACGCAGATCAAATACTGCCAAGGAAAAAAAAATTAATAAAAAAGAAAAAGCAACTCACTCAAAGTAATGGACAGGTTATGTCAAACAGTACTGTGGAGATATTCATTGCATCAGTACGTTAATAATGAAGCTAGCACTGTTTCTATAGGAAATTACTCTGGCGTTATCTCCAAAACGTACTTCAAAACGCAGTAGCAATAGTTCTGTCTGCAAATTCTGTATATCATCTTATTTTATCATCTCTATTTTTGTATTAATCAGAACATGTTGGTGCTGGACAAACACAGAAGATGACAGCCATCTGTACAAACAGCTTATGTCTGAACACACAGGAGCTATGACGTCAAAACGTTTCCTTACTCTCAGTCCTGCACAATATCCAATAAGCTGAACTGAATCTGGCAGAGTTCAATCTGGCAAGTGATGTCAAGGACAACAAGAAGGACTTCTGTAAGTATATGAGTAGCAAAAGGAAGACTAGGGAAAGTTGGCCTGCTGCTGAATCGGACAAGGGCCCTGGTGACACGGGACTTGGAAAAGACTGAGGTACTGATTACCTTTGTCACCTCAGCCTTTGCTAGTAAGATTGACCTTCTGAAATCCAAGGACCCAGAGACCAAGAGGAAAGTCAGAAGCAAGGAAGACATGCCTGAGGACCAGCATATACTGGGGGCCACCCAGCTGGAAAGCAGCTGGCAGAAAAGGACCAAGGTGTCCTGGTAGACACCAAGCTGAACATGAGCCAGCAATGTGCTCTTGTGGCAAAGGAGGCTAACGGTACCCTGAGCTACATAAGACAAAAGTGTTGCCAGCGGGTTGATGGAGGTGACCCTTCCCCTCTACTCAGCACTGGTGAGGCCACATCTAGAATGCTGGGTCCAGCTCTGGGCTCCTGTATTGGGTTTGTGTGGCAAGGCTGGGGATGGGGGGGGGGGGGCAGGTAGAGGGGAGGGTGGTTACAGGGGTGGCTTCTGTGAGAAGCTGCTAGAAGGTTCCCCCATGTCTGACAGAGCCAGTGCCAGCCAGCTCCAAGACAGACCCACTGCTGGCCGAGGCCGAGCCCATCAGCGATGGTGGTAGTGCCTCTGGGATAACACAGCCAGGCTCTTTTCAGTGGTGTCCAGCGACAGGATCAGAGGCAATGGGCACAAACTGAAACACAGAAGGTTCCCTCTGAACATCAGGAAACACTTTTTTACTTTGACGGTGACTGAGCACTGGCAGAGGCTGCCCAGGGAGGTTGTGAAGTCTTCATCCTTGGAGATATTCAGAAGCCGTCTGGACTTGGTCCTGGTCAACTGGCTCTAGGTGGCCCTGCTCAAGCAGGGGGGTTGGACCAGATGACCTCCAGAGGTGCCTTCCAACCTTCACCATTTTGTGATTTTGTGAAACTGTTGACCCCCAAAATAATTTGATTTCACTGATATTAAATAGCAGGGCTAAAGTTCAGTGTTGACTGTGCTTCTTCCAGACATTCACTGTAGTTTGGATTGCATATAACACCTTTATCTTTAGAAAGGGGTGAATCGAAAATTTTCATGTATGCATTTTACAATTATTAATACTTGCTAGAGGTATTCTGCTGGAACACCTGCCCCTGAGGAACACCTGCTTGTTTAGGATAACTCTTGCCCATGAATCATTTGTGGGATGATGGGAGCACTATTTGTGTAAATCACCTGGACTACCTAACTCAGAAAGGTTTGCTATCTCCTTCCACTAGAACCTAGTAAAAACATAATATAATCTATCAACAAAGAAAAGTTTTGAACTATAAAAGAATCTCTAGCAACCATTTTTAGCCATGACAAGTGTTATCCCTAACGACTCAAACATAACGGCTCAAGTCCATGGGGAAAGAGAGACTCTTTCAAGAGACAATGCAATATACCTCGACCAATCTTGCCCTACTCTCTGCGCTTGTAGAGCGAGCTCACAGAGGCTTGGTTGCCAAATGCTGACAATCTGAATAGCCATAATAAGGAAGGTTTTTTAAAATCCAAGGCCTAAAACCTATAATCTTAATCCCCATTTGTTTCCATGTGAGTATCCAGGCCTAAAGGATCATGCTGGCCTGGATTATTGAGCTGACTGATATGGTAACTCCTAAATTATCTTGTATGCTCTTTTTGATACTTTCTTACTTGGTTTTTGCACCTCAAAACTTTTCTGCATTTTGGTTTAACGTACCAGAACTTTAAGGGACCAGTTGTTACTGCCTTTTCTGTGATGACCTTTTTTTTATCAGTAATGACTATAGACCAAAGAAACCCATATATATGTACACACACACACACACATATATGAAGGATAATCATAGGACCATAATTTACAAGTGGAACAATTTCATGGAGAAGGCAGCACATGCAAGTTCTCTAGAATCACATAACAACAAAGAAATCAAGTATAAAATGGCTTTTGTCACAGTGAAGCAACAGAATGCAAGCTAAATTCTGTTAACCATGCTCACACTAATTCATTGCTCCATAGTAGTTTTGCACAAATCAGTTTGACACGCAACACCTTTACTTCAGCGTTAGTAGCGTAATTCCCACATAGGGTTAGGATAGAAGAACAACCCTAAGCCACACCTAATAACCGGTTTGACTCCCTTTTTTCTGTTCCTACCAGAGTTGAAAGAAATAAATTGCTCATGGTTAGCAAAATGACAGTGAAACCTATCAAATTCACATTCGTGAATGAAAAAGCAAAAGAACAAGGTGGTTCTCAAGTGCATGATGCATTGAAAATATGTGAACCTGAAGAAGAAAGAGCTTAAACCAACTTGTGCTTCTGTCTGCATAAACTAATATCCCTTTTAAAAAAATCAGAATACATCTCCATAGATACTCAATGGTATCCACAGCTTTTTTGTCTTTAAATTTAATATGTTTTCGTAAAGTAAAAAAAAAAAAAAAATTCACACCACCAAAACCAAACAAATAAAAAACCCCAAACACCCACCCACAAAAAAAACCAAACAAACCCAAACACACCAAAAAAACCCCCAAACAGAAGAACAGAATCAGTAACTGAATCTTTCAAAGTATATTAACTGACATCCTTGTAACATGTAACACTTTGGACCAAGTTTTGGCAATTTTGCCTTCAGCGAGACTACAAAGAGAAAGACCTTGAAAAGGCCTCTAGATATACCAGATATGCCAGACCTCCAGATACTCAGATTCTATTTCAACAAGTCTCTCTGAAAATTATCTTCCCGCTTCTGAAAACATTAGACCAGTAACATTGAAACCATTTAAACTGTCACTATGATTTGGTTATATGTAATATCACATGCCTTACTTAACAAAACCAGACAAGTCAGATTAATTTTGTAATTTCCTAGTTAAAGCAGAAGCTTGCATTTGAGATTGTGACAGTGAAATATTTATTTTTCAAAGTACTTCTGCATCAGAAATGAGTAGTAAAGATGATGAAGCACCAAAAGTAATGGCTGTAGAATCTCTCTGATATCAATAAAATAAACATCAGTCAGGAATGATACAGATCTAGTTTACCCCACCACTAGTCAAGGCCAATATGTTATAATAACTCAGAAGGGATTTTCCAGGCATATTTTTCTGGGATATTTTTAAAGTTTTCAGGCATTAAATCATTAATAATAAAAGAATTAAATACAGAACCTTTGTAGTTTCTTCCATTTATTTAGAGCAGAAAGCTATAGCTATTCACCTTATATTCTCAGTTTGCAGGGACAAGTACGAAAGGGCTAGATGCTTAAGGAGCTGAACAAATGAATCTGGATCAGAGCAGAGGAGACAAGTTACTGACACGTCAAGTGAGGCACATCACAGGAAGATAAAAATCAACAAGACAGAGACTTGGGGGCAAAGAACATCTCTGTCCCCCTTAATACCCTTACCTTGAATATACCTACTAAAATCTTATTAGTCCTTTTCCCTTCTACCTTTCCTCTATTGATCAGTCTGCAAAGACATCTGCTACATCGACTGGCCTTTGAGCAAACAAACTAAAATGAAAAGTCAAACAAAGGAATGATGAATCCTAAATTCAAGAGAACAGCATCTCTCCATTCTGAAAGAAATGCATTTTCATTTTTTAAGTGTTGAAGATTAATGCTGAGCAGACATTCTTTGTTTCTTCTGTAGGTGTACCGCATAAGCTATTTCAGCAGTTTTGGCTACCAAAATAGTAATGGTTATGGTCTCTGGTACTGCGCATAAATTTATCATTTTTCTCCACAGAAAGAGGAAGGCAAAAATACTCACTACCAGAACAAATATTGTCTCTTGAAAGACAGAAATAACCAAGAACCATTCATACTCACAGCCTTTGAACTTTTTCAGAATAAAGCACCAACTTTTTTTTAAATCGTTCAGAAAAATAGCTATGAAGCACCAGGCAATTACTATTCTTGAAACAGCTTAGGTTTTATAACTAGCAGAACAAACCTTCTACCATAGCTTCTCTTGAGACATGTATTTTTAACATTCCTATAAAATTATTTTCTAACAGATGGATTATTAAATGACAGAAAAAGATTGCATAGATGAATACTAACCTTTCACCTCATAAAATTACAATTTTTATCTACAATAAGCAGATAAGAGAGAAGGACGTCCTTACCAGTAACCTTCTGAAGATAAACTTCAATCCCAAAACAAACACATTTTACAATCTCTGCTCTCAAAGTTCATTGTTCATTATTGTAATCCATTGTAAGTTATTAAAGAATGTGCCACTGGCAATCACAGGAAAGTCAAAACCTATATTTAAGCTGCCCTTCTTTCCAACAGGGGGCAGGGGCACTGTCCCACCAGTGGATCCAGTTATATCTGTATCACAGCATGCTGCATTATGTTCAACATAGTGCTTTTTGCTTACATGATATTTTATAAAATATGACAAAGGCAATTCTTAAATAGGAGTAAATTAGGGTTTGGGATTGAAATGGTGATTCCCTCCTCACCAGATTCAGGCTTCTGCAGTTGCAGGCAATTATCATCACATTCAGTTCACAAAGGTTTGCAGATCATCTGTTACGCTCACCACAGGCCACAAGAAATTCCCAACATTAAAACACAATTTTAACAACCACAGACAAATCCCAGGCAAAATCCAAGTACATTGCTCCACCACAATAGATACTAAAGGCAGTGCAGGTGTCTCTGCAATGAATTCTCTACTGTTTCCTACTGGAAAATCCATGTAAATTTAAACTGGCAAAGATCACCACAGAATACACGTTTACTTTATGCTCATGCTTAAATGCATATGCAAAAATATTTATTTTCACAATTCTAGAGATGAGCTACAAAAATAACCCCAAATCCATCTCTGTGTGAAAAACTATAGGCCTTAATCCGTTTACAGAATTTCTTCTGGATATCAAGTCTCACAAAACTTTTAAATAAAACCACAAGCCTAAACTGTAATGCAAAGTCCAACAAGATATACATACACAACATCTATATACTGGAAGTGAAAATCTATATACGTCTATACACAAGAAGTGAACAAGGCATCTGATTATAGCATATTAAAGCATTTCTGCATTTAGCATTTCATATCTAGATGTATGCATGCATGTGCTTACATGTGTCTAAACATACTTCAAATTTGTACAAGATATTGATCACACACAATGAACAGGGCATTGTGTCCTAGCAAACATTAACTAGGTTTATCCAAAGAATGCTGATAAACTGTCAGACTGTTGGATGCCATTCTTAGGTAGCAACATTTTCAGAAATTCTCTTATACATTCAGCAACACGGCATTTGGAGCAAGTCATCTGGATTGCATAAAAGCCTTTTGTAAAGAGGTGTCAAAATCAAGCTCTCTCTAATTGCTCAACTGATCCACATGGAATTACCAGATTCCCCTCTCCTCTCCCTCGGTTACGGTGGACCCGGTTCTTTTCCACCTAACTAGAGGCTCTCCTCCCCAGGCTTTCTGGCAGCTTTGGATTAATGACTATTGATTGCATGTTTTTGTACCTGCACCAGACCTACAGCACTGAGTAAGCTCTTCCATTCCACAAAAGAAACACTCGCTTAACTCAAAGGTGTTTTGCACAATATTCTACCAAAATAAACATGGAGATCCTAAAATAACTTTCAATGCATGCTTTATATTAATACATCCTTTAATAGCGCCTCCATTTTTTATTTTTTTTTTCAGTGTCAGACTTCCCAACAGCCTTCCTAGGAAATAAGAGAATTTCAGGGGAAAAAATTAATGTGCAACTTCTTCCTTATGCAATATCATTTTTCCTCATTTTTCCTTTCCTCATCACAACATACCCTTCTATCAGACATTTCCTGACAGCTTTGTGTTTTCTAGACTCTCTCATCTGCCTTTACTTGCAACCTCACCCAACTTGTCCTCCTCGCTTTTTCCCAAGAGAATACGCTGTTTGCCCATCTGAAAAGAAGGCTCCCTCCAACTACAGCTCCACCTTCCTTAATTCTCTCTGTCTCTTTTCAATGAAGCTGTCTCCAAGTGTCTCCAATTTAACTATTCCATTTCCTTAGTTCATCTTTCCCAGCAAAACTACCATCACCAAAATCTATCCCCCAACAAAGCTAAGATTCATTTCCATCCTCATCTGACAAGTTGTCTTACTGTCCTCTCTTCAAAAATTGAGTGCACTTGGCTTCCATAGCACTATTTTCTTTTAGGTCTTCTCTTGGGATGTCACCTGAGGTTTCTCTTGTTCCTGTAGAATTGGGGCATCACAGGAGCTTTACTAAGCCTTTGTTGGTCTCATGCTTTCCTTTCTCTCTTTTTTTTTTCCCCATTCCCTTCCTTTCCTTGACAGTTATTTTGCCTCAATCAAGAGAAGACAATGGACAGTCTAGAAATTAAGTTCTTTTTCCATTTGGATATTAACTTACTTAACAGCATAAGCTCCTGAAGTATTTAAGTGGGAACAAATCTCGTGACTCTAAGTGTAAGCTGTGAGATGGAGTGCAGTGGTAGCAGAGCTGAAGATGGAGCACCTTCCATGAGACACATACAACCTGGACAGCTGCAGCACAGCTTGCTTCTTTTAACATCCTTTCCATTTCCTACCTCTGACGGACCTTACTGATACGGCAATGAATCCCAGAAATAAGTGCAGAAAGTATTAGCTCTTTCTCAGTACACACTGACCAAAAAGCCATTTGCTACCATCTCTGAGGAAAAAGTGGCAAACTAGTCAAAGCGCAGAGCTCCATCAGATAGATGTGCTCCCTCAGTTGGACCACGTTGCTGAGAACAGCCAAGGAAACAAGGACAGCAACTGTTACAGTACTGACACCCTCAGGCACTAAAAGAGTTATAAACTGAAATACATTTCTACTACTTTTGAAATAGAAAACTAAAATGGTGGGGCAACTTCTGGTGAGTAAGCAAGCTTTTTCCATCTCAGGCAGCTGAGTGAAAGGCCAGTGCATGAATAAAATAAATGGGACAATGAGACTGGAAACACAAGCATTGAGGCATCACAAGGCAACAAAGACACTGAAGATGCAGTTAGCACTAATCCCAAACTCCAACTGATTACTCTCACATCTGGTGTGATGGGTATAACCATCACACCTGGTGATGCCCACTGCTGTCATGAAAACAGGCATCACCAAACAGGGAGGGAAAAAATACACACACAATGGCCCCACATCACACTAAAGGTAGTCCAAGGTTTTACTTCGCTTCCAAAACATCCATTAATATGACAGCCAGTACCTACAGAATTTTGGGAAGAAAATAGCCACAGATTTCACCAGTTATTTGTATTGTTCACATTCTTCAGATTCTCTTCTAATAATCTGACTCTAATCAGTTTGGAAATTGGAGTGCTGCACTTCCTTTTGATGTTGCTTCTCTAACACTTTCTCAACTGATAGTACTTTTCTAAGTTATTTTGGCCACTTCCATTTCACCCACAGATGTAAACTGAACTTGCCCCCCACACATACATGCTTTATACTGTGTATAAGAAAGGTAAATTCTACTCTCACTTGGTATCAACAGACCATGAGGATAAAACTTAACACAGCACAGTAATCTGGAAAAACAATTTGATAAACACAATTTCCCTTTGCTTCCAAGTACTTCAGCCATGCATTTCAGACTCTCTCTCCTTGCAGTTACAGACCAGATATGCCAATCTTATTACCCAAACCTCAGCCTGAGGTTTCGAGGCTTTCCAGTTACATCCCCCAGCTCTTCGGATTACAGAGCTTCCAAAGAGATTTTATCTCCCCGAGGTGTTTATATAGCACCAACAATTATATTCTCTCAGCAGAGTGTGTCAGCCCAGTTCATGCAATCCCCATCCTATTGCAAACCAGGGCTTGAGATGTACCAATTGCAGAGGGCTGATAAAGTCTCCATTATTTGGAACCAGATACCAGAACACATACACTCGCATGCAAAACATGCTGTCTCCTGCACTGAACTTTTTGCTTAAATATCCTGACCTAAAATGACAACCATTAAATTTTGTATTTAATCACTCATTCAGGTAAGTTATATTTTGGCTAAGGATACATAACAAATAATATGAAGAGTAACCAAACACTTAGGAAATATTAAATAAGAAGCACTTGGGAGACTTAGAGAAAACTGGTGTGATTAGATCTTCTGTCTCATGGCAGTGTAATGCTCCAGAGAGGTTCAGTCAGTCATGTGTCAGCTAAAGCAGCAAGACTTTATTACTTCTGAAAAGCAATCTGGAACTGTAAACCTGAACAGCAGATTTAGGTCGTTGTCCAGGTTTACTTTAGACCTCAACTCCTGACATTTGAGCACAGAAGCTCTACCCAGATTTAATTCTTTTAAAACAAACACCTATCTGTTTTAATTTATTTCATAACAGTTGCTAAAATTACTTTTGCACACCTTGCTTAGAGAACCATAAATATGATTCAATAACTTTTATGGCCAGCTCCTTTACAGGCAGTAAAGAGAAAATATTTCATTAACTGAGACTAACCCCCAAAATATTAGAAAATATTCAAAGATCACCTTTACATTATCAGCATTTGCTGATAGCTATAGCGAAGTGATATTCCAGAGGACAGTTTCTCCTCTGTAATTTGCATGGGAAATAACCAGTGTACCTTGGCAAAAGCCACATTTCGATCATGGCAAATAGTGATAGGACAGGGTTATTCAAAGCATTTCTATTCCTCTCCCTTACGGTGATTACTGTTTAATAACAGCAAACACGACATATTGAGTAATAGTCATTTTGTCCTTTGGCACATCCAGCTATCCTTGGCTTAAGTTCAGTCAATCCTGTGCACAAAACCAAAGTCAAACATCATGGTCCTGACAAAAGTAAGTGATGAATAAGGACAATACAAACTAAAAGAAGAAAAAACTGTGTGATCCATCTCTGTGCTGTAAACAGGTCTTTGGATGTGAAAAAATTCAAGGTATTTGTAGAACCATAAATTCAGTGGATGTCAGAATATCTAGGCAACTCAGGTGCCATTCATCTTGTGCCTGAAAGGTATGTAGAACAATTCCTTCCTAACAGTCATGACTTCTTTTCCTCCTTCCTCTTTATCTTTTACTACCTTACTGTATGTTGCTGAATGCCTCAAACCTTAAATCCAGGATGCACTTCTGAGAAAAATGCTTTCATTGTGTCATGGTTTAACCCCAGCCAGCAACTAAGCACTGCACAACCACTCACTTACCTCCCTCACAGTGGGATGGGGGAGAGAATCAGAAGGCTAAAAGTGAGAAAATGTGTAGGTAGAGATAAAGACAGTTTAATAGGTAAAGCAAAAGCCACATGTGCAAGCAAAGCAAACCCAGGAATTCATTCACCACTTCCCATGGGCAGGCAGGTGTTCAGCCATCTCCAGGAAAGCAGGGCTCCATCATCTGTAACGGTGACTTGAGAAGACAAACACCGTCACTCTAAACAGCCCCCCCCCCCCTTCCTCCTCCTTCCCCCAGCTTTATATGCAGAGCATGACACCATATGGTCTGGAATATCCCCTTGGTCAGTGGGGGTCAGCTGTCCCAGCTGTGTCCCCTCCCAACTTTCTGTGCCCCCCCAGCCTCCTCGCTGGTGGGGTGGGGTGAGAGACAGAAAAGGCCTTGACTCTGTGTAAGCGCTGCTCAGCAATAAGGACAACACCTTGGCTTTATCAACACTGTTTTCATCACAAATCCAAAACATAGCCCCATACTAGCTACTATGAAGAAAATTAACTCTATCCCAGCCAAAACCAGCAGACATTGTAAGCTCAGCAATGTATTATGTACGTGTCTGGAACTTAACACACACATGCATGCGTTTACACGCAGATTTTTCACAGATTTTTTCCCCCTTACTGTCTTATTGCCACTATCTCTGGCAACATAAAAGATTTCAAGACACTGTAAGAGACCTTCAAGAAAGATTTCCATGTTTGTTCTAAAAACTTCATCCACACACTATGGTAAGGTCTACAGGAAAAAAGAAAGTACACAGTTCTCACCAGAATTAGCTTTCCGAATATAAGGAAACATTAGCAAGTAGTATATAAAATTCAAGTACAATTTGTTCATAGTGAGACATTTTTAAAAATAGCTTAGTTCAACCCACAAAACACTTTATATCTTGTATCCAAACAAAACTTTTGATGAGCACCAGAAGGTAAGACTGAGGTACAGTTAATGCCAAAAAGTCATTAAGAAGTTCCAGGGCTTTAAAGCACACTTCTACAAACTGCAAAACCCCGGTATTTACCAGCATCTCTCACTATGCCTCAAATACCACCCTGCCGCTATTGTGAGTTAAAGAAATACAAAAATAGATAAGCTGGACATATGCTGAAAGGCTGTTTTTGATCCTTGTGAAAGAAACTAACAAAACATGTACTTACCAGGTACCAAAACCAGACAACTGGTGATGTAGAGTAGTACTTAACTGTAATGGAAATACGTAAGAAATACAAGAAGAGCTGCTTTGTAATTACAAACCACTGTAATTTAAAAGGGGGAAAACCCATAAGTGTTATTAAAGGGAATGCTCCTGACACAGCCACAGTGTGCTTATTTCCATGTACCTTTTCCTCAGCAGACCATTGTGCCTTTGTGTGATTCAGTTACAGCATCTCATGCTTTTACCAGTTTACAGAGCCCTAACATAAACCACTGCACTAACTAGCATGCAAAAACCAGCTCATTCATTCTGAAGATACTCTTTGAGGTACTTCCTACAGTGCATCCTCAAACATATGTTCTTAAACATCCATACATCAAAAACTCTAAGTATTCACTATGTAGTCTCAGTTGTTCAATTTTTATTTAGTTTCAAACTCGGTGAACAGAGGAGGAGCTAATCAAAGGATAAATGAGAAAAAAATCAGGGTTTGGGTTTTGGGGGTTTTTTGAGGTTGGGGGTTTTTGGGGTGTTGGGGTTTTTTTTGTTGTTTCTTCCCCCCCCCCCCCCCCTTTTCCAGCAGCGCTTTTACTGAAAAAAAGATAATCAGAGGATTGGATAACAATTGTCACTGCAGCAACAGTTCTTAAAATTGATGCAATGTGAAATCAAGTTCACAGCAGTTAGCTGAAATTAAATTTCTTAGTGTACATGGCCTGAGAAAAGTGAAAATAAAGAAGATATGGAATATTACACCTATAGAGATTTTCATGTCATCTCTAAAAACTAACCAATGAAGAGTATATTCCAATACTGTGTATAAAAGTTAAGCAACTTTGCTGAAAAAGAGCATGAAATCCTGCTTCTTAACTACTATACCATATTTTCTCCTTCTCCTCGGGAGGTGGGGAAATCTTGCAATTCATCATTTGTGGTTATCCTTGCCAGAAAAGCATATGCTTTGTCTGGTCTAACTAGTAAGACCAATTTACCTTAAAGTCACTTTTCAAAGACACATGTTGTGAAATACTCCACTGAAATAAAAAGTCTTCAGTGTTTACTGGGCAAATTTCTAAATGACTGAGCAACCAATTCACTAAGTGACTTCAGCAAATCCAGCAATTACATACATCTCCAAGAACAAAGCCCTTAATCCACTTCTAAAAGACAAAATAAAACATATGCAAAACAAAAAGCCATGTGCACACAGTATGTCTGAACAGTGGGCAAGCATTTCTTGGCAATCTTGCTGTGCTGTTAATAAAAGCATCTTGCTAAGCATAACAAACTTATACAACTACAGCAAAGTCTCAAAGGATTTGAAGCAATTTTTTCCCTTCTCCTACAGTGCCTGTCATGCATCACCTGTTGGCATAACACAAGGATGACCACGTTTTCCACTTCTTTCTCAGTGTTACAGTCACTTACCCAAAACCTCCATTTAGAGTCAAATCATATGACCCTTTGCCCTTTTCCTGGATATATTTGCAACCATCACTGGTTTGTTTTCTAGTCCTACCTTCCTAAACTACACGTCTCTGCACATACAGGACCTTTCACTTATCTTTTCTACTTGTTCTGATTTTGCTTTTATTTTTCCATGCTGACATTCACCAAACATGATAATGCTTCTTAAGACAGGTCTGAACTCTGACTTACTCAGCTGGATAGGGAGCAGTTTCCCACGCTAAGGATTAAAGATGCAGCCTGGTACACTGCTGCTGATAGATGGGGCAGGACTTGCTAAACGAGCAGGTTTGCTGCTTTGTCTAGGGACATGAAGAGTGTATGTAATTTGTACTTAGAAGCAGGAGATACAATGTATTCTGGACCACCAAGCCTTCCTTGCTCCTTTACTAATCCTAACTCACTCTAAATCTGAATTACAAGTAATACAAAGACTGTTTCATCTCAACTATTCCACCTGCAAGTCAGAAAAAAAAAAGTGAGATTATTTAACACAGTTATTAAAGAAACTTATTATATCACACACACACACACATATATATAAATTGTTAGGAATGCACTTAATTCTTGTTACGAAAAATGAGCATTTCTTAAAAAAAGATTTCAGTCTTTTTCAAAAATACACTACAGGCAAGGAAATATACTTTCTTAGCCTAGATCTAGCACATTTTGTCAACTTGAGATAAAGTACTGAACTTAGCTGTGACACTAACTTAATACTGATTTTTGAAACTGTCTTATATGCAGGTTAAAAAAATAAAACAGGGATAAAGAGGAAGTGGTCAGGTGGTGTTACTAGAGCAGCAAAGTATCCAAGAAGTGCCAAATTTCTCCCATTTAAAATGAAAACCAAACTGCCAGAGTTATCAAGTTAGGGACTACTATGAGTAAAATTGTACAGTCTGAAAAGATTTACAGAACTTCACAGTAACTGCTAAAAAGGTATTTAAAAAAAAAAACAGCTAGAAAAGATGAAAAATGGAAAGCAATCCTGTTGATGTGAAGTCTTTCAAAAGTAGAGCCAAAGTAGAAATCTTTAAAGAAATTCACGCTTGATGCACCAAATCATCTATGTTACCAGAAGTACATAATTATTCTTGAAAATAAAGAGTATTTTTATTATAGAAGAACTCACAACACCTGTATCCAAGAAAGTAATTGTTTTATATGGTAACATTTACCTGTAAGTGATATAGTTTTTACAGTGCAATACTATACATATGCATATTAATGACCACATTATCAGTTAAGTGACTGAAGTCTGTTCAGTTGTTGGTTTTGCTCTTGCTTTTAAATCTCAGAATTATATTCTTTAAAGAATAGTTCATAATCTGTCTGGAGTACCACCTACCCAGAATTATTCCTCCTCAACTAAGAAGGTCCAACGTGTATGCCTCAGAATAAACTGCAAGCAAACAAACTAGTGTTTGTTTTACCAGCATCGTTTTGTTTGTTTCAGTCTTTACTTAGCAGTATCAGGCTGCTCACATTTCTGTAATGCTTCTTTTGAGTCACTGTCATTTACATTACATATTTTCCCTTTGTAAATAAGCTGCTTGCTGCTATAACAACATGCCTGCTATGAATCAATAAAATATAAATCTATTTTATACAAATCAAAGAGCGATCACATGTCAACGACTGCAAAGAGTGCTGCCTAGCATTTCTGTTTTCAGCCCACCCACGAAGATCACACACAACTTATACTCTGCAACATTATACGGTGCTCAATTCAAATGTATTTGTTGCAAACTACTGCTTTTTAGGAGTCAGCTAGTGCTCTGCACCTCTTTTTCAATTTTTACGTTCCATACATAAAGAGGTTTTTTCACCTTCATTACTTTCCTCGTGCCTATTTTTCAATCCATCATGCAAGTGAGGAACTCATTCATTCCTTCTTCCTTGAAAGCTGCCTTGAAAGCTCCAAGTCTGTCCCCTCTAGGTAAAAGCAGCTGGTTTGGTCCAGGTGTTGAGAGTTGGCTCTTGCTTTTACAGAACACGCCATGCTTGTGAAATATGTCCCAGAGTGATGTACTGCATCCATATGGTCAGGATGGTGTGCAAAGTGCAGACTGGGAAATTAAGTTAAATATACAAATGTTGGCATTAACATAACACAAGCCTAGAACTTCATCATTCTGATGCTAACACAATCCCATAAAGAAATGAATGGGATTATTTCTGTATGTAATCATTTCATAAAGATTTCCTCCACTGCTTCCAACCATATAACCCTATACAAGCATCCCCTTTCCAGTTCACCCAAAACCAAGCAGCCAAAATTTTCTGCAGCAAATAGTTGCCCTTGGGTGACTCCGGTAGCAGTGCATGAGAGTCCATACGTGAAATTCTCGGAAAATATACGGAATTATCATTCCACCTACAAACTTTGTCCATGAAAGGGTGGAAGACTGACCACATTCCCTTCTGAAAGATTCCAAATCCAAATCATAGTTGCCTTTGAATATCCAAGAACTTAATTAAGAATGTTCTACAAGAACACAGTACTTCCAGGATTACTATTTCTTATGTCCCTGCCCCCTCTCAAAAAAAAAAAAAACCCAAACTCAGGTACTCTGCTGTAACAGACTCGTTTCTATGGATTCATAGAATAATTTAGCTTGGAAGGCACCTCTGGAGATCATCTAGTCCAACCACCTGCTCAAAGCAAGCCAACTTCAAAGTTAAGGCCACAAGCAACCTGATTATGCAATCAAGTTTGGGGAGATATTCCACCATCACTCCAGGCTACTCACTCCAGTGCTTAACTACTTATTTTTTCCTTATATCCAGTCAGAAGCTCTCAACTGCTGCCTCTTATCCCTTTACCGGGCACCTCTCAGAAGAATACAGCTCCATCTTCTCTTTAACATCCTTTAGGCAGTAGATTCAAGGCCAACACTAGGAACTTTGGTTACTTATATCTAATTTGGCTTGCACGTTGCTTTTCCACATACTGTTGGAAAGTATGCTATATATCTTTATGCTTATCCATATACACATAAACTTTGTGAAAGCCAGTCATAGAAAGAGGAAAGGATCAGAATCCAACTCTACTCACAAGAAAAAGGAAGTCTGTCATCCAGAGATTTCTGATTACTAGGAGGAGAGATCCTAAGCTCTATTAACTTTTCAATAACATGTGCCCTTTTAAGCAGCAGTTCAGTGGTTTCTATCTTCTAGCTAATGAGATGTATGTTTCCTTAGCCAGAAAATGCTGTCAACAAGACGACAATGAGAAAAGTTGATGATATCTATACATTTTTTCCTTCTTGGTATGATTATTTATGGGACACTAAATGACGAAAACCTCCATTTTATTGCTTGCCCTTTCAGGGTCAAAGATGGTTAAATAGAAGACCAAAGCCTTTAGTCCTCAAGAAGACATCTTTAATGTACTAAAGAAAATAGTTCAGAATAGAGGATGACACTCAGCACATGGATAGCATTTGATATCTGAAGAACCCTTTAGATTAGAACTTATTCTGAAGTATTTGGAAGTTGAATAGGTTGAGAGTAGACAACTTTGCCTTTCCTCTACATAGCTTAAAACTAACAGAATACACTAAACTATTCTCATTTGTACCACTTGAATACCTATGGCATTGATCTCTCTTGCCTCTGTAAGAATGCCAGAAGTTTATAAAAGATGATATCCTATTAAGTACTTTCCAAAGCAGAAGCTCCAAAGTTCTTATATTTTGACTCAAAATATCATTTTCATTGTCAAAATGTGAGTTCCAAAATGAAATATAATTCTAACATTGCTCCTCACACTTTGATCAATATTACATTTATTCATAAACCTGAGTCAATCAACTGTTGTTAAAGTTATCAAATATAAAACAGACAAAAAAAATAACTTGAATGAAATTGTTCTATATTATATAATACTACGCCAAAAAAATATTTACAGGAGAGTTTACCTGATGTACCATAAATGGTAAGAAAATACTCCTTTCTCCAACTGTGAAACATACATTTCATGAAACCACATATTCACCGTATTTCCTGCTCTTTAAGGGTCTTTACCTATCCTGAAAGTTTAGGGAGCTGTTTTTCTTTGTTCAGTTGGCTTTTTTGTTTTGGTTTGGGTTTTTTGTTTGTTTGTTTTTAACCCACAGTTTACATAGCTGTATGGCAGGCAAAATTTCAGAATAGTCAAAAACTGATGCTTTTAGAACTATTCCCATAATGCTTTCTGCTTAATTCTTTATGTATTATTCCTCTCTTACCAATTCCTAATGTTCTATTTTTCTTTATGATTACCTTTTTGAGCACTAAGATTTCATAGAACTATCCACAATGACTCCAATAGCTCTTTCCTCCTGGCAACAGTTTCTTTGCTATCATCCATGATCATCATGAGATACAAAATATTAGTTGGAATTCTCCCTGAAACCCATCATTTATTCTGTAATATTTTTATTATTAAACTTATCTGCCTCACTCTTGTTCTGGAAAAGACTCTCTTGCATCTCTCCATAGACAATTTTAGTTTTGACTATCCAAAATAATTTTGAATGATCTGAAAGATTACCACTTGTTTAACCATCCATTTTCTAATTCATTTGTGAAGATGCTGAACTGCACTGCTTCCAGAAGAGATCTTTTCAAAACTCCAGTATCAGCTTTTCTTTCACCTTCCCAATCATGCCCACAAATTTTACTCCTACCCATAATTTCCTATTTTATAGGCAACTGACCTGTAAGTTGTCTTTTTGACATATTTCACAAGCAAATTTAAGCCTTGGCAAAAAACCTTTAGTCAAAAACTTCCATATTGAATCTCTGAAAATATCAACTGAATCATCCTTACACATTTCTTCACACGATTCTTTTCTAGGAACTCAAGGATCTATCTATGAGGAACAACTTATTTCCATAAAGTGGATGAAGGCTTTGGTATACTCCATTTTTTGTACACTTAATTGATGTCCTAGCTATTTGTACTGGCTTTGGTGAGGATGGAACTAGTTTTCTCCACAGCTGCTCATATGGTGCTGCATTTTGGATTTGTAACCAAAACAGTGTTAATAACACAGGGATGTTTTAGCTACTGCTGAGCAGTGCTTGCCCAGCATCATGGTCTTCTCTGTTTCTCACGTTGCCCCACCAGCAAGTAGGCTGGGGGTGAACAAGAGCTTTGGATGGGGCCCGACCAGGACAGCTGACCCCAACTGACCAAAGGGATATCCCATGTCATATGACATTATGCTCAGCAACAAAAGCTGGAGGAAAGAAGGGGGGGGGGGGCAGGGGGAGG
>NW_010972886.1:7135044-7146715 GCF_000737465.1 Haliaeetus leucocephalus | reverse complement strand
AAAAAACCCCCCCCCCCCCCCCCGGTTATTTCAGTCATTAAAGTTTTGGGCCTGGTGTATTACTGTTTTACATCCTCACTCCCTTTTTTTTTTTTTTTTAATTACTCTCATTAGGGCATGACTTGGACTGTTTAAAAGATGTCCTGTTCCTTGTAATAGTCACTTCACTCTGGTCTTAAATCACAACGGCTTTTGGTTTTAGTGGTGTTGGGATAGTCTTGATCCTCTTACGCTTATTCTTCTTGACCTCTTTTACACAGGAGGGTTGTTCCATGTTACCTGCGATTACTTTAACCTTTCAGCTGCTCCTTTCAATGTATTTTTTTGTTTTGCTGTAGAAAGGTCTCACTCCTGTGAGACTGCTCCTATGGAACAGGATCACTCCTATGGAATAGCTATAGAGATAATAATGATTTGAATTTTCCTCTGCTAGACAGAGGTTTCTCTTTGGTAGGTTTACTAACTAGTTACCTCAAGGGATAACCATTCATAGAAGTGAAACCTTACTCTCCACATTGCACCTTAATATTTACCCCACGCACCAGTATTACTAGCTTAGTATATCCCATTAACAGTAACCATCCTGGCCAGGTCAGGAGTACAGTCCTAGGATAATATTCCTCCTAATCAGGTTCATAATGTCTTTCACTTTTTGAGGGGGTTTCTCTGAGGGGGGGGAAATCACAATTTTCATGCTTTTATGGGGCTGTCTCAATTTTTTAATTGAACCCCTGCAGAACCCCTGCACCCAGTTACACTCCTTTGATGAATTATTTCCTTAGGAGCAAAAGATTCTTCCAATATTTCCAGAGACAGAATATTACTGGAATATTTCTTGAAGGTTTAAATTTTTCCTCTTCTGCATATCTTACCCTTTATTAAAACTTTACTAAAGGAAATAAAAAGTAGAAATGAACCTACAAATTCAACAGAAGATTCTGAGCTTGTCAAAAGACTCAGAGAAAAAAACCCACTCTCATGTAAAGTCACACTAATTAAAAAAAAAAAAATCCCCAATTAAGTGTGCTTTGCCTTCATTTTAACAACAACAACAACAAAATTCCCCAATTAAGTGTACTTTATCTTCATTTTAACAAAACACTTAGCAACCAAACATTTTAAGACTTGGTTGCTATGACAAAGATTATTGTAATTAATACGGTTGGAAGCAAAATAAAAACTGTTGTGCACTGGAGAAGGTATAACAACAGGCCACAATGATA
This sequence comes from Haliaeetus leucocephalus, assembly GCF_000737465.1. Lineage (NCBI taxonomy): Eukaryota > Metazoa > Chordata > Aves > Accipitriformes > Accipitridae > Haliaeetus > Haliaeetus leucocephalus. Next base: position 7,145,492 of record NW_010972886.1, on the reverse strand, counting down.
AAAGGTCATTAGATACTGTAGCTAATAATAAACAACTTCTCTGAAGGGTCCCAAGAGAAGCTGCTTTTCAGTTATTGTATTCTCTAACATTCCTTGAATCACAAGTGAAGCTTAAACTAAACTATGGACTTAACATCTCATCTACGACAAGCAAGACAAAACAGCTGTCTAGCACAAAACTCTAGTTTTCAATCCTTCATGTATTCTTCAGAGAACATGAATGCAATTTCCCCATATTTAGCAAAATGGCTTCATCAGTGTAATGTGTCTCTCTTTACATTCTAATATGAAAAACATACTTAAAGCTGACTTTTGAAAACTTACAGAAGCAGCTGTTAATTATAGCTTATTCCGTATCAGCTTCCCCATCTTTACTACATGGTAAGTGCTACTTCCAAATGCTTTTAGAAGTTTTCAGGTTATTTTTAAAAATAATTTAAATAACTAAATATTTTTTTAAATAACCATCTTTAGATAGTAGTGTTTACTATTATGGTAGTTACTAGAGGGTAAAGATAATTTGAGCGTCAAAGTGGAAAGTGAAGACTACATTTAGAAACATAAAGCAAAAATTATTTTTCCAGACTAATATACACAATTTGGTATCAATTTGACCCAGCAGATTTAAATTAAATTTTTAAGAGTAACCAGTCAAACTTCATTGTGAAGCCCATTTAAACAGTAAGCAAGGTTTTGAAAGTGAGCACTCCAAGATAAAGTGACTGACACTGACTAATTAAAGGGATCTCTGTGACACAGTACACATAACAGGTGACTTTTTTTTTTTAAAGCTAACACAGAATACTCAGTTTTTAATATATAAACCCATGAAATCACATTTAATTTTCTTTCAGAACCCCAAGAACAGATCCTTGCTTGTTCCAAAAACACTGTAAAGGAGTATTAAAAAATATAAATGCTATTCACAGGGTTATTTTCAGATCCCTCATATATTTGTTTTTTAATGAGTATCTGTATTGCAACAACTTGTAATTTTCAGCTTTTGATCATGTTAAGAAACAGTGAGGATTCACAGATAGGTAAAAGTAAGTGTTTTAAATGGGCTAATAAATTAACAGACACACACTTCAAAGACAAAAAATTATTACTTTCCTGAGATTTGGATAGTTTTGGTAACATAGCAGCTGACAATATTAGCACTTTCCCATCAGCAAGGGCAGGTTTCCCTCTTAATCCCACTGCTCCTGCCTGCACAGTCCACATCCCACCTTCTGCCAGCATTGAAGCTCATCAGATCCTTCCAGAAGCCAAAGCAATTCTGCTTTACTGACTTTTATTGCAGGGTTAGGTTTTTCTGCCAGGCTAATGGGTTAAACCAGCTGGCTGGTCCAACAGGTCCCAAAGCATGCAGAGCAGGAACAGTGGCCCTGCACAGCCACAAACAGGGCAGAGGCCCTGATGGCATGGCTCTGGGACTGGCAAAAGTGCCCTCTCCTCCAGCCCTGCTTTCTTTCAATGCTCATGCAATACAGGTCTGCACATGAAGGAAACAACTGCATTAAATAAACTGGAATTATAACAAGTTCACCTTTTCAGAGCAATAACAAAACTGAAATCACAGATGAAGCAGCTTCATACTTTCCTGTGACAAGATACTATTTCCCCTACTAAACAAGGGGAAGCTGTCCAGGGCCAAGGAGACTCTGGCCGACCCACACTGGGGATGGTGGGGAGGGGAACACGTTCATAAACTCGCATGAAACTTCAGGCAGGCTTGACGGACTCATTTTACAACCATGCCCCAAGAGTCTTCCTACTCTTTCAGTAAGTGAAGTTATTTTATTGTTTCCAGTTCAAACTGCAGTTCCTGGAATTTCCAAATGTCAGTCTTCTGACAGTTTTAATCTGTCTGTACTGCTCTCCTGCAGATCCTACCCACAAGGTTTCCTGCTCTTTAGATGAGGCAAGTGGGTGAATGAAGTCTTCCAATGGCAAAACTTCTCTGAAGATGTGCTGTAATTTAGGCAAGAAGCTGAGCAGCGAAATCACGGAATGTTTCCTACCATTTTTATCCAGTGTCATATAACTAAACTCACTGTTAACCCTAACTTCAAATGAAAAAAAGAGTTATCACGGGGAGAGAACAATAAGGTAATATAAAATTGAAACACTTCAGAAAAAGCAAACAAATCCTCAGTGAAATAGAAAAATAAAAACTACATGGAAGCCACAGGGTTCCCAAACCTCACTTCTGACAGCTAACCCTATGCAACTTGCTTTAAGAGTAACTGCAGCTCACACTAACTTAACGAGACGGCAATAAATATCAGAAGTATTTGTCCTTTCAAATTACTGTCAATCTCAATCCCTCCCAAAGGTTGCTTCTTAAAAAAGAAGCACTTACACTTCCAAATGACCAATGGCCTTAGATATACTTCGAAAACAAAACAAAACAAAGTCCCTAGCTCTTTGCTGGGGCAGATGTTAAAAAAAAAAAAAAAAAAAAAAGCGAGCAAGCTTCCGAAATTGTAGAGGATTTCATTCAATTGCTGCCAGCTACAAAAAAATGACCCTTTGGGCAGAGTAACTAAGGAAGAAGTGTATTGCTCAATACACTGCAAGGAAGGAAGGTTTTCCCTCATCCTCTTACAAAAATAACTAGGAGTTCAAGATTCTGTAACTCCATCAAAATTGTTTAAAAATCACTGTTCTGCACAGTAAGTTAAGTATTTCAAGATCTTTATAACATCAGCAGAACTAAGGACTTCTCTATTCAAATGGACAAAAAAAAAAATCACTTCAAATCCTGACTGACATTCTGTCTTACAAATATCTATGTTCTGCTCTAAAAAGATGACAAGGAGCTGCTATGATGTTTTTCTCAGACCTGTTATTTAACATTTTCCAACTCTGCAAAGGCATGAGAACATTAAAACTCTTTTATTGGAAGCAAAGTGTTTGAAAGCTCATTGGCAGAGTAGTTACATCCACTTTTCAAGAACACGTGATAATTCTCTCTCTGGTTTCCCCAAATAGAGGAGGAGGGAAGAAAGCAGAAAGAAGGAGCAGCACACACAAAATGTTTTTACTTCCATCTGCCATCTGTTAACAGTTTCAGCTACTTGGATAAATATGTATTTATACTTATCAGGAAAGATTACAGTCTTGTCTACATGCAGTTACTCAGTACAGCTGTTCATGAACAAGTCCAAGGTGAGGGCATTCTTACAGAACCAGTAATTAAGCGTGCACAGAAATATGATATTTTGAAATGACAATACCCAAATAAAGAACTATTCAATAGTGGGTGCTTATGAGTAACCAAATATAAACCAGTCCACACGATTCATCACAATAGCATCTACTTACGTGCTCACCACTATCTACACAATGCAGAATTGGCCAGCACAGCCTTGTCCTTAAGAAGTCAGAGGGAGAAGAAGAAATTACATGTCTAACAAGTATAGCTATGTGGACAGATGCAGAACCTTTTTACTGCTATGTTTCATATTAATTTAGGAAGTTGGATTAAACCACATCTCTATCAAAAGGGTTTTTTATCTTGAGAAAAGTAATTGCTTTTTCACTGTAGTTCAGCTGCCTCTTTGGCAGACAAGCTGTAAAACCTTCACAGCTTCAATGAGCTCAGTTTAGCACCACTGTCATCTCAGATCCTTCCTGCCTTGGCCTCCTGAATAAGTGAAAATAACCTGAACTAAGATGACATGATAGTACACTACCTATAACTACACACTGGGAGTAATGATCTTTTATTTCTGGTGGAAGTGATTTTAAGATGAAAGATTGCAATTGCAGCCTTGTGAGAATTTTTCAGTTTTCTCCTGAAATTGCCGTTCAGCAAGAACAACAACAAAATCCACAACACACGGGGCACTGCTGAGGTAGACTTGTTCCAAGTAGAAACAAGTCAATATGGCCTTGACTTGCAAAGTCAGCTTCTTCTGAAAGCAGCCCAGAAACACCCCATCTGGACTGGGAGAATAACTATTTTTAACATGTGCATGTCCAAAAGGCACACAGGAACACCAGACTACAAAGTGGTTTAAAGCATATACGTGCTAAGTGTGAATTAAGTTTGACTCAAATGTTCATAATTGGGGAAATTACAGTAGTAGATTAATACAAACAAGTATCATTGAACTTTATTATTGTATTAGAAATAACCACTGAAGACACCAAAAATGTTAAGCCCCAGCACTGCTAAAATGACATTACATATAGCAGTATTAGCTTTTCTCCACGGATTCCAGTTCCATATAGCAGCTGAACATACAAAATATACTCATCGTGTTGTTTTCAAGTAAAAGATCTCATTGTTTACTGTATGAAAATGCATGCTAAGTTAACACCATGTCTATCAAAAATCTTCAGCATGCAGGTTGCCTTAGTATTATGAATAATCCCTTTATTCTCCAGCTGTGCATTGTGCTTGCTGCATCTGTATTTCAGTCCTTTGAGGGACTAAGATGGGTGTAACATGGACCATGTCTCCACCTCCACTGCGATGCTAAGCAAATTGGAACTGCTGACTGTGTTACAAATTTGAATGCGGGAAGCTGAACACGGTTAGCACAGTGGACTTTGGGGACTTCTTGAACTTGCAGTTCCACTGTATGGCTGTAGTTGTCTGTCAGTGGTCATGCTGTACTGCATTCTGGCTGTGTTTTATTGCTGACTTGGCTTATATACACCTAAGTCGTCAGGTTTGATTTCACTGGGAAGGTGCCAATAGACCACTTTTAACACAACCCACGCAAATCATCTTCAACTTTATAGTACACTGCTCACTTAACAGACCTCATCCTCTTTTGTGTAACACTGACAACCTAGAGCTGCTGCAGTGATGCATGTAGATACTGAATCTGTGTCACCAAACACTCTTAATGGGCTGATTTCAGTGATGGATACATGCCTGCAAGACATGACAAAGATTAATGGTGCACAAAATATCTAAATCGGCTATTGAGGACCAGTTCTTAAAAACTGTTTACATTTCACTTCAGGAAATGCATGTCCTAGGATGCTGCAGCTAACCAGAAGAGACAGACCAATTCATGTTCAAACTGAGTTGTTACTTGTTTTCAGGACCACTGTTTTCCTTGGTCTGCACCAGCCGTAGCATATAGGCTCAGTATCAATCATCCTTAGAAAAGAGAGCTTACAATCAGCACAATACCAACAGCTCATTTACAGGAAAGGAAACAAGTCTGAAGGAACAAATTACTCCTTTGAGAAAAATAGCAAAGATTCATTTGTAAAATTATAATACTGAACGCTGTAATATGGGTGATGAATTTGCAAATTAGGTAGAAGATGATGAGGAAGACAAGGTAGAATAAAGTTGTCTGAAGTTTGAATCTTCCATAATTTGGCAGAAGAGGTGTCTCATGCTGCCTACGAAGCTACCACCAAGCAACGGTGGAAGAGAAGAGATAACACAGCAATGATTGGGGGATGGAGAGGAGGGGGGTATTTTTCATTTTAATTGGCTTGGGAAAGAAAACCTGAAAGAGAAACTAAACCACCATCTTTAAAGTTGCCTTTAATTACTGCTACTTGCCATGGCAAGAAGAGTAAGTAAATAGGAAATACTATTCCCACTGCTATGTGGGAACTTGCATTCAATGGCAGCCACTTGATAGGTCTTCCTGATACTAAGAAAAATCAAAGCTTAAGTACATTAGCTAGCAAAAAAGAAACAACAATAAGTGAAAACATTAAAGCTTACTAATAAACACATCTGGATTTACTAACAAAACCCACAGATCCTAGCTTTATTTTAAATAGGGTGTGTGAAAATCCTCCCTGGAGAATGTCAGAAGAATATCAATCCCTTCCTGAAAAATTTTACACCAGAATAGCATATAAACTACAGACTCATTCAGCACCCTTTCTTCATTGTTTATTTGAAACTATCGTACACAAAAAAATCTACAAAACTTTCTTTCTTGAATACTTAGTATATTTCTGCATGCAATCTGTATCAGTTTTGCAACTGAATTTTATTCCTGTTCTCTACACAGCCAGCTTCATTTTGTAACTATATTAGAGCAGAGATAAAACAGCTCCTAGAGCTCTAAATTGTAAACTTATATCTTAAATATCATCACTGTGGAAATAAAGGAGGAAACACCTGTAAAAACCTCAACATTAAATAACATAGGTAAAAATTACTTATCAACTTGAATCACAATATTTATATGAAATTATAGAATTCAGAAAAGCAATTAAGATCTGCTATAAGGCTCCTTTGTACACCATGAAAATTTAATACATTTAAAATTACAGTAATTGAACTAATAAAAGTGAAGCAAAGCCACATTTTAACTTAAACACAAACTGTGTCATTTTCTTTAATAAACTAATCTGATTTTAAACTATATGAGTGTTATCAATGGAAGACCAGAAGTCCAGCTTCTATGCTTGATAAGTTTTTTTGGATAATTTTTCAGATGTTCAGCTTTAGCTTCATCTAGCACTTTTGGAGAAGTGCAAGAAAAAAAAAAAATCATTTCGGCTTAGGGTCAAATTTTACAGAGGCAAGTTCCATCTGTAGCTGCAGACCTGCCCTATGTGATCTTTGGAGGCATGAAGTATCTGTCCCTGTTCCCTCTCTGGAATAAATCAACTTTACCAAACAATACTCAAATTATTAAACTTCCCAATTTATATGGTTTGAAATTGACCTGGTTTTCCATTTTTATGAAAACTGTACTTGATTTTTTGTTACAACTTAAAAAAAAACATTAATCACAAATTCTTTTTTTTTTTTTTTTGGCAAATAAACACACTAAACCTGTTGACTACACTTAAGGAAGCAGATCCTACTCTCATTTTGACATATATTTTCTGAAAGCAAATACCTAATCATTAACGATTTTTGCAAAAAAAAAAAAAAAAAAATTCTCCCTAGAAATACTCATGCACTTTCTTGTCACCATCAGTGCTCCAGAGGCAACTTAACTGGCCATTAAATAATGCCTCCAGAAAGATTTGTTGCCCATTACCGATGTCCCAGCTCCAGGAAGCTGCAGCCGAAGAGACAACTTTCCACCGCCCTCCCCGCCTCTGCCTTCTGGTGCTGACTGCCCCAGCAGCTTGCGCTCTCCTGATGCTCACATTTGGAGCCTTCCCTGCATTTTATTCCTTCTGTGTCTGCCTGCAGATTTCCGAGAAAAAGGCCCTACAGCATTTTGCATTTGTTAAGGGTTCAAAAAATTCCCTTCCTGAACATGAAGGCTGGAGACCTGCCTAAAGTAAAGTCAAGTTTCCAAACAGCGCTGCGCAAGCTTTTCTCCCAACCACCCCTGAGAAAACAACCTCCCCAATCTTAAATGGAAATACAGCCTTTTGTTCCCCCACAAATCAATAGGGCTCGCTTGCCGAGTGCAGCGTCAAGTTAAAAGTCCGGGATAGTTTTGCTGCAGCCCTGGTTAAGCGAGGGCAGGTCACAGCATCAAAGGCAGGGCCATGCTGACCTATGGGCTAAAAAGTGCGGGAGCCTCCTGGTCCCCAAACCGCTCCCTCGCTTCCCCGCCCTTGCCCCCAGCTACATAACCCTCGCCGCTCTCCCACACCCACACTGGGAAGCATCACACTCTTCAGCGACCCTAGGCAACTCACCAGCCTGGCATGCAAAGACTTCATTTTTGCTGTATGGTTTGGTTAGGCTTTGTTTTGGGGGGCTTGCAATTTTTTAGTTATTTTTTGGATTTTTTTTTTCCCCACTGATATAGCAAGAACCTGCTCAGGGAGGAAGCCAAAGAGCACTGAGGGGAAGAGGCAGCATGTGCAAAATGATACAATTAACTTATTTCTCAGGTGCTGTGCTTTGCCCTCATCCTGGCACAACCCAAAGTATTTTTTCCTCAAACTTACCAGAAAAGATTGTTGCGAAGGTACAAGGATTTGGTATGCATTAGCCAAATATTGGCTGTTAAATGAAGCTACCAATGTGGTTTCTGCAGAGTTTGCTTCAGAGGTGTTCTGTAGCAAGGAAACTACTCTGCAATCTCAGCCATACCCAGCACTTGCAGAACCGGTTTTAACACTACAGTAGACTTAATGTAGCAAAATTAGTCTGGATTTGAAAATGGACAAGCTAGTTTTCCCAATTTAATTAACAATCTAATTAAACTGGAAAGAAAATTCCTTACCTTCGTTATGACTTTACTTTTGAGTAAAATTATAACCCTCTGTGGTTATTAAGAATATCTGTACCTGGATTACGCTGACATTTTCAGATTCACAGAAAAAGAAACTAAGCTTATTGCCTTATTGTACTACTGATCCTGCCACTCCTTTCTGGGAATGAGCAAGACATACATATGCTCAAAATAAAACACTCTCTAACTTCAGAAGTAGAAGCATGAAGATATCTGTATTTCAGTAGACCTCCCCATTACAGATCTGACCCCAGTCAACAGGTCCTGAAACATGCACATTTTTCAGTATTATCTTAGCACAGGTAATACCCTTGACAAGAGAAAAAAAGGAGAAAAAAAAAGAAGAATAAAAAAGATACATTTCTGGAAAATGAAAGCTCTACTGTTACAATTTTGAAAAAGAAAAAAAAAAACAACCCCTTTCTAGTTTGGGGTGCAGTTCTATCAAATATATTGAATCTGACAGTTCCGTAAAGCTCCAGCCAAAGAAAGTGTGTGTGTGTCTAGTTTAACTGCTTTGTTGTGACAAAATACCCATTTAACACATTTTTCTGTTTCAACAAGCTATGCAATATTTATCTAACATATGTAAACAAATAATACATTAAAATGCATGCCGTGTTCTACTTCATTAGGATTTCTGAATTAAGACAAACACAAAACTGAAACTACTCACATAGCTTTTTAAAAAATATTGGTTATACTACATGTTATACTTTGCACAAATTAGTACTAAATCAACACTTGAGCAATGTAATTCAGACTGAATTCAATGCTACCAAGATAAGTATATCTGATGTTCCAGCTCTTTATGGAAAACCAGACAGCTGCTGTTAACCTGTATTGCCTTTCATTGTTCAAATATATATGTGGTGTTAAGATCTCATAATTACGTCCAGGACCAAAGATGCCAGCCAAGCAGATTCCAGCTTTGTTGCATGATTTCTATGTTAAGTCGCACAAAAAAACCAACCGGTCTCCTGTCAAGATCTATGACAGAAAATATTCTTTTGCAACCTGCAAATTTAACTACAATGCATTGCAAGCTGCTTGATATCTTAACCTGTATCCAAAAAACACATCACCACATCAATAACTTACCACAGTTTTCAGTACCTTACAAAACAGTTTAATAATTCAGTTCATATAGGAGAGAAATTTGTTCAATATGGTAGGCTCACTCTCTTCTCATTAAGAGCAGTAGAAAACCGAACAACAGGTTGTTACCCCACTTTTAAGATTTACATTAAAAAACACTGGAAACATGGTAACAGGAACTTGTCGTCCCCTTGGCTTACCATTATGAAAAAAGGGAAGTGGGTTTATTTCATTGGTGGTATTATTATTCATTATTATTAATTACTGTTTTATTTGTTTTCAAGAAACATGATGTTCTTTGTGTTTGCGTGTTCTTCACAAGTACAAGCATAGCATAAAGGGCAGCACATATTCACTCTGACAAAGGAGTAGACCAAATATCACACTGGAAGCCTGCAATCGATTGATTACACAGCAGGGTAGGGACATGTGCCAGCACAGAGGGAAGACAGACACCAACCTCCCCTAGACCCTTTCCAAGGACAGCAGCTGGGAAGCCTGGAAAAGGGGCGGTGGGAGGAGGAGAACAAGCATCACAGTCCTCTTGCCTGCAATGCAACCATGAGTGCAGCAGGAGAGGGAAGCAAGGACCACAGTGCTCCCACCCTCCCTGCCCTTCTGAAAGAAAGTCCGAGATTAAGGGAGGACCTCACTGCTCCTTGGCTTCCTCTCCAGACACATGGCCCAGTGGCTGCACTGTAATGAACCAGAATTAGAGAAGCGCCAAAGTTCAATTCACCTAAGTTCAACATGGCAATTCAAACACAACACTAGCTGAAACTGATTGCTTTGTGTTTTTTTTAACTTACAAAACCTCTGAAAGAGAGTGAACCAATCGGCAATGCAGACACACAAGGGTGACATAAAGGTAATGTAAAAGGTAATACAACTCTAAAAAAAGGCAGAAAAAAAGGGAGATATATGCAGGTTGCAACTGTTTCTTATTTCATTTTGTGAAGGCTAGAAAGTCTACAGTAATCACCTAAGCCTGGTAGAGAACGTGGGGGTGAAAAACACAGGTTTACTCGCGTGTGAGAGGGTGAGCATGTGAGTTTGCCTTTAAATTCACAAAAAGAAAGAAAGAAAAAAAAAATCAGAGAAAAGAAAGATTATCTGTCTCCATTCCTGCCTTAAAGACCACAAAGTTAGTGGACTTCAGTTTTTGTGAGGTTGGGGGGGGGGGGGGGGGGGGTGTTTTTCTTT
>NW_010972886.1:7116764-7135034 GCF_000737465.1 Haliaeetus leucocephalus | reverse complement strand
GGGGTGGTGGTGGGGGGGGGGGGGGGGGGGGGGTTTGGATTTTCAGATTAAATCCAATTCTGAAGTTAACCAGTCAACTACAAATTTTGAAATGAATCAGGTCCAACCAATTAAACTAATGATTAAACCCACCAAAGTTACATTATATGAGCATAACACATGCTCAACACATTGCTCAAAGGGCATCAATCAGTTGCCACACACACACACTAGATATATTTTGCTGCTGAAGTTTGGCAGATAGAAGATACGATATTCTCACTCATTTATCTCTCTTTTATTGCTTCTTTTCTTGTTCTGTGTTACAGCTCAAGACTACCACCACTTGAATGCCACCACAAAAGCCCTAAGATTTCATTCCTCTTCCAGAACTTCAAAAGTGCAGGAGGAAGGCTGCAATATAGATTTTTTTTTTTGAAGGCTTATGGGCCTTTATGGGCGATGAGTAGATTGAGAGCAGCCCTGCAGAGAAGGACTTGGGGGTGTTGGTTGATGGGAAGCTCAACATGACCTGGCAATGTGCACCTGCAGCCCAGAAAGCCAACCGTATCCTGGGCTGCATAAAAAGAAGTGTGACCAGCAGGTCAAGGGAGGTGTTTCTGCTCCTCTACTCCACTCTCATGAGACCCCACCTGGAGTACTGTGTTCAGCTCTGGGGCCCCCAACATAAGAAGGCCATGGACCTGCTTGAGCGGGTCCAGAGGAGGGCCACAAAGATGATCAGGGGGCTGGAACACCTCTCCTAGGAAGACAGGCTGAGAGAGTTGGGGCTGTTCAGCCTGGAGAAGAGAAGGCTCTGGGGAGACCTTATAGCAGCCTTCCATACCTAAAGGGGGCCCACAAGAAAGCCAGAGAGGGACTTTTTACAAAGGCATGTAGTGATAGGGCAAGAGGTAATGGCTTTAAACTGAAAGAGGGTAGATTTAGATTAGACGTAAGGAAGAAGTTTTTCATGATGAGGGTGGTGAGGCACTGGAAGAGGTTGCCCAGAGAGGCTGTGGATGCCCCATCCCTGGAAGTGTTCCAAGGCCAGGTTGGATGGGGCTTTGAGCAACCCGGTCTAGTGGAAGGTGTCCCTGCCCATGGCAGGGGGGTTAGAACTAGATGATCTTTAAAGTCTCTTCCAACTCAAACCATTCTATGATATGATGATAAAATCATTCAAATTGAACACACATGCTTTCCTTGATTGTAAATTATTTCATTCCATAAATAGCAACAAACATCTACTACCCCTACATGACAGATGTGTGCCTCCTGTATTTGAAGAATTAAAAACCTGCAGCACTGAAATTTCAGTTACCTCATGCAACACAATAATAAAATAAAAAAAAAAACCCAAACCTGTCAAGTTATTTTCCTCCAACAGACAATACCTACTGAAGAACACAAAACCTATGAGATAAATTCAATACCTGGCAAGCATAGCAAAGACTACATTTTTGCCATAATTGTCAATTTTGTTATCCAAGACAAAAAGTTGATCACTTAAGAGACACACACACACAAAAATCGATGCTACAAAATTTCTAAAGGTAACAACTCACGTAGGCACCAAACAGGCACACAACACTAGCCTGGTAAAGACAATGATCATCACACTGCAGCAGGACAGTAAAGTGACACTGCCACAACCCCATGAATTCCTCTGCTATTTATTAGCAGGGATGCTCACACAATCTGCCCCCTCCACCAGTGTGGAAAATGTTTCTTCACTCTGTCTTGCAGTTGTCAAGCACTAATGCACTATCCCAGCTCAACACAGAGGACAAGCTATGGGCCGAGTTTCCGTTTGCTGTTGCTTGTTTGAGACACAGGCAGAGATGCGGTAATCCTGGTGTTTGCATCAAGGAAACCTCAGTGAGCAACTGTAAACCTTAAAACCAAAAAGGTTTCCAGCTACAGAACCTATTCCAGCAAATGCATCGTACGCAAAAAGGTCTCGTGGACCATATGCAAAAGACTCCAGAAGACTACAAGGCCACAAAAACAAAACAAAACAAAACAAAAAACCACTCCAAACCAAAAAAAACTAACCAACCAACCAAAACAAAACAAAACACCACCACCCCCCAAACCACCAAAAACAAAACACCACGAAAAAACACAGCCTGGCTCACAGGATTGTGCTTCACAACTGACTAAGAATAAGAGAGAGAGATTGCTCTCAAAGAAGAAAATAGTATGTCTGCAAAGACTACAATGCAACAGTTCCTGGCTCTGAGCCCAGAGCACTATCTGCCTGACTGTGCCATCACCCTGCATCCCACAGGGCAATTACTAGTTTGCAAACTTCCCATCACTACCTTAGAGCCAGGAAATTATTCTACTTCAGATGGTGTTTCAGAATATCCAGAATAGGGGTATAATTTACTTCACTCTGGCAGAAGGGGCCAATGAGGGCGGGGGAGTCTTAAAATGCTTTATATTATCTTTTGGGCAAAGGGGAAAATTCAACCATACTGGTTTGTTTGCTTGTTTATTTGTTTAAATACATGAACCTTGCATAATTGATCAGAATGAGATCCTAGTGCAAAGTAATTGATACATTTCTTCCCTCATCTTGGAATGTTGAATATTTTTTCCTTCAGAGCAACCATCTCAGTTGGTTTTTCAATGTCACCTCAAAAAAAGCCTAAACTAAAGAAAAGAAGTACATACAGGGTAGTGAGAATTACAAAGATATAAGGTATTCATTTCCCTATGAGGAGGTCATATCACCAGTCAACATGGGATTCCTATTACATACTACTCTGGATGAAGAAAGCCTTTTGACTTTACTCCAAGCCTCAGGCTTGTTCACCATTTAGCATTAGAAAGAAAAAATATTAAAAAAAAAAGAAAAAGAAAAAAAAACCCCAAACCATCAAAACAACCAACACATTGTAGCATGGTATGGACAGAATTAAAAAGAAAAAAAAAAAATTCTTCTAGAGCATTTCATCTTGCCCTAAATAATAAAAGGCAGGAAAGGACAAAAAGAAAGTGAAGTGGCTGCTTAATTGTCAGTATTATTTCTTTTCCAACATATGCATTATTGGGGGTCAGGGGGTTGTGTCACAGAAAATCCATACAACTAGCAGCATACAATGCTTCACAGCAAAAGTTACCTAACAATACATCTTATCAGTGATGAATTGATGAGCTCAGACTTTTAAGTCAAAGACCCTGACTCTTCAAGGCCCAATTTCTGAAATGCAGAGATTTTAGTGAACTTTTTGATAATAATTCAATACTGCACTATTACACTTTTTCTCTTATTTACTTTCACTTAGGGATAGTCTGGAAACCCCTAACAGAGCACAATTCATTACTTAATCTTTTCAGAACCTGTATAATGAGATAAAGTATTATCAACTTCTGCTTTCCTTTAACCATCTACTTGAAGCATGTATCACTGATTTCTGCCATAACCCTCTTTCATTCATTTCACTTTTCATCTGAATAAGAAAGCGTTTTAAAGAACAGCTGAGTGGAAAAGTATATCATTGCCAGCTCCTTGATAGTGTAATATTCGCAATATTTCTTCGAAAGGGAGGAGATCTTGCAGAAGCTGATAAAAATATGACAAAATCTGAGCTTCTTGCATAACAAGCAATCATACTTTCCAACTATAGACAAAAATCCTAAAAAAGAAAAATCTTGACAAAAGGAACCATCCAGAAGTTCTTTATTTACACACCATGATTTAAGTCAATCTCGTATTTCTGAAAAACTGAATTAGGCACTCCGAGGTGGCTGATTAGCAATAGTGTTTTCTCCGCTGCCTCACAGTGCCTACTGTATGACAGGGAGGGGAATGCTACAGGCTTTTCATAATCTTGGTAATCAAGGTTAATATAAAATTTGCATACCACCTTGCCGATGTGTGGAATGTTTCCTGGTAGAGCGCTGAGGTTAAAGACACATATATTTCATCAGAAATTAAACACTGGCTAAAGATATTACATATTTATCTCAAAGTAAGTCTTCATGAGTTTACAGCCAGTTTCCCACCTGAGACTTTTGGGTAATTAAACATAATTTATAACATGGACTCATAGAGCACATTAACCTCCAAATCTTTCATTGCCTTTGGAAATGCCAAGCATCTACTAAATTTTCATCACCTTGCCCTGAAAATATCCACTATCTTGCAGGGAATAGTGAAAAAAGACAAAATGCTCATCAGCTTCATTGACACTACGCTATTCAATGGAAAGAGAATTGAACATCTTGTACATATAGTCATGCAGTTCCTTACAATACTCCAGTGCTTCAAGTATGACATTTCTACCTTGGTTTTTAAGTTCAGATCATACATCTAGCAAAGGAAACCCAGAACATGGTAGAACAAAAGAAAGCTACTCAGAGACTGTAATGTAACAGAAAGCAAAGTAGTGGAAAAGACAGTTTTGAAAAACTTAAACGAAAAGGGAAGGAGTAAACATAGAAAAGCATGTTATTTTCTAAAAAGCTACATTATTTCTAAAATTTTCTTTTTAGCCATACGAACACTTTAGTTTTAAAATTCTGCAAATTCATTTTTTCTGCAGCATCGGACTAAGGACAGAGCAACATAAGTGATTGCTCAGCCTCCATAGTTCCTTAACCTGTAAAAACCAAGGTGTCCAAAGTGATTTCTTCTACGTCCCTGCTGGAACGAAGTTCTTGGTGTTTTGTGGAGGCAGAGCCGTCTCTGCTTGCAATGGAGAAGTACAACTTGGGTCACTGACTTTGACAAGGCTGACAATTTTTACCTGATTAAGAATAATCTCTGCTGGTTTTAATTGTAAAAATTCTTTGATACTACTTTATCATATTTGCCTTTTTTTGATGTAGCAGACCCCAAAACAAATTAGGTTTCTCCAAAATAGGCTAGCAAAAATTAAATCCACCAAGCTAGTAAAGCTATTATACACATCTCCATATGACAATTTAAAAGTTGTTAAGAAAAAGAAGAAGAAAAAAAAGGGGGGGACACACAACACAACAGACAAGGGAGAGGACAACAGCATGTATCACCATCATTCCCTTATCCCTCAGGAACTTCCTGGGCTCATAAATGAACTAACTCTGGATGGAAAAAAAGCACATTGTGGGTAGCCTGCAGAACATACCCTGCTGAAACGATGCCACAGACCTTAACTAACAGTCAAAACCAGCGTTGTCATTTCTAAGAAAAAAGAAAGAGCATCCATGAAATCTGCAATACTTAGGCGGGACTGAAAACCTGAAGGATGGTACCTCAGCCATGACGGGGCTTGTTTGGGCAACGCTCACTTTCTCTATGCACTATGGTTTTCCAGTTTGAAGACTGGAATGAGACAGTATTTGTAGAAGTCCTTTGAGAGCTGTAAGTGCTTTGTGATCTACAGAACTTAATTATTAAAATGTTGCTGGTAATCACTCTGCTGGAACTTAATCTTTCTTTGTCGTCACCAAATTGATAAACATCTCGGAAGAAATGAGACAGAAATGTGACAGATATGCCTGCACACTTTCATGTTTATCCTAACAGATAGAAAAAGATGGTGTTTTGTTTGTACTAACAAGTCTTGGAGAAGCAATAAGAAAGTTCATTATAAAAAAGCATTTCTCTGAGTAACTCTTCAATAAACTGTATAAAGAAAGAAAGTCTTTTGATTAAGTGCTGTCTAGCAAGTAACAGTCAGGAAGGAGAACACTTAGGGGATTACAAAGCATTTCTGACATGAAAGCAACGTCATTCCTACTTGGAGATATATCCAAAGGGGTTCAATTTTCAATCATTAGTGATAGTGGTAAGCAGTGAGACAGTTAAAAGTGCTTTTAACTCATAAAAACTATGGAGGAAAGAAGGAAAAGAAACAAACAGATGTATAAGCCATTTCTTTGTGTATTAATGAACTAGGAACAAAACAGCTTATGGACAGTCACCTGAAATTCTTAAAAGCCACCAAGTATCCCCAAAGGAGTTATTCCACAAAAGGAGTGCTAAAGAATCATGCACCTACACAAAGAGCATTTCAGTGACTTATGCTACCTACCAAACACAAGCTGCTGCAAGTTTAAGGAAAAAAAAAAGCTGTCTCAGTTTAATAAATACTAGTTTTCTTTAATTATAAAGCTAGCCAACCTTTTACTAACACTTTTTACTAAACAATTTTATATCTCTGCTAGAATAGCAGAGCCACTCACTAAAACAAAATTTCTAATTCATACTTTATTTCTGAGAATCCTTAGAAACTGGAAGAATTTAAAAAGCTTAATTTGTAAATTCCATTTTTTAAAAGTCTAAAAATATGCTCCCCAAGTTAGATTGAAATGAGATGACAAGGGGAAAAGAGTCAAGAGAAATGGGCACAGGGCTGGTAGTGGCAGATGAAGTTAAGTCCTCACTTCTTCAGCCAGAACAAAAACTTCCACAAAATATGAACAGACTGGTTTAGGTAACCACAGAATATAAAAATTACATTTAGTCTGCCTAGGAATACAGAAACAATTTAAGTACACATCCACTTGGGGGGGGTGCTATAAAAGAGGCCTTTGCCCTTTGTATAAAACTTAACCACGCCTTAGCAGTTCAGGCTAAAGGTCTACTTACCCCAACATCTTTTCTTTAACAGTGGTCATAAGGAAAGGTAAGAACAGGGCACGAATGCACATCACTTCTCTGTGCCCCTGTCCTGGTTTCAGCTGGGATAGAGTTAACTGTCTTCCTAGCAGCTGGTACAGTGCTATGTTTTGAGTTCAGTATGTGAAGAATGTTGATAACACTGATGTTTTCAGTTGTTGCTCAGTTATGTTTAGACTAAAGTCAAGGATTTTTCAGCTCTCATGCCCAGCCAGCGAGAAAGCTGGAGGGGCACAAGAAGTTGGCACAGGACAGAGCCAGGGCAGCTGACCCAAACTGGCCAACGGGGTATTCCATACCATGGGACATCACATCTGGTATAGGAACTGGGAAGTGGGGGCGGGGAATCGCCGCTCGGGGACTGGCTGGGTGTCGGTCGGCGGGGGGTGAGCAATTGCCCTGCACATCATTTGTACATTCCAATCCTTTCATTATTGCTGTTGTCATTTTATTAGTGTTATCATTATCATTATTAGTTTCTTCTTTTCTGTTCTATTAAACCGTTCTTATCTCAACCCAGGAGTTTTACTTCTTTTTCCCAATTTTCTCCCCAGCTCCTCCATCCTTTCTCCTCCAGCTATTTTCAGCTCATGAGACTTACTGGACTTGTTTGCCTAATTACTGATTTCTAATAGTTCTCTTCAAGAACTTGTCCAGCATCTCCTTAAGCCTACATACTCCTCTGGCATCCACAACAGCTACTTCAGACAGAGACTTTCATGGATCTACAGCCTGCTGTGTGATTCACCTCCATTTGCTTCTTTTCAGTCTGGCTCCCTGTTTTGCGTTTGTGTGGCGAGGTTTTGGTAGCAGGGGAGGGGCTGCAGGGGTGGGTGGCTCCTGTGAGAAGCTGCTAGAAACTTCCCCAGCTCCAAGTTGGACCTGCCTCTCGCCAAGGCCGAGACCATCACCAACAGTGGTAGCGCCTCTGGGATAACCCAGATAAGAAAGGGAACTTGCGGTTTTGGAAGTGGGATGTGAGAGAAACCCCTATACAGACACCGAGGAAGGAGGGGGAGGAGGTGGATGCCCCTGCAGGCCATGGTGAGACGGCAGGCTGTCCCCCTGCAACCCATGGAGGTGAGTGGTGGAGCAGATGCCCACTGCAGCCCTTGGAGGACCCCACGCTGGAGCAGGGGAAGCGAGTTGTCCTCCCCCTGAGAAGGAAGGAGCAGCAGAGACAACGTGTGATGAACTGACTGCAACCCCCATTCCCTGTCCCACTGTACCGCCGGGGGGAGGAGGTGGAGAGAACCGGGAGTGGAGTTGAGCCGGGGGGGAGGGAGGGGCGGGGGTGAAGGTGTTTTAAGATTTGGGTTTTACTTCTTATTATCCTTGTTTTGATTTGATTGGCAGTAAATTAAATTGATTCTGGTTTTTTCCCCCAAGTTGAGCCTGTCTTTTGCTCGTGACCATAATTGGTGAGTGACCCCTCCCAGTCCTTGTCTCAAGCCATGAAGCCTTTCATTATATCTTCTCCTCCTCATCCCACTGGCGGGGGGAAGAGTGAGAGAGCAGCTGTGGTGCTTTGTTACCAGCTGAACTTAAACCACAACATTGCCCCACCAGAACAAAAAGGTCCCTAATTCTTGAACTGGAAGAGGATTCCCCTTCATGCCAGCGATGGTTTTGCAGAACTCTATCATATCCCCCTGAACTGTGCCTTTTTCCAGGCCGGAGAAACTTAGCCTATTTGAGCATTGCATCTCATGCATGGCTACAGACTGCTCTTCTGGCACTCAACTCTCTTGCTCACGCTGAGATTTCCACAAGATGACTTTCGCTGTCTCACAATTCAACATCCAAGACTTACAGAGCAAGTTTTAACATTAAGTGGTTGGCTGCTTATCAATGTTTCTTAAAATTTTCAATATAACACTTCCTATATTATATTCTTACCTATTTAGTCAACAAACTTACACTAGTTCCAAATTTTATTGATCCAGTATGTCTTTGATATTATTTTAAGTAATTTTCTGTATTCCAATATATTTTAAATAAAATCCTTTGAAAATATCAGTCCTTTGGAATGCTTCCTTTTTTTTCCAAGACCTTCTCTGGATCTGGATTTTCTTGATGCTACATAGTGTTTAAAGGTTAGAGACCATATACAGTCAAGGTCTTATAAATAGGAAGTGGGAGTTTGGGAGGGTGGCTTTCTTCTTAAGTTGCCTTATAACTCAATTCTACACAGTTTATACAGGCTCTATGTACTTCTGTACTTTCCACTAGCATTTCACTTGTTGCTTTCCTTTCTCAGCTGTATCAACTGACTAAACCAAATTTAATCCCCTGCTTTCCCAAACTTTTCTGCATGCAGCTTGTTTACAGTCTCACACGTCTGCAAGTTTTGAATAGTGATCCGATATCCAAAAAGGCAACAAATTCTTGTATTTCACAAGAAATCTGTTTCCTACCTTATCTGGCATACGGCCCAACTGTACACACCACTAGTGAATCTTCAGTCTACTATTACAGTTTAAAGATGTTTTAAGATCATCCAGGAAAATAACTTTCCAAGATCTTTGAGCAATTCCAACTTCTATAAATCCTATAAACCATCAATATTAAAATAAAAAACAGATTCATTATACAAATCAAGATTCACGATTCAGCAAGAAAATTATTTGGCTTTCTACAGTTTTCCTGCACTTTTTAAAATGGTCACTGTCATGGTTTAACCCCAGCCAGCAACTAAGCACCACGTAGCCACTCACTGACTCCTCCCCCCTCCCAGTGGGATGTGGAGGAGAATCAAAAAAAAGAAGTAAAACTCATGGGTTTAGTTATTAAACTGTTCTTATATCAAGTAAAATATAATAATAGTAATGATTAAATAATAATGATAATAATAATTATGATGATCAAAAGTAATATAACAAAAAGAGACAAATTAGACTCAAGAAAAGACAAGTGACACATAATGCAGTTGCTCACAACCTGCTGACTGATGCCAGAGCAGCGATCCGCCCCTCCTGGCCAACTCCCCCCAGTCATATACTGAGCATGATATTCTATAACATGGAATATCCCTTTGCCTAGTTTGGGTCAGCTGTCCCGGCCATGCCCCCTCCCAGCTTCTTGTACACCTGCTCGCTTGCAGAGCATGGGAAACTGAAAAATCCTTAACTTAAGATAAGCTCTACTTAGCAATAACTAAAACATCAGTGCATTATCAACATTATTCTCACACTAAATCCAAAACACAGCGCTGTACCAGCTACTAAGGAGAAAATTAACTCTATCCCAGCCAAAACCAAGACTGTCAGACCAGAAATCAGAGAATCATTTAGGTTGGAAAAGACCTTTAAGATCCTTAAGTCCAACTGTCAACCACGCCCACTAAACCATGTCCTGAAGTGCCACATCTACGCATTTTCTGAACACCTACAGAGATGACGACTCCACCCTTCCCTGGGCAGCCTGTTCCAATGCCTGGCAACCCTTTCAGTAAAGAAATTTTTCCTAATATCAAACCTAAACCTCCCTTGCCACAACTTGAGGCCATTTCCTCTCATCCTATCTAAAGCCACCTGACAGAAGAGACCAGCACCCACCTCACTACAACCTCCTTTCAGGTAGTTGTAGAGAGCGATAATGTCTCCCCTCAGCCTCCTTTTCTCCAGAATAAACAACCCCAGTTCCCTCAGCCGCTCCTCATAAGACTTGTGCTCCAGGCCCCTCACCAGCTTGGTTGCCCTTCTCTGGACACGCTCCAGCACCTCACTGTCTTTCCTGTAGTGAGGGGCCCAAAACTGAACACAGTACTCGAGGTGCGGCCTCACCAGTGCCAAATACAGGGGAAAAATCACTTCCCTAGTCCTGCTGGCCACACTATTTCTGATACAGTCACGCATCATTAGTCTTCCTGAGCTGATAAAAGAATTTCTTCTTGGTGCAGTTCAGTATTTTTGCTTTGCTAGCTATAGTTCCAAGTGTAACCATCACTCCTATCAAGCCGGTATCCTAGCCAGCCTCTTTGTTAAACTACTGAGCATCATTACTGTATAATGAAGTTCTAAAGAACCATAAAGAAACCAAATAATTCATTTTTTACAAGTTTGAGGTTTATGGTTCCAAGTTAAGAGTTTCTTTATCAGTTTCTGATCAAAGGTTACAAAAAAAACCCAGAGAGATGTAATATAAAACCAAAACTGGAAAGCCCATGGTTCAGATTGCAAAGTGGACACGTAATTGAGCAAGGATGTGACCCTGTGGTCAAGGAACTTTTGGGAGACAGTGTTCAAAAACAAACAAATAAAAACCAAAACAAAAACCCAAATTCAAAAAGGATGACATAGGTAGCAAGAGAAGTGGAAAATGACTGTGACTCAAGCAGAAAGGAAGAGACAGCCCTCAGCAATTGGATAATTCCTACTATGCAAAGCAGGAGAGAACTTGGGGAAAGAAAAGAAGCATTAGACAAAACAATGCATTCAGACAGGAATAAATATCTCAACTAAAATAAATTAATGAGTTACAGGAGTAACCAACACAGACAACAGAGAGACAAAACCCCCAGACAGTTACAAAGTTTAAACAACAAAAATCCCAAAATATTTTTCCTTTGCAGCAAACTTGAGGCAGGTCAAAGGTGGCGTATTTCCAACAGAGTGATTAAAAAAAGATTCCAGAACTGACAAGGATCAAAATCAAATCATATCCTTGATCCCAAGGGATTCTCTAATCAAACCCTTTTCCTTGACAGTTCATCCACATGTTAAACAAGCAGAATAGAAGATGCAGATGCCTTGCTAGCAGGAGAAATAAGACAGATCATACTATTACATGACTGCCAAAACTCCCCAAGTGCAAAATACGACAACTGAAGAATTACAGACCCCATGCTTGGAGAAACGCACGGGAACAGTCCTAATGTGGAAATAACAGTAGAATTTCATGTCATACTCACTGTAGACACTAGAAGCTTAAATCATTGCAAAAAACCCCCACATGGACTAACAGGAATATGGAAAGGCACTACTTCAGTTCTTAAGCTCAAAGTTCTTGAACCACAAATAGGCTCAAGGCTGGAAGTGTATTCTGGGGGAGGCATGACCATGAATTTGTCCTGTTCGTGAACTCTTCTACAAGCTTCCGCTGTTATCTGCCATCAGAGACAGGATACGAAGCTAAACAAAAATTCTGTTTGATCCACTAAAGCTACTGTAATAAACTGTACTATGTTTTGTCAGAAAATGAATAAATAATTTTTAAAAAAAGAGAGAAATTGCTCAACAGAATACAGTTAAAGAAAGGCAAGTGAATGGATTATTTAAAAGCAATAATAATAATCCCATAAGTAAAAGGAAATGTTAAGTCCATACAAAAGCATATAAACTGTATCTATACTGTGTACTAGAGTTTCATGCAAAACACTCTGCTCGTTTAGAACAGGAAGCAATAAAGCTTCAACAGAGCACAGCAGAACACAGAAATGCTTTTTAGGAGCTAATTAGCATAGGTGCACCACTTTATTAGTACTATTAACATGGCCATCCTGCTAACTTCCAAGTCACCATACGAGACTTCCTTATAACGTAACCTGTGCTATTCAGCCCCTACCAATCTCTACTCTCTTCCTTCACTTAAAAGTGAAGAAAATAGCAGTGAAGTTGACCTGATTAACAAAGTACATGCAAACAGTTGTGCTGCGCAGTGATCTTTAGCAGTGGCCTTGCTTGTACAGGCAGGGAACCAATTCCCAGTTCAGTAAAGAACCACTTCCATCTTGTCATAAAAATCAGTGTGTATTTCCCTCAGTGCTAGCTAAACTCATTGACCAACAGGTAGATCAAAGCGCTAAAATCATGAGCTAGAGCTCCACAGCAAAGAACTCTTATGAGAAAAAAGAAAAAAAGATTTCCATGCTGAAGAATAACTCAAAGCTAACAATAAAAAGAAAAAAAGAAAAACAACAACAACAAAACCCAATGAAGAGCAATGTTGACTTTGACACCTCAAAGGACCACTTAAAACTGCAAAAATACCAAGCCCGTTTGTGCAAACAAGAGGGCGTGCATGGACAGCATGCAGATTTCCCCTCCTGTCCCTAAAAGCAATTGTGCAAGTCGTACACAAATCACGGCAGGCTGCATTAACAGTTCTCCAGTCCTGCTCCAGATTTATTTTTTAATTTATAAATAAACTGTGTTACACATGATTTCAATACTCTGCTGGATGACCAAGCAAGGGAAAGAATGAATTAAGTGCAGTCTATAGAGAGATAATGTGAAGGCTATAACGCAAGTGAAAAATGGCCATGTTGCTAAGATAAGGCCCCAACCACCAATCTCGTTGTCAAGCCTGGCCATCTGTCAGCAGAAACCAGATTTACTGCATATAATACTGCTATACTTGATTACTACTATACTGCTATAAAAGGCTCCTGGTTTTTTTAAGCACACCAAAAGCTACTTTCTAGCAACATAAAAGGGTTAATAAAACACCTCCTCAGAAGCCAAGCTTTATGAAACCAGGTTTCAGAACTTTAAATCAAATTTCACCCAGTTTCAATGTCACTGATAGATTAAATTCCTTTATAAATAAAAATATTAAAAACAGGGAAACAAAAACTGAAGAAAAATCAAGTGAGAGTAACTTACATCAGTTTCACTGTATAAGTAAGGCTGCTTGCATTGATGCTGATGCTTATTTTTTTAGGGAGATTATTTTCATCGTGGGCAATTGCAAAGAACTTTAGAAAAGGCACTTTAAGAAACATTCCTACAATACCACTAGTCAAAAAAAAAAACAAACCAAAACATTAAAAAAGAGGCCACTTTGCTTCATTTGATACCTAGTCTGGATATCCAAACTGTTTACAAGAGCACTAATGACCTGAAGCATCCTTAGACGGGAGGCCTGTAAGCACTACGTACAACACTGACATAACACCTCATGGTATAACAACTCAGATGAGTGCATCTAATCCAACTCTTCCCCCTCTTACACGCCAGGACAAAAATGCCTGTGTATGAGATTCATCCTTCACATCAAATACCCACTGAGTGAAACAGCTGCAGGTACTTTCTCAGGTTAATCAAACAAATCAAATAACAGCATCCAGTAATAAAAAGACGATTTTTCTCTCTAAACAACAGCCCTACACTGCAGGTGGTTTTGTCCCATAGTGAGCAAACAGGAGAAAAACACGTCCTGAGCAGCTGCTCATTAGGTGAGCACCATTCTGTCTGCACAGCAAATGAAGCAAATGTCGTGTGGAAAAAAACCACAGTTTACAGTCATGTAATTAGACACGGAAACACAGGCATATCCAAAAGAGGAGGGAAGACAGGTACAAATTACAGTTGCACAGGCAATTTATTTCTGGGAGTTTATAATTTTTGATGTTCCTGGACTTTAACCTTACAATTTCTTTTAATGAGGCTTGTTTCCAGCCTATTTTTTTCCTATTATACAGTAACAGGTAACTTTGAACAATCACATCCTATAAAAAATACCCATCCCCAATTAATTATTTATTCTGAACAGAACATTTTATTTAAAGACACTAGGAAAATACTCTATCAGAACAGACCAAAATGAACACAAACTGCATAGGACCTGACCATAAATGTTAAAAAGTGGTGAGAATTTATTGCAAGCTTACCTGATACTCGTTGGGCCAGAAAGTGCTGACAGCCAACTCAGCTCGAAGCCAGTCTTTGCCAGTGGAGCCGGTAACATTCCAGATGGGATTAGCCAGCGGCCCTTTGTTCACCCTCACCAGGATGTTCAAAGTGCCAGGGTTTGCTCCGTTCTTGCTGTACAGAAGGTAGCTGAAATCGATGCAGTGAGTATCATTTTCTTTCATCGTTGGAAGTTGGAGTCGAGTCTTTTCTCCAGGGTCATGGTCTGAGGAAATCACTATCATATATGATCCTAAAGAAGAGGGGAGTGGGAAAGGAAAAAAAACCAAAACAGTAGTAAGGAAGAGATAAATTCTAAGAAACTGATTGTTCACTGTGAAAAAGGATGGAATGCATAGGTTTTCATGTCCCAAAATCCCAAAATTCAACCAGCAAGAAATCCAGCAAGCTATCAAATGCCTAGAAACATCACTAAAGCAGTATCTACAGAAGACATCACATAGCTCTGAGGATCTATCCAGATGCTTCCACCTACAAACTTTTCTTTCTTTTGTTTTAGGATCAGATAATTGGAAAGAGGATCACAGACGGACTGAATAAAAATAATGAGAGGAGCAAAGGATCATCATTATTCTGAGGTCACTGAGGACAAAATTCTCTCAACTTGCTCCACAGGTTTCCTGAAAATGAAAAATACAGAATAATAAGGTCCATGTTCCTCAATGCAGCCTTATCACACCTTTTTCTACCCAGAAGCAGCAGATTTGAATTTTAGATACATTAGCAATAGAAATAGCTCGCTTAAGACAGCAAGCCACATTTGTCCTGAAAAGTTCGGTTTGCTGCTCCATTGGCCAATGGATTTGAAGGGATAACAGAAGTTTCTAGAGCTGGAAGAGAGCACATCTTGTGAATATATTTTACAAGTATACAGAAGACAGAACAGGCTGAGCCTGTCTAGCTACAAAGGCAGAAAGCGGAAATCAGATGTTTAAACAGGTTATACAGGACATAATGCTGAAACAGTTTTTCCTGTTGTTCTGCAGAATGGACAGTAAAGACAGGGCTACCATCTATGCTAGCCCTAGAGCAGCCCAATTTCTTCAAGAGCAACAACTCCATGCCAGGTACTATCTAGTAAATGACCCCACAGAACAAAGCTTCTGAGACGTGCCAGACAAAAGTTTACAACCAAGTGAGAAAATCCAACTCGGTATATAATCTGAATCCTACCCGCAGGAAGGTTTCCTAACCTGAACTTACCTACCCTCCTGCTTAATGATTCCAGAAACTTCATGTTGACAGATATTCCTTCTACTTTAAGTCCTAAAGAGCACCACAATAAAGAGCCCTTCCTCCTGAATTAGGTTCAGATGATGTCCATCAAAAATACAGTTAAAAAAATTAACCTAAATTTTAAAAAATCATAGATTTCTAAGCATTTGCCCAAATGAGTAGTCTCACAGAAGTCCTGAGAGTCTGTACATGAAGGAGCATTTATTGGTGAAAAATCTTCTCTTAAGTATATATTTGTATAAATTATGATCATTCTGTATGTCAAGTTTTGGTTTCTGATTTTTAGGCAGCAAAGAACTACTGTGTTCTAGCATGTCCTAAACAGCTGTATTAACTATTCTGAAAACTGTTGACAAGCTATTGCTCAGGGAAATATAAAAATTTATGTATATGGATTACATGATCTGTATGACATGCTAATTTACTAGCCTGCAAAGCAATTCTGTGCTAAAAAATTTATAACAAAACAGAAAGCAATACTATAGAATGAAAGCAGCTCTTATTAAAGTACTGTGCTGAGATCTTTATTTTAATACTAATCTTAAAAAAAAAGTTTAAAGAAAATTCTACTATAATGTAATATAAGCAACTAGTTCATATTTAGAATTATATACAGAATCCATTATTGGATTTATTTTTTATTAGAGAATTTGGCAAAGTATAATTTTCTGATGGTCTCTTCACCATTAACACCTGTTTATAAAGACACAAAAGAATCATATTATACTATTTAGATTTGCTGTTATTAGAAGTCTTTCATGATTATTGTCTAGAATTAATTGACAATTGCACAAGAGCTGCTCAAAAAAGTGCTTGTAAACCACATCCACTGGTGTGCAGTTTTTACGCCCCTTGACTCTAGAACTCAGTAATATGCTTGTTTGTAATCTCTATCTTAATCATACATATGCTCTTATAAGCACCTGATTATTCATGATTGACACACTACAGAATAATATTTTCAAAGTCCTGTTAATAAATACTATGCATGTGGCTGGGGGACGTTGTATGTCAGCAATTTGGGGATTTCTTCTACGTAAGAGTTAGAAAACTGAGAAGGATCAGGGAAAAATTACAAAGACTGCTTTCCACACTGTTATCACGGATTCTCCATAGCTGTCTACATTGCCTGTTAGCTTTTGTTACATTTATCTTGCAAATATTTTTAAGCAACACACAAAAAGCCACTGATTTTTTCCTACACAAAATAAACATTTATTTTTAACATTTCTAAAGCTAAGATCAGGAAGCAGGTAAACCCTCCAAATTTTCTGAAGGGAATCTGGGGAGGAGAAAGAAAGGAACAGAAGATAAGAATTGACCTTTGCAGAATTTTTGAAATGTTGTTTCTTTCAATGTATCTCGAGATAAAACCATTGGGAGGAAAAGAAAATCACAATCAAATTATAACAAATAAACTAGAATAAACAAGGTCTTATTCCTATGGTAAGGTAATTTGCTATAGGCTTTGGAAGCTCCAACGTACATTTTTCTGCATATCAACACATTTTATAATATTCCAGTTTTTCAACCTCATTTTTCATCATTTACAAATACTTAGCAATAAATTTGCATATATCTATCTACATGTGTTAATGCTACAGCATTTCATGAAAGCTCCAGACAGTTTCAAAAACCATTTATCACAAAGCCAAAGCATCTGTTCAGCATCTCGCAAACTACTTCCCCTCGCCCCCCTTCTTTAAACTTAAGAGGCTATATCCCATGAATGTACATAACCTTGTTCTTTCCTCAGTTGTCTACCTACTCCAAGAAAATCAGACACCTATGCCAAAGTAAACTATACATCAAATTTACATCTTTGAAAAACACAGAAAATATTTTCTTACATCCTTTATAATAAAGTATTCTTTATTTGTAAAGAAATACTATAGGATTGAAAGAGCTGGGTTTTTTTCCCATTTATACATGCTTGTAATAAACTATGTCAAAAAACTTAAACCCTTAAGCAAAACTTAAGCCATACTCTTTTTACAGTGTCTTTTAAACAAATATTTCCTTGAACACTGAAAACTGTCTTTTGTAGTACTACGCACGTAGCACAGATTTCTGTGCAATCTATTAAAATAAATTAGGCCACATAAATATGAATAATAGAAATTACAGAAAGGATAGCGTTCGAAACAAAACATTTATAATTAGATGTCCAGCAAACTTTGAGGTAGCATAGCGTTGATGAGATCAAGCTATGAAGTTTTCAGATTTGAAAGGTATTGGCTAATGCTAGACTACTTTATAAAGCAAGGCCCACTAGAAGAAGGAGCACAGTGGGGATGCATCCTTATGAAAATAAGTACTCACAGTATTAGCACCAAGTGCCCCTTCATGTACCAAAACAAATGTACGTATTTCGTAAATGTTATGAGACATGAAGTAAAAAGATTAAATAAAACTAGTGTCAGAAGATTTTCCTTTCTTTTTAAAATAATTAATTAGCTACAGAGAATAGGAACTGTGTTGATTTGAGGAAGAAAGTAATTTATAATGCTATCCAAATAAACATCAAAATATATGGGTATTAAAAACAAGACTTTCAAAGACAACATATGCTCCAGGGTACGCACAGATATTGGCACACAGAGGTCCCAGGTGGTCAGGCAGACACCTGACCTGTTCTCATGTACAGCTAATGCAAGCCGAGCTGACCATGTAAATGGGCAGACAGCATTTATTTTTATGTACAAATGATAAAACATAGGCATAACTGCATACGGGGGGGGGGGGGGGGGGGGGGGACCACCACGAGAAAAAAGAAAGACTAAAATT
>NW_010972886.1:7110002-7116754 GCF_000737465.1 Haliaeetus leucocephalus | reverse complement strand
GGGGGGAGGAATCACACACAGAGGAAATAAGTCTGTAATATTGTATTATTACCAAGTCAAAAGTTTTCTATTAATAGATACACTTAATAAAGGGATGACAAAACATTTCACAGAGCTAACCAACAACTTGGATTATTATTATTATTGGTAATACTGGCAAGATACAAAATCAAGAGGTAGTATGTAAACCTCGGCAAACTTCTTCAAGCAACAGAGAATAATTACACAGATATTTAACATTAAAACAGAGAGAAATAACAAGAGGACAGGTGATTGCAAGCTAGATGGTAAAATGTTATTGGACTTGGTGGAAATGCAAAGTATAAATGAGGGAAACACTCACAATCTTATTAATCCCCAAGATTAACTAACTATTTGAGATTTTGAATAAGAGTGTAGAGCAAATGTTAGAGCTAACTATTCACAATGGTGCTCCCAGCTGGAGCAGGGGAACAGGGTGAGGAGGAAGGAGCAGCAGAGACCAAGTGTGATGGATTGACTGCAGCCCCCAGTCCCTATCCCCCTGTGCTGGGGGGGTGGAGAGGAAATCAAGTTAATTTTTCACCAAGCTGAGTCTGTTTTGCCCTTGACAGTAACTGGTGATTTACCAAAGAAGTGATCTTCCTGTCTTTATCTAGACCTGTGGGCTTCTCCACCTTATTTTCTCCCCTTGTGCTGTTGAGGAAGAGAGCAAAAGAGCAGCAGGGTGGGAGTCTGACCAAGGTCAACTCACCACAGTTGCCAAAAGGGAAGGAGTTAGATAGTGTTAGCTAACTGCAGTTACTATAAATGCAGCTAACTGCATATACTAGCTGTTTTATTAAATCCCAGTGAAGACAGGCTCTGTGATTTTTCCCATTGTTATTGGCCTAACAGATCAAGCACAAGCAGATGCAAAACACTAAATACACCTACTTCCCTTGCAGACAAGAAAGAAAAATACCCCCCCCCAAAAACCCCAACTGACCTGTGCTCTGTTTCCACTAGAATTTTACAAGAATAATATCAATGCAAGTGAGTTGCCTCATTAAACCCCCAAATGTTAATAAATAAATAAATCCATATTTTAGGCAATGAAGAAAGAGAAACTTAACATGAAAAAGCAAAAGTTCATTTTTTCTTCTTACAAGACAGAAAGGATGAATTTCATCTTTGGATGATGCCGTAAGAAATGAGAGGTGAAAATTATCCAAAGTCGTCATCTACACCTGAACAAAGAGCCATTGCTCTTAACTATTCATTTCACTGTCTATTTTTTACCATGCCCAAGCACAAAGTCTTTAGTTACTCTGGCAGTAGGGCAGTTACAAAATGCATCATAAGTCATCAGTAACATTTTTCTTGAAACACATAGTTTGACACTGATGCTGTTTCACCCTCCTTTCAGTAATTCCCAAAAGAGTCTTCCCCATCTGCGCGAGTTTGCAATCTTTAAAATTCATAATGCATGTTCTCTCTCCCCCAACACACTTAAGTGTTAATTTTTCCTACTTACACATAGGTTATATTTCTCCAAATCAAACTCCACCTTCTCATTTTTGCTCTTCTCCTCTTAAGTGCCTTCAATTTATTTGCCAGTTAATAGCTCCTAATATTATTCCTGATACAAAAGGTCAATCCAATTCTCTCCTGCACAGAACAGAAACATCAGAATATAAAACAGCTAAATGGCACTGCCTCCTGCGCCTTTACCCAGCTCACGCCAGGAATTCAACTTTAGGATCTGACTTTCAGGAAGATTTTGATGCCTATTCAGCACTTACTCATGAAACCGCTAAAAGGCATCTACATAGGTATGGAGTAAGAGATATCAGACTTTTCCTTAGCCATATTTTTAAAATATATCTCTATATTCCTCTTAGCTTTCACTATGTTTTGTTTATTTTCATAAGCATTGAACTTGATGTTCTAGCTCAGTGGCAAGGACCAATCATTACACAATTAATGAATTCCTTAACTAATTAGTTGTGAAAAGCTTTAGTTTTTATCCCCTATTGAAAACTAAGCTTTCGTATCATATAACAGTTAACTGCAGGTAAGAAATCATGCTAAGACTGGGGGGGGGGGGGCAATCCTTAAATAAAATATGCCTGCTGTAATGTACCAATGTGGCAGATCGGTTTCCTGATCAAATTATTTTCTCTCACTTCTTTGCTCCCTGAAAAACAGCCTTCTATTTGAGGTGTGAAACTTGTAATTTTCAGTGGTCTGGTCTTCAACTCCTGCAAATCCTCTTTTCTCCAAACAAGTACTAACCATCAAACCATCTCCATTTCAAGGGTACACTGTGGTAACGTCTCTGCCTGTGAGTGTGCTCCTTCAGTTACTAGCACACGATTATATCACCTTCAGGTGAAAAACAAATAGTTCAGAAAGTTCTGAATTTCATATGCAACTAGACTTACCGGTACATAACTTGATTCAACTTTGTGGTTTGCTGATGGGGAAAAAACCCCACAGATTCACAGAAAAAGATCAGGTAAAAAAGAAGTCTTCCCCATAAAGCTAAAAGAATGTGTTGTCTTTACTTCATAGCAATGTCAATGACATGAGGTGGAGAGTCAAGATACTTAAGTGCATTATCCTAAAGCTCAGGACTACGTGACCTTTTTATTTCATTTTTTAGTAACAACTACATAACATTATAGTCCCCGATTAGGTTTCAGGCAATGTTTATGAGAGACAGTGGGCAATGAACTGACACTGAAATACAGAAATAGGCTTGCAACTGAAAGTAGACTGCAAACAGAAGTTCAGAAACAAACATATTAATTCACAGAAAACTTACATTTCCCACACACTAGTATTTATGCTTATTTTGTTTCTCAGAGTAATATCCCTGTGATCATTTCACAGAGGGCCTGTTACATGTTTTTCTGTAATTTGCAAGAAGGGAAAAAGTAAAGGCTAATGACAAAACCTCAAAAGCTATTAACTTTTCCTTCTTTCACGAAGGATATTCTTTTCAAAAAAAAACCCAAAACAAAAAAAAAAAAAACAAAAACCAAAGCCAGTGAATAAATTAAATATACTCTAGATAAACCTCCATCTGCTTGGGTTTAAAAAAAACCCTAAACCATTATAGCCTCTTCTTCCTCTTTCTCCTTTCATTACCCAACACATAGTGAGTATCTGCCACCCTAGGACACAGAAAAAACAATATTAAAGAAATTATGAAGAAAAAACAGAGAAAATATTAAGCTTTCTAATTTTAATGCCCTGTCCCATCTGTTCAGCTTCATGCCTTAAGGAGTGTATCTAGAACTAAATGTAAAGACACTATAATCCCACTTAAGATATATTACTTGATACACACACAAAATATACAATATCACTATATCCTGATTTGCCTGTCAGTCAGCTGCTTTCATTTAAAAAAAATCAAAACTAATGTTATTGGTATAAACAACACAAGAGTTCTCCAAAGTTTCTTTAAATGGCTACAATTCAGAGGTATCTTTCCACACACTTCACTTGCTTGCAGTATTATTCCATACACAAGACACAATTGTTGAAGGCCTGTTTCAATTTCTTTACAGACTGTCAAAATGAAAGAGGAAAAAAATCAGGATCACCAACTTCAGCTTCACTGTATAGCTCACTGCCAACGCACCACAACAAAAATGCAAGTCAAGACTCTGAATTTACTACAAAGATTAAAACCACGAACAAAAAAAACCCACACAACACAAAGACAGGGGAAATTTTTCTGGAGAATGCAACCCTTCTTTTTTTTCCCCCTACTTCTGACAGAGAATGAGAATTATTAAAATAACCAACCCGAAACAGGCATTAAGCTACACTGTGTAAATAAAGGCAGAGTACTCACTCATGCAAATAGAAACTAGTGGACTGCAAAAGCTCATCAATTTTGCACAGACACGCATTTTCATATGACGAGGGGAGGTGTCCTGCCCTCCAGCCTGTACTTGATGATGCCAAAAGCACTGTTCTACAGCAGGGTCATGTAACTGGGATTCCCCCATTTT
Source organism: Haliaeetus leucocephalus (assembly GCF_000737465.1). Classification (NCBI taxonomy): domain Eukaryota; kingdom Metazoa; phylum Chordata; class Aves; order Accipitriformes; family Accipitridae; genus Haliaeetus; species Haliaeetus leucocephalus. The sequence goes on along the minus strand of NW_010972886.1, from coordinate 7,112,765 downwards.
CCACACCCATGGAGGTCAAGCAACAGTGAGACAGCTTGATAAGGCAGCACAGAATAAGACCAATCCAAGCAAGGCAAATAAAAGCAGAACCAGGTCAGCCACAGAATTATTATCACAGGCACCACAACACTTTACCAGTATTCACACCTATGATACTACTAGCACGATACTGCTATCACTCATGACTCGTCTATTCCATAACAACACAAAAATGTTTGCCAATTAAAAGGGAGGGGGGGAGGAAAGAAAAAACCCACCATGTTTCAAAGGTATGCCTGTATTTGAAGCAAAGTTTATGAAGTTTTGACTGAAAATCATTCCTCAGGCTGTAAGCAGCTACAAAAGTTCTGTTCCCCTTATCAACATTTTACATATGAATAAACATGAAAAATACACACTTTTGAAGTATTTGAATTCCTAGTTTTCTTACACATAATATCAGCTTCCTGTGGATTTGTTTGTACTGATGCAGAGAAACAAAACATGATGAGATACCAGTTTCTGAGGTATGATAATTTAAGTCTTTTCACCCTGTTTTTTCTTGTGATGGATCTTTAGCAAATACATAGGCTTTAAGCACTCCAAACTCTGAGACAGAAAAATGTCAGCAACTGAAATTTGTAATGCAAGCTTGCAGCATCTGTACAAAAGAGCATTTATCTTATGATGTGCTCCTTTGAACACTCTTCCAACAAAGCATTCAGAAAATGACATTTGATACAGTGCATCAGGCAAGCTTTTAAAAGGACAGTGTTACTGAACAGTAAGCTGCATTTAAGTAACCAAAAGGCACATGGAATAGTTTCATATTCATTTGAGAATTAAGCGAGGCACTCAGTGATGAATTTGTAACATTGGCGTCCATTGAATGGATGGCTAAAATGAAAGTATCAACAGCTCTGAGTTGTCTGAAATTCTGTTGTAAACCCACAAATATCCCACAGGTGGTGGCACGGCAACTGTAGGATGCTGCTCAGTCACCTAGGGGCTAATCTGGCTGCCGAAGAAGCAGCATACATTGGTCGGCTATCTGTCTGCAAGAAAAAATATTTTCTAAGCAACGCTTCCAAAACCTTCCTACTCTAGAATAGTGTGAACTCAGTATGAAGTTACCCAATTGGCATATCAAGTAACTGGGTACCATTCGTGCCTGCACAGCCTAAAGCCAGTAAGATGTTCCAACATGCAGCTGTTCCCAGAGCAGCAGCTGACACTGCCAAACCTCAAGGCATTCTGCACCTCCTGGGGAAAATTAAGTCCCATGAAGACACAGAAACCTACAAACACTTGCAACAACTTCACCGTATGAAATAAATGTGCAGAAAAGAGTTGAAATCCATTTTGCTTCACCATTGCTGCAAACTGCTCTGATATTACTTGGCTGGATAAGATGAGCAGTAATGCACAGACATCTCCCTGTGTAGTTTTGTTCCACCCATTTTTGTGGCAGACCTTCCAGGATGAAAGACCAGCGTTGGCCATTCTGTGTCCACCTACAGGACTATGACAACACCATATCATTGCCACTACTGAACATAAACTGAACACCCAAACAGACCCTCAAGCCAAGGAGCACTTAGATTTTTCAAATGCTGATTAGAGAGACACACTTTCCTTTACTGAGAAGGTTACTAGCAGACAGAGATCAAATTATCCACTTCCTCTGCAGGGTATTATTTATTTGGAAAGAAAGTAAAGTGAAATTTGAAAATATTAAAAGTATTCTAAGGCAGACAGTCTTCTAGAAAATGTGAGTGCTAAGCCTTTGCGTAAGTCTTTGGTGTACTGTGTATTTGCTGCAGCGCACAAAAACGAGTTCACAGAGAATTCACAAATGTCAGCCAAGGCGACCTGAAAGCTCGCTGCCACTGAAACACATAGGGCTTTTCCTCTGAGCACACAGATACACCTCATGTCCTCCTTCATCTGTGCTCATTGGACCCTTTCATGAGCCAAATCAGCATGCAAATCCAGCAAAAAATGACCCAGGTCTCATGTCACGCTCTTGAGAGAGACAAGGAGACAGCAGTTTGATTTCTTCCCAGGCGAGGGAAATGAACTGCTTCCTGGAACAGCCCAACTAGCACCAGAGCCAAGTCAAGATACGAGAGGAAACTGAAGCTGCAACACATACATAGACAAAGGTTTTTTCCCCAGGAAAAAAAAAAAAAATATTAGTTAAAAGTAACTTCTTTCAAGTAGCTGGCAAGTCTTTAGAGAAAGACAGCTCAAAGAATAGCTTTAGGATTATTTTCTCTTTGTTGCCAACTAAAAAAAAATTCCTACAAACTCTTTAGGTTTTCTCCCCCCTCCTAAGTGGCATTTAGATTTTAATATAATTTTTGAAGCAGCATTCATATTCAGAGTGTCTTTAACACATTAATCATTCTTCCAAAAGCAACAGTATTTAAAGTGCATTGAGAAGATACTTATTCCTATCAGCTTAAGACACTGAAATTGAAAACAGAAGTTAAACTGGTCATTCCCTGGATGAGTGTGTGACAGCAGAAAAGAGGAATTAACAATTTGCTGAGAATGTCACTCCCAAGGATCACCAACAGTTAAATAAAGGCTCAAAAGCTGTAATCATTGCCATATGCAACAGCAGATTACAATTGTTATTACAGACCTTTCAGAAGAGGAAATTATATGCCCTGTATTTTTTGAAAGTCGTCTTAGAATTTATTTAAAGCATGGGAGGTTTATAAAATAGTTTCATTAGACTTTTTTTTTGGGGGGGGGGGGGGGGGGGGCCTGTCACAA
>NW_010972886.1:7042675-7109992 GCF_000737465.1 Haliaeetus leucocephalus | reverse complement strand
TTTTAGTTTTTGTGTTTGGGGGGGGGGGGGGGGGGTGTAACTGCAAAAGTATTCATTCCTTTATTTTCCTTTATTTTGGGACCACTTTTTCCTGGCACCAAATAATAATTTTTCCTGCTATGAAAACAATTTTCCTGAGAACATTGCTTTATGCAACAGCGACCTGAAGAATCATCTTTTACTTTCAGATTTTATTCCTTCTACAGGTATAGGACCTATACTTATGGAGCTGCATATCCCTTGATTAAATGCACAACTTGAATTAAGAACCAACTATTCATAAGAGTTACCACCGAGAAGAGTTTTGAAAAACAATATGGAATGATATTTAAATTGTGGAAATAATACTTACCTATATGTTCAGAAGATAGATCTAATAGCAAATTGTTACCTCTTCTTCAAAATATCACCCGTCCTCCCCTCTGAAGTAGGTACCTTACTTTGCAGTGATTCATGCTCCAGTTGAGAACAACCAGCAGTCATGTCTTTATCAATACAATTGCAGTACTATTTAGTGAACTTAAGCACTTGCTTAAGGAAAAGAAAAGCTGTAAACCTTGAAGTTTATTATTACCAAGGAAGTCTTCAATCTGTCTTCAGACCATCAGCTACACACGGTTATGCATATTTGTAAAATACAATCTTAAGCAATTTAACAAGTGTGGTACATTAACACTGAATGCCCCATAAAGCTCTGAATTGTACATAGATGGAAAGGAAAAGGCTAAAAAAAGGAACATCTACAGACAGCTACTTCTGGAATTTCTTCTGATTTTCCAGGCACTGACTGTGATGCTGATCTTGCAAGTGCAAACAGCCCTCTAATGCATCTCTATGATAGCCATAATAAATAACTCAACACAACCTAAAGAGAACAGTCAAAATCCACAGATCCTACATATCCAAAATAGTCATCGAAGAATCCTATCCAAGAATATGAGGATTCATACTCCATCATATTAAGTACTATGAAAACAAGATTAAAAACCCTAAATATCTGCTGTGCACCAGAAAAAATTCATACAGGCAATAAACCCAACAAAAATAGACAGACAAAAAACGCACCCAAAACACAGTTGAAACATTTGTCTTGATACTCTATGGAGGCTTAGAAAATACATTAAAAACTTAAGTTCAGAAATTAGAATTCCTTTCTCTCCTAGATGCTGGAGCTCACATTTAAAACAGACACATGGATTTTATGGTGTGTGACAATGCTCATCATGCTTCACCTCTTGTTAACAGCCCTCCATTCCACAGATGTCAACTACTCTTCTCTCCCAAATACTTAAACTGATTAGCATTAATACATTACATCCAGAGTAATGGTTATAACCTGTACTTAGTTTGATGTTTGCTGCATCTCCATCAGACATGATGGAGGCTAGGACACCCAAGAAGTCGTCATCTTTTCCATCTGAATAAGTTGTTTTAAAATAAATTAATAGATAAATAAATAAATAAGCTCTCCCCATAAACCCTGGCCTCTCAAATTATATTAGCAGCTCAATTGGTTTTACACTCTAGTACACACCATCTTTCTTCTACAGGGAAATACTTTTGAGATGGATGGAAACGACCCTACCTATTATAAAAATCACTCATGCTAACATCTTAGCATGGTTTTTTATACTGTTTTGAAAGAAATAATTGGGCTCAGTGTACACCAATGGGAAGAACAGCAAGGAGAAAGACTGCATATAAACTAGGACACTGTTTTAGAGAAAACTTGAAGTTCACAGCTATTAATGGGGTTTGGTGGGTTTTTTACTTGTTGATTGGGAGATTTTTGTTTTGTTCTCAGAAAACATCTCAGTTTATGAAGATCAGCATCTTTCCGCTTGACACCGCACTTTCCAATTAACAAAAATTTGAAATAGCTTTTTGCTTCCAAACAGCTTGTTTATGCATGATAATGCTGTTGAAATCCTCCTTTATTTTGAATACTGAAGTTCACAATGCCAACAAAATACACTAAGCATGTTCATCCAGGCCCATAAAACATTCCTCTACCTGCATGAGGTTACCAGCTAATGCCTGACACCAACTAATGTGATGAACCTAAAGTTCTAAAAAATACATAACAGAGAAATCTACCAAAAGATGTACCAAGTGACAGATGAGAACCTACTCTCTGTTTCAGACAACTTGTGAACTTTTAACACTAGCATTCATTAGTCAAACATTGTACTTAATTATTAGGAATAGGAATTGAACCCATGTTCCAAATGTAATTTCATGCAAATTTCTTCTGTGATTAAGTTATTTCACATTTTGGTTTCTCCATTGACACAGTACAGATACCAGAGTACCAAGTCATCCAAGGAGCTATTTCATTTTCTTTTCTTTTTTAAACTGCAATTAAGCTTTTAAATAAAGTTTTTGCACTTGTACTTCCTAAGGGAATGTGTAATTTATCCTGAACTAAGAGTATGATTTCAGCGTCTAAAACTTTTATTTCAAAATTAGAATTTGCCAAAACCATAACGAAAATCTGAAGTTGTTAACAACTATGAATCATAATACTGCCTTCAAATGTTCTGAATGTCCAAATAAGATATTCAGAGTCAAGTGTCAAGAAGCATCTCAGAAAATGAAGAGATTAATCATATAGTATCGTCTTCTAACACTAAACTTTTTTTAAAAACACCTCTTTCTCTGAAGGGAATATCAAACAAATTTAGAAAACAAGCACAACTGTTAATCGTGACAATTTCTAAAAAAAGAAGTTCAAAAAAAAGATAATATATTTATTTGCTGTTATGGTTTACCTATTAATCCTCCTGAGGCTGATCAAGGGCTAATCAGCATCTTCCCTACACAGAATGGAAATCCACAACAAATAGGGAAAGAAAAAGGAATTTAGACTCTTTCCCACAAAAATAGATAAAAATAAAGTCTGCATATTCTTGGCTGACACGTTCTTTTCTCACATACTGAAGACACACAACTTTTCCTTGCATTTACGCACATAAGAGACATTTCAGAGGGGTAAAACTGTGACAGTAGATAGCAGAACACTTATGACTCTGGTAAGAGCGAGTTATTAAGCACTCGGTTCCAGAATTCAATTAATGTTTTAGCTGATCACCAACCTGAATCTCTCTTAACTGCAGTTTAAGATTATTACTGCTTAACCTATCACCAGACAACACAAAGACTAGTTTAAGACCTTCTCTGCCCCAACCTTTTACTTTTTGAAAACTTCAATTTCCTTTTTCTCTCCTGTAGAAAAGACAATCCTAATTTCTTCAGTCTTTCCAGAGATGATATGCTGCTAACTAGCCCTCTGTCATTTCTTCTGCTTTCCTCTGAGCCTTCCCAGAATGGGAATTCTTCAACAGTCCAAAATGAACACAAGTACTTACTCTTCCAGCTGCACTAAGAAAAAAAACCAAAAAGACTATATATTTAAATATAGAGTATCCTATGCAAAGCAACTGCAACAGCTGCCTTTTTCACAACAGCATAACAATGCGGACTCGCATTTAATTAGTAATTCACAGCAACCACAAAAAACAGTTGCGTGGATCTACTACTTCATCTAACACTCATGCTGCTGATCATTTCACCTAAGCATAGCTGCAAGCCTGCACAGTTTCACCAAATAATTTATTTTTCATTGTTTTTCAGTTCTTCTTGATTAGTAGTTCCCCAATCCACCATAATCATTTTGAAACCTGATTACCCTCAAATAGGCTTGCAGGCTCGCTAACCTGGATATCCTCAGCAAGTTCAAAGTACACTTGATGTTCCATCACCCACAGCACTAATGAAAATGTTAAGAATGACTGGACACTGTCAATGTTTTCCAAGCAACTTTTCACCTACTGTAAAGCAGCTTCAGTTTCATCAAGATGTTTCTTCCCTAAGCTCAACAGAATAAGCATCATAGGTTAGGACGTGTGGTATCTACTGCTTCACTCTCTTCTCTTTATATGTATTTAGAGAAGTAAATTTGCACTTCATTAAATATTACGGAACTTCCTTCTCCATACTCCCCAGCATGTGTACCTTTGCTCACCACCACATAAAATACACTGTTGTGTTGGGAGGTGGTTAAGGAGCTGAAGATGATCAGCTCCGCTGGACAGCAGACACTGTGTTTCAATGCCTACCCCTAAGCTGTCCAGGTCAGCAGGGATCATCAAGGACACCCGTCCCCAGGGCACGTATGAGTAACTCCATCCAGATGGGCCAGGCAGCCTCAGCACGCCTGGCTCACTCACCCTCCCCAGCTCCAAGACGGAACCCTCCCCACGCCCCTCCGGGTGCTTTCTCTGCTCAAAACGCTGGGGGTGGGAAAGGGGGGGAAGGGGGCTGCACTTCAGCAGCTTCTGTAGCACGATGCCAAGGCTATCACTGCACGCCTCGGGCTAGCCTTTTGGAAGGAGAAGATGTGCTGAAATGCTGGTGGACAACGTAAGGCATGAACTGGAAGAGAGTTCGTGCGAGCCAAGCAGTGCCCACAACAGCACCTCGAGGACTTGGGAGTCAGGTAACACCAGGCCAGCACAGAGGGCTGCACAACCGGCACCCGCACCCGTGAGGGAACGAGATCAGCTGACAACGTAAACACCCCACGTTTTCTTTACGTACCTCTTATTGAACTACAGACTATGGTATGCAAGCAAAGAAACCTACAGCTCTGGAAAATGTCTGCCCCATTAAAGCACAGTTTACTGCAACACAGCTTTTCCATTTTGAGTGTTAATTCATGAAGCAAAAATTAGAGACTAACAACAGAAATTAGTTACGCATATTCTCATAATCTACTTCATATAGGAATGAACTGTTTGGGTTTGGGGCTTTTTGGTTGACTGGTTTTGGGAAAGCTGCTAGTAACCGACTGTGTGACTACAGATGGAGAGGGGTGAGGTAGAGAAGGATTCCTGTGACTATAAACACAAAAAAGCCGTTCTGACTCTACACATCTGCAATCTCAACTTCTCCCATTCCCTTCTCCAATGTTCTCATTATTACATGAAACATAAATAAATAAATAAGCAAGCCCAGAGATTTGGGGACCCACAAGAGCAATCAGGCTGTAGAGCTTGGGTTGGTACAACTGCTTTGCCTAAACAAAAAGGAAAACAAAAAAACTTAAATACCTTCAGAAGCTAAAACTATTTTTTAAAGTCTATATAGCTAAAAAAACCCATTAATTACTTTCAATGTCATGTACTAATTACCATTTTAGTTGTAAATCTACTAAGAAACTTTTCAGAATAAAAATAATACACTGAGAGATGCAAGATATATTTTGAAAGCAAGTACTTTTTTTTTCCTTTAATATAATCAAGCATTTTTGTAATATGCAACATAGCAAGGGTGAGGCAAGGCTTGCAGCAACCGTATGGCTCAGTCATTTAGCGAAACAGGAATTAAGGCAGTGCAGGTGGCTATGGAAGTATTCAATGATGTTTAATTTTAATGAACCAATTTGAACAATGTGTGATAAAATCAGCATATAAAATGATGCATATTGCTAGAATTATCAAGAGAAATGTCTCTCCTACAAGGCTCAATAATTCTACACAAAAGGCATCTTCAGACATTGTGGGTGTACAGGGATATGGGAGGGTGAAGCCAACAGAAGCAAATGAAAGCATATATTGAATGCACGTAATATGTACACCTATGTAATGTCAGACACCTGTAGTCTATCTAAAACATTTACTCCAAAACTCTGTCCTTAATTTTACGCTTCTCTTTTGCCAGGACTTATTCAGTTGTCTCATAGCAACTAATCAATTGTCATAGTTTGTTTTTGTAATTTATATTCAGAGAATATATTAATTTTTGGCAAATTAGCATTTGCTTGAGAATGCTAACGCTTTCATATTATATGATATCCAATGAATCAATAGTTTCCATGAAAACAGGAATGATAATGTTATCTAAACCATGCTACTCAAGTTCAAATTCACAGATAGGCATAACTTTGGGGAAGGAAAACTACCAATAGACCATGATTTTTAATATCTGCCACAATTTCGCCTTTAATTCAAAGGTCAGCAAGCACATTTGCTACTCTGAGTGATAAGTGCCTTACTGTCTTTATAAGGTACAATTACTTGGACAGCTATTTATCATCTCTAACAATTAAAAAAATTGTTCCCATCTTCAAAGAAGCAAAGGTTATAAAGTTTCACCTCCAGTCAAAGCCTTAAAAATTTGATTACTTACTGCAGACTGATAGGGGCATCACATTGGTATGATAAGAAGATTCTATACTGATAAATCATAACACTATTGAAAGTGCCGTGTTGCCAGAGAGACTCACTTTAAACAGCATACTGGAAAATTTCTACTCTATGTAATAGTGAGTCATGTAACAAGGCTCTTACACTTACCCTTTCATTTCAAACTAGACACATACTAACCTGTGGTACCCAAAGCAATGATAAGCACTGGAGTAACCCTACATGACCTCCAAACACATAATTGTCCCATCAGATTCAACAGAAACCATCTTCACTTTTCATGCATCATTCTGGCTGCTGTATAATTAAAAGCTGAGGAAGGAACAAGACAATAACATACATACCTACATACATAGGGAGACACTTCAATACTGTTCTGAATTATTTCTGAGAGTTAGCCAATTTAATAGACAAATTTAATACTACACAATTCTCTGTTAGGTTTATTAATTTATACTCAGGACCACTCATCACTATGAGATGAGTAGGCAGAAAATTCTTCTTAAGATTTAAGCCCCGTTCCGCTAGCTAGTTCACACTCCTATAGCAAGAACCTTACTGCCCAGAACAAAATAAATGCAAGGGGGGGAAAAAAGAATTTAAAAAAAAAAAAAAAAACAACCAACAAATAGCAAATTCAGTTGAAGCTCACATATAAATATGGCTTTCATCACCCTGAAACTCTTCATAAAAATCACATCAAATATGCTGGTACAAAAAAAAAAGCATCACAAAACCAGATGGAACAGCAGAGATGAAAATTAATATAAATATGTGAAAGGAAACCATAGCTAGACAAAAAAAACCCCACACACTTTGTTAAAAGGGCAACTATCAGGCTGTAGAGAGGTTAACAACAGAGTTCTACAGGACCAGCCCTAGAATACAACATAGTACAAAAAAGCAGTAACATTCTGCAAGACTGCTTGTGATGCAACGCTGGGAGACATCTCAAACTTACAGAGAACGAGCATAACAAACAAGTAAAGGGTATCAAAGGAAAGGAGAGTAAGGGGTGAAATACAGTTGTAAACCACGAAATGTCAGGAATTAAAGACTTCAGATGTAAGACTCCAGCAGCTGAAAAGACAGAGAAGCAGGAGGAGAGGGGTTCAAGAGAGAGATGGCTGTCGTTCAAATAGTGGTAAGCAGTGTACAACTACACCGAGCCCAGCTACACGGTATGGGTGATTGAAAGATGATGCTACATCATCCTAAAGCCCTCTTAAATAGAGCTTTAACTAAATTATTTTGCACATTAAACCTGGGGAGGATCTTCTTCCCAAAACAACACGCCCTCAGAACTTTATTTCAAGAGTTCCAGGATATGTTTTTGTTATACACAGATCCCACCCATGTTTAGGAAGCAAAACCTTCCACTTTTAGGCTACCAATTCAAGAACAGGATTGCTGTTGTAGCAAGTATCTGGTAATATAATCCTTTGGCAGATAACATCAATTTAGTGACTTCAATACACCTAAGGCCAATATCTGCCTCACAAAACCCACTCTCTATTACTTTAATTTCAGTAGAGACAGCATTAAGCAAATAAGCAATAAAAACCAAGTACTTAAGGGTTTTTGTTCTGCGTAAGTAGGCACACGGGCAACACATAGAAGACTAGACTGGGAACAACTCTTCCAGTCTTTGTCTGTGGATAGCTAGATAATTAGGCCTCCAGACTATGAAAACCTTCAAATATTTCACGAGCAGTTAAAATAGGCTTAAAAAAAACCCAAACAAGCCCTACTTGGGGCTCTTCTCAACCTTCCCTGAGGAAGGACTGAATGGAGGAGGACACACACATTGAGACTGATGCAGGTTTTCTGAAGCTCTGTGTCCCTCTCTGGGTCCTTGCGGAAAGGCTGTGGAAGCAACTATTAAAGGGCTGCCAAGCTGGCTTTGCAGCATCTTGTTTGGAGATTAACATGACATTTGGAGATTTTCTTTTTTTATTATTTTTCTTCTCAGTAAACTGCTTCTAGTTCTCTTACAAATCTCTGATCTGCTTGTTCAGATACAGATAAGTAAAGTCTATAACATTCCTGTGGATTTGAGGCACACGTACAAGTGAAAAATTTTATTACTTATTCCACTTCTAGCTCTAATTTAGGAAGAAAAACCCCCAAAACAACTTCCTCTCTTTCATATTAACTGTTGCTCTTATGTGTTTCTGTAAAAGGCTTAGCTACAGAGAATATACAAATGGAAGGTATGGGTATCTTACAGAGGAGTAGGGGAGGTATAAAATGTTTGAAACTGTTGAAATAAAACCACAAGGATTCCCAATTTGCCTCTCCAGTGTCTTGTGTCTCTTATTAAGATTCGATAATCATACAAAATAAAATTGTAAATCCAAAATGTAGAGGTGCAGAGAAAAGAAAAAAGTGTCTAGTAAGTAAAACAGGCTAGAACAGAGGGCAAAGAACAGGAGTTAACTGGATAGTTGAAGAGAAACTGCCACTTCATCCAGAAAGAATTCTGAGTATTAGGGGTTTTAATAATAATTCTGAGGTTTTAGAAAGACTGTTCACTCTTGTAAGTGCCAAGGGAAAACAGCAACACAAAAAAGGCGCTTTTCTCACACATTTGATGCAGTTGAAATGTGCATTGTTAAATGAAAGTTATGAAGCATGCTACTGTATGATGACTATTTTCCTTAAAAATGTGCAATTTTAAATTCTTGATTTAATATGCTATAATCAGATTTTGAGGAACTGCCTTTGTTTTCTGGGTTTAGGGGAGTGGGGGTGTGAGGGGAATGAGAGGGGTTGTTTGTTGTAAGTTCTTCAAATAAAATATGCCTTATACCCAACCCACATTCACAAGAAATCCCCACATACAGCTTTGGATGGGGGGTAGGGGTGATGAAAAGTGATTTTTCATTCCTCCAACATCAACCAATCATACTGAAACACTACCAACCCTTTAAAATACGTTACCATTCAGCTTCTGTCAAGAAAAAAAAAAATCTCAGCAACTGTGAGACCAGCATTGATAGTGAAATACCTGAGAACTGCAGTGGGAGAAATGGACAGCACAGCCCAGCAAACACAGCCCTGGTCCCCTTAATTCTGTTTGTCACCACACCTTTGACTATTAATGTGACCTTTCCCACTTCTTCCTAGATTCCCTTTTTGTGAGACAGAGATAAAATCTCTTTCACCACTGACAAAGTATAGATTCTATCTTCCATCTTCTTCCTGCTCTCCAGCACGTATATTGTGCTGCCATTTCTGCCAAGCAAAGTTTTGCCACGCTGCTGAAGTGATTCAACCTGCCACAGCTCCCTTCTGTTTCATACAAATTGCACCAGGTCTCTTACAAAAAGATTCTGTCCATGTGTACTGCTTCCCTAATACAGCCTGCTTAATACACAGTGCTTTTCTTGTGAAGGCAAACACAACATGGCACTGAACTGGGCCCAATGTATTAACCCTTAAATAAATCAAATTATTAATACATCTGAAAAAACTCATTTCACAGGAAACTACAGAAATATTAGCCCATATCCATCCTAGCCATATAATGCATAAAAGACTACTCACATGAAACTTTAAACTCTTTTGCCAAACCTGGACTCCCTGCTGAATTTCAACTCCTGAAAAACATCCAAGAATTTGCTCTCTCAAGAATATCTAAGAAATTGCAACTCCCTGGGAAGGGGGGGGCAAAAGGACACCAACAAGAGCTGGCAACAATGCACTGAAAGCAATTTCAACATGTATTTCGTGACACTCCCCATTGATCAAGTCTATAAAAACTTTTAATCTAATAGAAGAACTGATTACAGCTTAATTTTATTACTGGATAAAGTCTTTTTGCAAAAATAGCAAAACTAAGAACCTGTGAAATTACCACTTGGAAAAAAAAAAACAATTCTTGTCTAGCATGAACACCCTCCAGACTACTACAAATGACAAGGAAGGATAATGCTCGAGTTTTTCAAATACTCAGTGAATACAAAAACCTATGTATTTTTTTAATTTAGTTTTTCATACATTTTAGTACTTCCAATTGACCAAGCAATATTATTTAACAATTTAAGAAACAAGACAAATCCTTCAACACACATATGCCCATATCTAAAAGCAATGAGCTGCTTGAGCTCCTGTTACTGAGCAGACTTAATAGAGAATCATCTCCAGTGAGTTACTGTTCAGCTTGCTAGTTCTATGCTTAAGATGTTTGCTAATATTTTCCCACATTTTAACCAGGCATCTTCTCCAGTCCATGCAACTCATCTTAGAAATATTTATTTTAAAAATGAATTACATGAGACTGAGTGGATATGCTATTTCTGTACATATAAACTTGTTCCTTAACCTGAAGAAACTACAGTCTAAATTTAAGGAGAAACAATAGTAAATGGGAAGAACATGTACCAAAACAAAGAGATAAAAACGTTCTTTAGGAAGGCCATATAACTTACAAGGGAAAGGCAGTACTTTTCATTTGTTTGTTTTCTCAGTGCAAAAGAATAGGTAGTATATACACAAAAGACTTCACTATTTATGAAAGCCTATAAAGGGAGATGCTTAAGACACATAAATGGGCCAACTCCACCACGCACAGCTTCCCAGAAGCTGGCTACCACACTCCTCTCCCTTGTTAGCACACTACTCCTAACAATGCTGAGAGTGAAGATGCAGCTCTCCGACATTGCTAATTTCAGGACCTGTCTGTTGCTGCCTAAATTTTCAACAAGATGGAGAAGATACTCCTGGGCAGAAAAACAGCATCCAGAGTTTTTTCCCCGTAAACTCTTTATGAGACTATCAAATCTTCTGTGTAGTAGAAAGGGATGCAAAAACATGGTTGTCTGTTTACAGCTAGACAGCTTGTCAACACTTTTGTTTGTAATTTTTTTATAGAATATTTTTCTCTGAACCAAAATTCACACCTTAAGTGAACAAAACCCAAAGCTGAATACTGCCTTCCAGTGCAGAAAAAGGAAGGCAAAAAGAGAATGCTTTTAAACGCACTTTAAAAATTAATTATGTTTTGTTTCAATTACATCCTGTTACCATAAAAATATATTTTTAATCAGTTCTAGACAGAAAACAGTACTCTTGACTGTACGAAGATGCTAATCAGTGATTCATACTTTCCTGATTACTCAACAAGATTTCTACTAATTTGAAGACACCACAGAACTACATAAGTTACCACTCAGAATATAAATGACAGGTTGTTTCATAAAATGAATGCAGCCTCACAGTTCCCTTCTGAACTACTTCTACTTCAAGAATCCCTAATCCAAGGTGCTGAAGGTGTTATGCAAATTAACGATCACTAAACCCAAAAAGGCCTACACCTTTCAGAAGGTGTATCTGAGGAACAACAGTCCTGCAATAATCCAGGTTTCCTCTAAAGAGCAGAATCTGAGTCAGCTCTCCTTGCTTAACTGTAACAGCCAACCTTTTCAGCAACATCCACGACTACGAGCTTACTCCCAGCACACCTCTTCCAGCTGCCACTAAGCCATGTAGCATGAAACTGAGAATATTCAGGTCCTGTTATTATCCACCACAGAAACAATCATAGTTTTACAGTAATTTCCATCCATATTGTTTGGAAAAAAGAAGAACTTGCAGGAAGCTACTTAGAGGGGCAGCTTCACATGCCACTTTAAAGCTATTCTTAAAACCCTTCGATCCATTTGTGGGCTGCTCCACACCGGTTCCATCTCCTGGCAGAATCGGAAGTTGAATACTAATCTATCATGCCAACGCTTCTGCTTTCCAAAGGCAGTTTAGAACCAGCCACTTTCTCTCCAAGTCATGCCGGCATAGAGCTGGAGAAAGCAGTAGGCAGGAACTTCTGAAATTGTCTCTTCCATTCTTTCATGAAACATTAAAATAACATAATAATAATTGTGACACTGGCTGTTTGGGATGTTTAAGGAACAGCACAAGAAAAGGACTAATCTTTTTCTATGTTCATTCTTCCAGCAAGCAAAGCAGGAACTTAATGAGCCTTACTTCATAACTGAACTCTTGTGCTAAGAGTCCTATCATCCATTAAATCATCCAGCACTTGTTTTAGTCCAGCTATACTTTCATCTGTCAAAAAAAAGTCATTACGTGCAAACACACATATCATCCTTCACTATGATGTGCTGCTTGTTTTCATTGTCTCACCCTACTACTGGTATTCTAAGAAAAACTATTCCGTATTCATATATACTATTTGTTTCATGGTTGTATGTAATGTCTTAACATACATGCTCTCTCACTTCTCTTGTCCAAACTGCTCTACATTAGTTGATGTTTTTCAAAATTCATCACCTTCAAGTAAAGGTAGGAACAGAGCCATCACTCTCTATCCCTTTCTCATTCTTTATTCTGCTGCTTTATCTTTTTAGAAGTTTTACATCCTTTCAGATAATACTCAATTCAGTCCTGATCACGTGAAGAGATGAAAGCATCGATTTATACAACCACTTTGGTAAAGAAAATTCCATCAACCCAAGCCCACCACCTGACCACACTCTCCTTAACCACATAATACATCTTCTGTGTGCTCACAATAACAGAACAAATTAGCGAAAACAAATGCTATACAAGAGGGTTTACAAACTACTGCAAAGCTAAGGCTCTTTCAAAGCGCAGTATTTTAACACATCTGTAACAGCAGTATACATGCCAATGTATGTCTGCAAAGGTAATTGTACTAAAAGTGAGTTGGACTGGAAGATCATGCCACCTGTGCAACCATTGACCATGGACATATTGTCATGCGCAGAAGAGCTACCTAAAATTGCCTAGTACAAGGGAGCAATTGTCAGGGTTTTTTTGCCCCACATCTAACAAAAGAAGTTCTAATAAGATCAGTCTTCCTCTATTGCATCTACCTTGCATTGGGGCAAGGTCCACAGGCAGCACACAACTGCAATTTTCTTCTAGCCTACAAACACTTTCCATTTTCCCACCCAATAAATTCTACAGTAACACAATAATTGACTATTTGCCAGGCACTTTTTACAGTAAACGAAGACTTATTCCATAGTTGGGATAACTAGATTAGTATATTGTACTTCACACACTTTAATACTTTGTTAATATCATCCAGCCACTTAATGAGAGTCTTCTGCAACTCTCTGGAATAAGCCACAGGTTTAATCATCCTTAATAACTTTATTTTACATGGCAACTTTTTAGTCTCAGAATCTACCCCATTTAACAAAACATCTGATGTGGAACCTCAAAGGTTACAGGACATACTTTGGAAATCCTATGGATAACTTTTCCCACTGTGAAGACTAGCTTTTTTTCCTACTTCCTACTCTAGCCCTTTTAAAAGGCTAGAACCAGACTTGTCACCTTGCAGTGTCAGCAATGGTCAGGACACCAGCTGACACTTCCACAATTTCACACTAGAGTTTCTTTCAGATGTCTGGAACATTATCGCTGCTGCCAGTGATTCCCTGCAATGTACAGTATTCGCTATGCGGACTTCCTATAAACAGAGCCATAGATGTTCTCATACAAAAAACTTCCTCTATGGTATATATATGGTTCAAATAATACATCCAGCTTCCCTGTAATAAGGTGAGCTGGAATGTTCTCTTTAATCCTTCAATATGTGCTCTCCCCAACAGCCCCCTCCAAGCTCTTAGCTTCTGATGTCTCACAAAAAGTTGGCATTTTAATTAAATTGTAAGCTTTTAGCAAGTTCCTACTAAAAATCTGTCTGACAGCCATACTGCAACATTGCATTTAATGTTCTAGGGTTTGTACTCTTTCCTGTTTTCCTCACTGGTACAAAATTCACACTCCTAATACATTTGATAAAAAAATAAGACCTTGCGCATTACCAGTAACCTCATTCTTCAATTATGGCTAACAAAGCTTGAATTCACAACTCAAGCTCTCTTGTCAGGCTGTTAGCTTTCTTTCCAGCTTAATTCCCTACTTTTCAAATTATCAAAAAACTTGATGTCACCATTCTATACACACATGCCTATGATATATCAACCACCACACTTATCAATAGCAATTCTATTAATCTCACTATAAATACAACCTTATTAGAAAGACAGGAGGGTAAATAGTTTTCACTACATTATACTAAGTAACGCTATTGAATCTGGACTTGGGAGTATTAAACAACTGCTTGTCCTTGCCATGGCAGAAATATAAATCCAACAATTCTGTGACATTAGTAATAACCTTCATAAATCATGGAAGAACATAGTCCAGTCTTTTATAATACCACAAGAATTTTATGCACAACTTGAACAACTTAAGGTCCACTGATTTTCCAAGCAACTTACACAGCTCAGTCCCTGCACACATGTGAAAAACTGAAGGGTTAAAGAACTGAAGACACACCACCATAGAGTAATCTGAGCTGGAAGAAGAATTAAGTATACTCAAGTTGCTTATTTCTTAATCAAGAAAAACTTGTGAGCAAGTGAGCAATGCCGTGCTCCAAGTGTCACAAAAGCACTTAATTAAGCTGCGATGACAATTTCACAATTTTTGAGATGGGCAGAATGACATCTTTCCTTAAATATCCAATCCCTTGCCACAGCTCCTCCTGGAAGAAATTTAGAGGGCTGTACCTAAGCATGTCTTTGGAGCAGCTTACTCTCCTTCACAACATCTCACACTCTTCAAATAACTGAAGTATCATCTTGCTTCAGCCCACTTTATTAAAAAAAAAAAAAAGAGGAAAGTTCTGGATTACAGCAACTACCTTCCCGTATTTGACTCAACCCTCTTGCACAGATGATGCAGGAATTCCTCTATATTACATCAGGGGAAAAAAAGGCTGGAATTCTGATTTCCTCAAATAAAAAATAAAGCCTAAAATAAGAACAGCGTCAAGGCAGACTACGCATATGTCACATTATGACCACTCCAAGGTGGCTTCTAAATACTAAATGTGTAAGTCACTATTACTTTCATTATGATTTTACCAAACTTAGTAATTGTTTATACCAAATCTTAAGAGTGCTATGGCACAGTAAGTTCTTAAGAGACAAGAAACAGTCATAGAATTATGGTATCATTTAGGTTGGAAAAGACCTCTGAGATCATCGAGTCCAACCGTTAACCTAACACTGCCAAGTCCACCACTATACCATGTCGCTAAACACTATGTCTACACATCTTTTAAACCCCTCCAGGGATGGTGACTCCACCACTTCCCTGGACAGCCTGTTCCAATGCCTGACAACGCTTTCAGTAAAGAATTTTTTTCTAATATCCAATCTAAACCTCCTCTGGCACAACTTGAGGCCATTTCCTCTTGTTCTATCACTTGTTACTTGGGAAAAGAGACTGACCCACACCTCACTACAACCTCCTTTCAAGCGGTTGTAGAGAACGGTAAGGTCTCCCCTCAGCCTCCTTTTCTCCAGACTAAACAACCCCAGCTCCCTCAGCCACTCCTCATAAGACTTGTGTTCTAGACCCTTCACCAGCTTCGTTGCTCTTCTGTGGATGTGCAAATCCTGCTATGCAAAAACTTATACTTAAAATTTTTCTTCACTCCTGGAAGAACTGCAACTCTATTATATTTCATTTCTTATATCATTTATTACATAGACTTTCTGAAAAACATGGCTTCAAGAGGTGACAGGAACAAAACAGATTTATTCTCCCTCTTGGGACAACTAGGGCAAATAACTACACTATGCATTCTGGTTATTATTTCTGTATGTTTTCAAAGGTTTTCCTACAAGTTATCCCAAGACAGTAAACAGCATAATTAGCCTGATTTTAAAAAGTTAGAAAAAAAATCCATGATTTAAGTCTAAGCTAACAAATACTACTAGGATTTATATCTTTATAGCTGTTCTGCAAGTTTAAGCGAAAAAAATTACTTTGGTATCAAAATCACACACAGTTTTCCTGTATTTTAGATTTATTCCATTAAGTTTTATTTTGTTGTTCGCTGTAGTTCTACAGAAATGAAAATATATGGGCTTTACATAATCATTGACAGAGTATTTCAAATAGTGAATATTTTAGAAAATATTTCAAGATTTAAAAAAATATTGGAAAAAACACATAATAAAAATGCAATCTATTTAGGATTGGCAGCATTATTATTATGTAATTATGGGTCTAAAACGTTAGTTGCCATAACAACTTGGAACAGTTCTACATCCATTATGAATCTTTCGCACTCTCTTCATATGTATGCTTATTTTTAACCCTGACTTCCTCCTGATGCACTTTTTGCTAGGCAACCTCATTAGCTAAACTCCTACTGTGTCAGATCAGCAGACACAATTGCAGGCATTTCCACAGCCAAACAAACATATTATCTTCACACAAGCTGCCAGATGTGCCATATATCTTATAAATGTGAGCTTGCGCCTCCTTTAATTATGTTCTCTTCTCTTGGATAGGAAAAAATCTCCAATTTCTCGATCCCTTAGTAAAGTGCTTAAAGACTTGAAATTACTATATTGTGCCAGTTAATGGCACAATGCGGTACAATTTATGCATACACTTAATACAATATGGCAAGTCATAAACCTCAAACTTTAAAAACACTAAAATAAAACTATACCTACCTTCTGCAGTTTTACAAACTTGTACTGAGTAGATTAAATCTTTGAAAAAGATTTATTTTACAGCTATATTTTAAAAAAAAATTGGACAAAGACTGAAGAAAATTTGAACAAACCTACTCTTCCCTCCTCTCTCTCTCTCACAAGTCTCCAATATTGACATGCATGCTACTTATTTGTAGAATTTTCATTATAACAAAAAGCCATAGCAGTAATAAAACTGTCTGTGTTGCCCCAGTGAACTGTATATAAATTAACACTGCCAACATGAGAAATCCATCAGAAAAATCATGCTCAAGTTTTGATTATTGAAAAAAAAAAAGTGCCATAAGATGAAGATGTTTTGCTTGAGTTACACTTACTGTGAGCAATAGTGCCTGTATCAGATGGGAAAAGTTAAACAGGAATCATAACAGCTGTGCAACACTTAAGAAGGGAACAGTTTTTCCAATGATATTCTAGTTTTGTTCCCAATAGAAGTCTACACAAACCCAAATCTGTTTACATATAGACAGACCACAATAATAAAAAAGCTGGACAATACTTTCAGAGATGGAAAGTTCCTTTGTCTTGGTGTTCAGAAGCAGTAAATCTTATTTTAAAAGTATTCCACAGTTACAGAAAATAAAAAAATCAAATTCAAAGATTTCACAGAATAAGAGAATGTTGAGGTTGGAAGGCACCTCTGGAGGTCATCTGGTCCAACCCCCCTGCTCAAGCAGGGCCACCTAGATTCAGTTGGTCAGGACCGCATCCAGACGGCTTCTGAATATCTCCAAGGATGAAGACTTCACAAGCTCCCTGGGCAACCTGTGCCAGTGCCCAGTCACCGTCAAAGTAAAAAAGTGTTTCCTGATGTTCCTATGTTTCAGTTTGTGCCCACTGCCTCCTAACCTGTCACTCGGCACCACTGAAAACAGCCTCGCTCAGTCTTCTTTACACTCTCCCTGCAAGAATTTACGTGTATTGATAAGATTCCCCTATTTCCTAGCTCACTGATGCACAAGACTATACATTTGTCAGATTTAGAGAAAAGTAACGTAGTGCTAGTGTTAGGCATGGAGCCTACCAGGTGAAAGAAAGCCCACAGCTAAAAAATGAAACATCACATAAGAACTACGTATTTAAGCAGGCTGTCTGGAGAAAACCCTTAGGTAGAGAAACTGTTTTAAAAGCAAAAATATGCGCTTTTGGTAAAAACATCTGTTTTCATTGGTGATCTAGCTTTTTATTTCATTCAGATGTGGAAGATCAGCTGTGATCTTACGAAGCTCAAAGCATCAGAAGACTTGGCCTTTGTTGGACCAATTTTACCAGAAAAAAATCTGAGCCAGAAAGCCACTCTCTCTCTGTTCTCCCTCATTATGACACGGCCACAAATTCCAAATCAAAGATATTTGACCTAAATATTGGCATGTACAATGGCAACATTAACTCTCTTTATGCTCTGGCTTCTAAAGCAATAGGAGCAATTCTTTATCCTTATATGTTAAGTCAGTCTTCTATAAATAAAAAGCAAAGATATCATCCTGCAAATTCTGGGTCATTTTATATACTCCTTATTTACATTGTGTTCCAACATGCCCATCTACTCATGGGGAGTTTTGTCTTCAGGACTTCTTTTCAGAAGAATTAATTTGGTGAAAAACTCCTTGATTTATATTTCAATGGTCAATTAAGAATTCTGCAAATGGCTGGCATCTCATCAAATTGAGGGAAGATTAAAACTTGAGTCATTAATTTTTTTTGATAAGCAGTGCAAAGATGTATGAAAAATGCTGGTTGTTCTTTTGCCTCAGGCTTCCTTAGTGCATCACTTAGTCTCATTTAGCACATACGAAGGTACTTGGGGGAGGGAAAGACATGAAGGCAATACTATAATCCTTAAGATCTTGTGCATATGTATTAATGTAAGCAAACAAACAAATTGTAAAGCACTGAAGTCATGTTGCTGCAGCTTTGGATGTCCTTTTACTGTATGACCTTGTGCCTATATATGTAAGGGTAGGTTAAAGACTTCAGGAGGGTGGGAGGGGGAGGTGGAAGAGTCAGAGCAAAAAGGGGAAGGGATGGCTAAGAAGCAACGAGGTACAAAATCAATGTTTTTCATCATTTAGGTGATGAACTAGAACTAGAGATAGTTACCATTTTAATTAACATGGAAGGTCAAAGACAAACATCATTATATGTAATTTTTCTTCCTATTGTAAATTACAATCAAGTACAGAGGCATTAGAGAAGCATGCAAAATACCATAGGTTTTTAAAAATATTAAAATTAACTTGCTTATTTAACACAAAAAAATATTTGCTATCCTATCAACTCCAAACATGGGGAGAATTAGTATACATATTTCAAGTTCAGATCTTTGATCAAAGTTTGTTTTTTCAAGATCTATAGCATTTTAGATCTTACAGAAAACTAATATGCTGATAACATTATGGAACAAAGACTTAGTTGTGGTAAGTGATGAATTAAAAGCAACTTCTGATTAATGTTTACCATAAAACATTGCCTAATATTCCTGGGAATGATCTTAGGGCAGCCAGGTATAGGAGCTGAACTTAGTGATCAAACATACAAAAGCGTAGCAGTCTACATTAAAAAATACTTTTATTTTAGATTAGATCATGCCTTTGTTTTATTTCTCAAACTTTATTTCAAAATATAAACGTTTAAACAAAATTATAAAATATTTATGAAACCTGCCAAATAGTTTAACTTTCAGACCATCAGCTTCAGATCTTATAATCTTGTCAATAAAATTCCTTGAATATTACTTCCAGTTTTATATTAACTCTGGATTTTCTTTTTCTACGTAACTGTCTAACCTCACTTAGATTTTCAGAGAGAAGTATATCACCAAAGAGGTTTTAGTCCCACATTTACAGTTTATATATGGAGGAAGGGATGGAAGCACATAACAGATCTTATTTTCAGCTGATACTTAGTCTTCTGTTCCATTAAGTCAATTTTCTTCATTGTAACCCCCACATACCCCCAAAAGATTTCAAACAAGTCATGCTGAGTCTCAAAGTGAAGGAAGACAAACAGGTTATGGAGATGTAACACCCTCCATACCTCCAACAAAGCTTTTATACCTCTAGCTTTAGGGATAGTTGTTGTCATATTTGTTCATCTTCAACAGGACTCACACAGTGACCAAAAAAAGAAAATTACATTCTAAAGGCTATATGATATCTTCTGCAAACATGCTGCAGTATCCTGAGCAGTTATCTATAGGATTGTGAGTAGGTAAATTATAAAAATCCTTATGCAAATCTTTAAAGAAATTATCATTTTCTAGGCTATTCTGAAAGTATCATAGGTTTTAGTTCCACAAGATTCTGGCTTGCATCATTTTATTTTCTTTCTCTCCAACAAAGGGTTTTCTTCATTATTTTTACGACTAATTCTTTTTTTTTCTGTTTTACTTAACTTTCTAAGTAAAAACTCAATGCAGCAGACCTGAATAAAATATAAAACAACATAACCTACTCCACAATTGAGGAACATTAAGATTTGTAATAAACAAACTTCATTCATCTGTTAAATTCAGTACCTATTCATTACGGCAACCATGCATCACATTACATCTCTCTCCAGTTCAGTAAACACTGTTGAATAAGTACCCTCCTATTCCCCATTTACACTCTTAAACATGAAACCTGGTTCCTTGTACAGATCAAATTTTTATTTAAAAAAAAAAAAGCCAAACTGCAACCTTACCTTTTCAAATGTTGCTGTAGTGATTGATGTTAGATCCTATATGAGTGATATCACAGTTTACTTGGGGAACAATCATAAATGCTATCATAATTAGGATTTTGGTTAAGGATCAAAGAGATGGAGCAGATGGGATGCAAGAGACAAACATTTAAATGCAAATATCTTTGTTAACAGGAAACTTGTTAAGAGGAGCTATCAAAGCACATGGAAGATAAGTGTTCATCTATTTAAGTCAGATGTATTTGAAAGTTTCTCCCAGCAGGAAAGTCAGCTAAGTCTCCAAGCAATCCAGTAACAGTCAGCACATGACTCAAAAAAGAGCAGCAAAGATTCTTCCCAGTTGCCTTTTCAGAAGTTGATAGGAAACACTTAGCAAAGATCTGTACGAATACTGCTTCCCTCTTCTTAATGCTATCACTGTTTGTTGCTCACATTAAGCAGAAAACACTGAATGCTGCATTGCGACAACATGTTGCTCTCCCCCCAAAGCTACTATTTCTGATTTATTCATGGAAAAATTACAACCCTCACTAACACCTAACTGTGATTTTCACTTGCTTTCTTGTAACCCATTAGCTGACACTGGGAAGCCTATGTGAGGGATCTGGTCAAATCCCTGGCTTAACGAAGGCCTGCTCACCAATATACACACCTGCCACAGCTGTCATGATGGCAAAGAAAATACTCCCTTTGCTCTCCTATCTTAGAAAGGTTGAAATTGCAAAATATTACTACCTCTAAAACAGACTCTATTGCACATGAAGCTCCAGAACCAAGAAGCTAGCGGCAGTGCAGCTCTGTATAGTTTAATAAGCAGTTTCATATGATGTTTATTAAAACCTTATCAAAGCACACCTTAAATACATAGATATTATACAAATAATATATAACAACATACAAATATTGCAGGTCCCTTTGAGGACGCATGCATGTGTCTCTCCAGCACTGCTGCAACCTCCCACATCTGGGGATTGCACCTGTAACAGCCAGCTACACTGGCCACACTAGACCAAGGAGAAAGAGAGGCTGAAGCATTATACAGTTTCAAGCTATATATAGTTTCAAGAGTGACCACAGCTGTAGCATTTGGTCCCAACTCCACTCTCAGGAACCTGCTTGCTGGTTCATGTGACTGAGCAGATGGGGTCATCCCTTGAGAACTCAAGCCTGAATGAGTCTTGGAGCAAAGGGAACCTGCCTCAGTGAAATGGGGAAGGAATACAGAGGGGGCAGTTGGTTTTAAGAGATGGGAGGGATAGCAGAGTGGAGGAGTACTGGGCTGGTGAGGGGTCATCCTGGCCTAGGGAGATGGTGCTGAACTCTTGGCCATACCACAATTTCCCAACTTGCAAATCTGAAAGTTTTGGACATCCCTAGCACAGACTTTAAAACACTGCCACACTCTGAATATATATATATCAAATAATCTTTCCACCAAGCAACTTCCTGGAACTGAATAAACTAAATTCTCCCCAAGACAGACAAGGACAGGCCTATCTGCCTTCAGGGTTTTGCATTCCAGCTCATTACTCATTTTGCACCTTCATAGGACACATCCGTGCAATCACTTCTCCACTTCAGACTGAGCAGATAGCTCTGTTTTCAGATTGCACATGTGCAAACTAATAAATACATAAACGAGCTACAAAACCAAGATCTGAAGTAGGCCAGCTAGAGTCACTGAAAACTAAGAATTGGCAAAACAAACAACAAAAAAATCTGAAGTAACCGTAATTGGTTTAATGTTAACCCTCCTCACTGGGGAAAGAAATATTTAAAATAAGGCTGAGAAGAATTTATATCACTTCGGCTTACAATCACTAGATCCTATGATGTCTTTGTTGGTTGTGTTAAATAGCTATCATCAATTAAATCTTTTCCACATGCAGCCACATTCGGGCCATCCTCACAACATGAACTGAAGAGACTATCACTCTTCAGCCTCATCGAGAGGCACTTTCCGAATCCTTAACCTTGCTCACTGCTCTGTTCTTTCCCATTTGTCAGCATCTGGTTTTGAAATGGACAATATCACAAGGGCAAATGCTCACTGCAGACACAATTGCATCTGCTCACCAACAATTCACACTCCAACTGTACTTACATCTGGCTGTAAGACTGCCTGTGACTCCTGAGATCTTCTGAGTCATTGTTTTTCAAGCAGCAGTCCCACAAATACATTTAGTCATAAATGGCTGACTGAACCCAGGTACCAAAACAAGGAATGCTTTGGGAATAAAACACTAAAAACATTAAAAAAAAAATCTACTTATGCTACCACCTTTAAGCCTCATTCATCCCATGATACTGCTCTGCTGACAATATATTAACTGCCTCCCAAGCACATTATTTTAAGTGGCACCAAAAGTTTTGCTTCATTTCTAGCCTTCAAAAAAATCCTAGCTCATACAACGACAACATCACATCAACAAGCTCACAATCAGATTTAAAAAAAGAAAAGCACAAAAACTTGGAATAACCTGTAGTCTTTTTTAAAAATATCTAGCTCATCTTAAAAAATTAGTATCAATGGCTTAGAAAAGTCTTGAATCAAGGGTTTGATTCAAGGGGTACTACATGTAAATTATACCATCCTACAGATTTAAAATGTATTTATTTTCCAGCAGTTGCCATCTGATATCCCAATTACCAGTGGAAGAAGAAAGTACGTTATTGCCCGAGTAAGGAGTGCTGCACCCTACCTATTCCCGAGCAGAACTATCAACTCGCTCAGATCTGTACTACCACTGCTTAATACCGATTTGTGACAAGCAGAAACCCACATCATTTTCCTTCTGTTTTCTTCAACTCACTAGTCTATTTTTCCTGTTTAATTTTCATCATCTTAATTTTCTAATCATTGATTTATAGTCATTCTTAATCAGCATCCTCATGTGCCTGCCTTCATGGAGTCACAGAGTGGTTCAGGTCAGAAGGGACCTTTGGAGATCATTCTAGTCCAACTCACTGCACAAATTAGGCTAAACCACACAGCAAGCCTGTCAGGATGAAGATCCCACACTCTCTCTAGGCACCTGCTCCAGTATTTGACCACTCTAATGGTAAAAAATATTTCCTGAGGTCTAACCAGAACTTTCCATATTCCAACTTTCATCCACTGTCCCTCATCCCATCACCGTGAGAAAAGAGTATGGCTCCACCTTTTCTGTATCTTTCAATCAAGCAGTTCTAGACAACAAACGATATCTCCCCTGAGCCTTCTCTTGTCCAGGCTGAACAGGTCCAGCTCTCTCCGCCTTTCCTTGGATGTCCTGTGCTCCAGTCCCTTACCATCTTGGTAGCCCTTTGCGGGACTCATTCCAGTATGTCCATGCCTCTCTTGCACTGGGGAGCCCACAACCAGACACAGCACTTCAGATGTGTCTCACCAGTGCTGAGCAAGGGGGAAGGATCACTTGCTGCCTACTGCAGCCGACGAGGCTGTTAGCCACCTTTGTTGCAAAGATGCATTGCTGGCTCATGGTCCACCAGGACTCTGCAAAGCTGAGTTCTGCAAAGCTGCTTTCCAGCTAGCTGGCCCTAGCATGTGCTGGTGCATGAGGTTGCTGCTCCTCCCCACAACCAGGACTTTCCATCTCCATTTGTGAAACTTCATTAAGTTCCTGTCAGCCCATTTCTGCAACCTGTTGTTTCTGCAAACTGTCCATGACCCTCTGACCACAGCTCTGCCCTCCAGCATACTGAAGACATTAAACTGACCACCAGTAGGACTTTGCACCCCTAATCACAACTTGGAGCCTGGGAGCCCAGCCAATTTTTGACTCATCATCTACTTGCAGAGCCCATCTCTCACCAGTTCAGTGATAAGTAAACTATGAGAGACTGTGTCAACGGCCTAGCTAAAGCCAAGGTATATGACATACACTACCTTTTCCTTGTCCACCTCATGTCACAGAAAGCAGTGAGGCTGATCAGGTATGATTTGCCCTTTTCAAACCCATGTTGGCTGCTCCCGCCAACCCCTTTCTTGTCCTTCATGTGTTTGGAAACTGTTTTTATAATGATCTGCTCCATCACCTTCCCAGGGGAAGGCTGCAGACCAGCCTGTAGTTCCCTGTATCCTTTTTCTCATACACCTCGAGGATGGGTGTGATACTGCCTTTTTCCAGTCCTGAGAAGCCTCCCCTTTCAAAGACCTTTCAAAGATAACAAAGAGCAGCCTCGCAATGACATCAGCCAGTTCTTGGATGCATCCCAGCTGGTCCCACAGACTTGTGCATGTCAAAGTGGTTAAGTGATTCCTAACTCTGTCCTCACCTCCTGCAAGTGTGGCCTCACTCCCACAGACTCTGCCAGGTTTGGGAATAAGCCTTACCTGTGAAAACTGAGGCAAAGGCGGCATCAAGTACATCCACTTTTCCCTTGTCACTAGGTCCCCAATCTCACTGAGCAATGGGCCCACACTCTCCTTAGCCTCCCTCTTACTGCCAACATACTTCTGGAGGAAACCTTTCCTGTTGTCCTCCACCTCTCTTGCTAGCTTCAGTTCCAGATGAGCCTTGGCTTCCTGACTCCATCCCTATACAATCAGGCAATGTCTCCATATCCTCCCAAGTAGCCTGTCCCTGCTTCTGTCTCTTTTGGTGCTCAGGCTCAGTCAGGATCACCATGTTCATCCATGATGGCTTTCTGCCATGCCTGCTCAACTCTCTGCACAAGGCAACAGTCCATCCCTGTGCTCCGAGAGGCCATCCTTGATCAATCAGCTCTCCTGGGCCCCTTTGCCCTTCAGGGCACCTCCCAACGGGATCCTGCCAAGCAGGTCCCTGAACAGGTCAAAATCTGCTCTTCAAAAGTCCAAGGTTGTAATTCTGCTGTTTGCCTTGGTGACTCCTCTAAGGATCTTAAACTCAAGTCTCATGGTCATTTCAGCTGTGGCTGCCTTCAACCATACTCCAACAGTTCTTCCTGCAGTATCACCTGTGCTGATTTATCCTCTGATCCTTACCCATAAGCTATCTACTGCTTTGTAGCTTTGCTTCTTTCAGCCTCCTTAATCAAAACCTTTATATAAAGTCTACATTAATATTACATTAATTTTATATAAATTATATATGTAAATTAAATTTTATATATGATGAGTAACATGAATTTTATACAAATGTAAGTAAATTTACATGGTAATCGTAAGGCTTTTTTTTATACTAGATCAGCTGATAAGATTGCAAAATTTATTTATTCTAGAGGAAATAATCTGATTTTTTTTTGTCTAAAAAGTTTCTCATACACTTTTGCCCATGACTGCTTTAAGCTATGATACACCAACCTTTTTATTGAGTAGGCTGCATTTGCTTGATGCAGCAGTTCTCTTTGTGCAGTCACCTGCTCCTAGGTAACCATCACTTTTTTTATTTGGTGATAACCTCATCTTCCTTATGCACTTAATGAAGTCCAGGGGAGAATGTTTTGCAACAATGTGCTATCAATACACTCAAAAGGCCTGGACTATATACCTGACTGAAACCTCTGAAGAAGCTACTTGCATGGTTCTCCACGTGTGGAGAGGGCACTTACCCAAATGTATATGTCCATTATCTGACTCGAAAGATGAACAGACTCATCTCTTGGTTTCACACAAGATACAATACAAGGGCATTGGCAGGTCCATGCAATGAAAAACTTGGGGCTGACAGGGTGGAAATGAGATTATATTTATCATTAAACTCAAAACACAAGCTGCTGTTTACAGCTTACAGGTGGCATGACCTAACAACTCCCTGCCTGCCTCTCCTCTCATTTTTATGCCTCTCCTCCTTCCAGCTCCTTCATTCCATTGTGCTGCTGGCTCTGATGCTTGTCAGACCTTTCCCTGAGTCAACTCAATTCACTAAGCCAGCTGAATCCAGAAAAACAACAACATTTTCTCTAGGATAATGAGTTATATCAGCTCTCAGTAAGCTCTGATGAGTAACACTAACTAGGGAAGCTAGCTGAAGCATGAAGGCAAGGGAGGAGGAGTAAAGAGGAGCAGAACAATCCCTTTACTCAACAGTAAGGTATTAGGCTGGCTCACTGTGACCTGTGAAGCTGCAGTGTAATTGGAAACTTATATTGGCTTAATATCTACCTGCAAATGCAGTCTAATTAGAAAGCAGAGTTGTTACTGCCAGTCAGGAGGAAAGTGTTAGAAGCCCACCTACAAAACTTGGAGCCAAGCAACCTGCTCTCAAGTCACTGTAACCAACAGGGACAAAGAGCAAGGGAAGCCATCTCTACTGCCTGCACAAGGGACACTTGCTATTGGCACTGCAGATGTCACTCGGCTGCATGTTTGCTTTATTTCTTTTACAAAAGTCCACAAGTTTGTAGATCTCAGAGTGTTCCATAAGCTTGGCACACATACATAGTGGGAGAAGCTGATGGAAGGTAAAGGTAAAGGCTGGGTTAGCAGATGTCAGCTATAGCAAAGAGGAAAAATTAACATTTTCTTCTGTTTGAATGCCACGTGCTTGCTGATCCCTCATTCATGGGAATTAGTTAAGAGAGACCAAATGCACAAGAGAAATGCTTAGTTCATACTGTTTGTTGGCTTTCTCTAAAATAGTATGGTATGTCTGATTCGTGTTTATACATGGCTAGGTTTTGTTCCTCAAGGGAGTTAAAAACGGTTTGATCCAAAACAGAGTAAATAGTTGTTACATCCTGACAGCTGCTCTTTAGAAAGACAAAAGAAGAGGAGAAAAGTTTTTATTGTTTGTTTTTGGTTTTTTTTATTTTAACTGCAAAATACTGAAGTATTGACAAAGTACTCATGAATCCCTTGGTGATCACCATTTTGGTGCATACACGGTTCCACAATATATTAGATGCATGTCTTCCCAGTGCTGTGCAATACATGTGTCCCTAAACCAGTAACAGCTACTCCAGTGCAGCATACAACCAAGCTAACTCAATAACAGAATCAGAGCTGGGCCATGTCTCCTACCTCAGGAACACAAGGTTAGCTGGAGTATCTCTGGATAGTCCAGCACTGTACATTGTAAGTGTATCTGTAAGTTCTGCACTTTTATCCATTTTTTTCTGAAGCTGTGATTATACTGTAGAATAGAGTGAGAGCATTAAAAGCTATTTCCTCTGAAACAAAATAAAAGCTAAATGCATCTTCCCTTCATGAAATAAAGAGCAAAACCAAAAGTGCACCCAAAAAAAGAAGAAAAAAAAAGGGGGAAAGGGGGAGGAATCCCACCCTTGTGCTTTTATTAGTCCAGAGTATTTCTTAATTATACTTTCCCAGACAAAGTAGGGTCCTGATACCAGGCAGGTTTTTTTCAAGTCTGGTAGGACAGGTGTAAAACATTCAGTGAAAAAGTAGACTGGTGTTTTCATAGCTGTCTGGTAGGATATTTGTCTTCTCTATACTTTTCCACTGATGCATAGACTCTGCTACAAGCAATCTATTTCAAGACCTGCCAGGAACCTCTGTTCCTTCTGCTTATACTTTGATAACTTGACCTGGGTAGACTATCACTGTGTCTATCCTGCTGTTGTGGATAGCAGGGGGAATGAACCTAAGCTTCCAAGCTAACTGATGACAGCTGCCTTTGTCCGTGTAGGCCAGGTTCATCACCCTCTGGAGAAGACAGGCTCATAACTGGCCCAGCTCTCCTCTGGAGCCCTGCTGACAACCGCTATCCACAAGACATTTTTTCTTCAGTTCACACTATCAGAAATAATAAAAAGGAAATTCTGCGTCCACCCAAGAGACATATTTATAGCATAACACCTAGGGTGCAGCACATGCGTCGTAAACTGCAGGACATGAAGGGATGCTCTGGGACACAAGCACAGCTGCAATAGCATTAGAAGACTGCGCCATTTGGGAAGCAGTGAACTTGAAGCAATGTGGCCACTACCTGAATATCCAAAGTTCTCAGCACCTAGACCCAGGTTCCTTCTTAGAAGAAGCTCAATGGCTTGCTCCAGCAACAGGCCCTGAAGAAACCAGTACATATGCTACGTCGATAATGAAAAGGGCTCAAGCTCTTGGAGGGAAGTGGGAGTAAACCAAACTGACACTGCAGGTATACGAACTGAAAAGAGGGGTTGTGAAGAGGTGCATATCCTTTCCCAAATCACACACAGGCTGCCCTGTAAAACACCCAGCATCTCCCTTGGGATAGATGCAAGTGCTGGCCCTCCCTACAACACATACTCCCACTTGTACCTCCTCAGCAAAGGGGGAATGTGGGGTTTCAAACACCTCCAGGAAAACTCAACTTCTTAACAAGTATTATAAAACGCAGACATCGCCTTCACCAGAGGACCACATAACTTCTGATAGCTAGGCCATCTGAGCCTGTGACATGGCTGACAGCTCTGGTGAATGGCTTCTTGAAGGAGACAAGAATCCTTTGAGAGGAAGGGTACAAGGCAAAAAAATTATTTTTTTCTTATCCAAAATAGACACTATGTAAAATGCAAATCAAAGTTAAAAATGTATGATCTAATTCAAGTTTTCTGGCTTGCTAATTTTAACTACAGTTTAAATCTGATTAAAATCCACCCACTTTTGGACAGAAACAACACATTTTGGAATGAAAAAATGCACTGCATTTTAAAAGTCTTTTTTTTTTTCTAGTGGATCATCTTTATGGATTTAATTTCTGAATAATATTCTAAACTCTACACAAAAACATATTTAAAGGCGGTTATGCTTTCAAGTCCAGGAGGAGATGGGAAGAAAGGAAGACAGCTTTGGATGTCACTGTATCTGCGGCAGCAACATTACCCATGCTAATGATTAAGCAAGATTCAGAAACAAACACAAACATCACATATGAGGCAAAGCAACACAACTGAATCTGTTCTTCTACCTGACATAAACCTGCTCCTTCTCTAATATATCCACCTAAGCAATTGCCTCTTCACAGCCTACATGCTTGCAAATGAGGTTTGTGTGACCCTCAAAACAACAGATTTGCCTTTTCAAAGTATCTCTATATAGAAAGGTAGGAAAGGGAACAAAATAATCCCAGTAATGATGGGGGGGGAGGGGGGGGGGGCGGGGGGCAGGCAGATTAAACAAGCCTTACTGATAATAATTACTGTGATAACAGCAATTTGAACAAGTATCTGTACAAGTAGTGATAGAAATGCCCAAATTAAAAATCTCACTGTTTTCTGAATACAGTTGTTTCATTAGTTCACCACAACCTAAGAAAAAAGTTTGAATCTTCTCAGTTGACTCAAACTCTGTTCTGTAAAAAAATATAGTTTTATTATTACCACAGCTTTAGTCACTATTCACAAACATCAATGATTGCTGCATCAGCATGGACTTGCAGCAAAAGCACAACAAGGGAACATAAATTACATACTGAGCAGCAAAAGGGTTAGAGCTCAGAAATCAATATTTAAGTAGACAGGAAAAATTCAGGCACTATACATGAAAAAAGTATGGAGGAAAACATCACTTTCCTTTGTTTTCTTGCTATTATGTGGCTTACTGAATTTCACCTCATCTTACTTTAAGGTTTTTTTGTTTGTTTTTACAGGCATCGCTTCTTCTGTTGTTGGGGTTATCACTGCTCAGATTATTGATATGCAGACAATTCAGATATTAGTTTCCAGTTGCATAATAGGTCCTATATTAAAAGTGGGATTGGGAATGCCCTCATTCTGCAATGAAAAGTATCTCACAGCTTCACTTCCATTACTACTAAGAGGCTTTGTCTCTGATGTGATGGGAAGTGAGAAATTAGCACAGGGAAGGGGAGATAGTCTCTCAGATCATGAGGTAACCATGCACAAGGGTTACCACAGCACCTTGACTGCAGAAATACAGGACATTTCTGAAGCTTACTGCTTCAGAAATAATAATCTGCATTAGCAACCACTGTACATTACTCAATCTATTACAGGGCTTCTTTTCCATCTTGTTTGAACACCATTCTTTTCCATACACCATGGTGTTTTTCCTTTACTCCCTCCCCCAAATAGTTCCCAGGCCCTGTTTTTCTTTACCCCTCTTTTAAGTAGTAAAATTATTTTACTTTGTTCCCCTTCTTCTAACCTGGTTTCCACATCTCCTACAGGAGAGCCTGTAGTTATATTGTTGTTTGAATCTGGCATTTGTTGGACTGCTAAAAATTACACACAGGTGAGTGGGAGTGGAAAGCAGAGCAGTAAGGTTTCCAGTCAGAGCAACCTACAGAAATGTCAAAGCTAAAGAATAGGAGCAGCCAGAAACATGCAGAAGGGAGGGGACCAGCTACACTTACAGCAAATTGAAGTGGCCATGTAAGCATAAAGTAAGTTCACTAGTTGTCTACTTTTTATCTTTTCTGTCAAAGTGTCCAGCCAAAGGGTGCCAAACAGAGGGTACAAAGTTACCAGATGTGCTGACCCCATGCCATGCTCTGTGGGCACCAGTGCGTGAGGTGTCCCCATGCTCTGAGCCAAATGAAGCCATGTGAGAAGCAGCAGTACATTAGCTCAGGTCTGGCCCTCCACCACACTCCAAGATAGCCAGAAAATTTGAAGGCAAGGCAAACTACTTTTATCTTCAGGAGAGAGGGGAAAAAAAAAAAATATATACACATACACACACACACACACACACACACACACAAACGAGCAGGCTGAGAGTGAAAGTGACAGAAGGACAATGGCACAACAGGCAGAAACAGTACTCAAAAGCAGGGCTGGCCTGCTCCTCTCCATGCAGGGAAGTAGTGAGAAATTAAACAAGCACTAGTCCTCAGCTGTGCTTCAGGCTTCCAGCCTTGCACACTCTGAACACTAAATGCCTCAAATAATCTGGAACACCTTCCAGGCTACCAAGGTGCTATTCAAACCCTGTTTGCCCTGCAACTCTGAAAGGCTAGCACAGTACCATTTTGCTTTTTGTTCACCCTTCACAGTGCTACCAGAAGAGCAGCTTCAGGTAATGCCTCTTACTGACATTCACAGTTCCCCAAGCAGCAGCTGACTTTACATAAGCAATGAAAGACTTCCACTTAAGAGCCCGGGCTCCTGACTAACAGTGGTTAAGAGTTAATAAGAACTGGTCATTTCTCCTCCAACAGCATTGCAGTGATGGCCAGTACCATTTGAACACCTCGTGACAGAGGTATCGGAAGCTTGAAAGCTGCACCGCACAACAGAAGGCTGCATCACGAGCAAGAACACTATTATGAATGCTCTGATGGTACCAGCATGGCAAAGGTGGATTTGCTCAAGATTAACCTGCTACTTTGGTACTCTATAGCAAACAGATTTCTCACCTTGCTTTATTACTCCAGATTCAGAGTAATAAACTAATATACTTCAAATACTGAACTAGGAAAAAAAAGAAGAAACTAAGAAAGAAAAGGAACAATTTCTCAGAAGGTAGCATTTTATACAGCCTCCACTGGAGTTTGGTTACACTACACTCAAAGTAAGAATCTGACAGATTTTCTAAAACATAACTGACACCAGTAAAATACACTTATTTGACACATACAAGCCAGTAAAAGACAAGCTATTCAAGAATAAATTAGCTTTTTGAAAATCCATATTGCATGGAAGAGGTATGGCTGAACAAAATACTATAACAACTTTAAAGAAAAGAAAAAAAAGCGCAGCCAACCAAACATCACTCTAGATAAGCAGGTATAGTAGCTGGCCTTGAAGATGGAGTATTTTTTTGTGCAAATACAGCAAATAATCTTTAAGTGTTCTGTCTTTCACCACCCAAATGTAACAGAATAAATCCATCTGCGTCAATGAATGAAAAACCAAACCATAGATGTTACTCATATGCAAAAATAATTTGTATTACTACAAACCCCTTACTAACCCCCTGCCTAAATTTCCTGATAAAAAAAAATGGCTTATCGAAATGTACAAAAGCACTGCTACACTGTGTTATCTATAAAGCCTTCCCTGCATCCCTCCTCTCTTCACTTTTTACCAAGTGAAGTGTGTTTGAGAACAACAGGGAATCCTTGGAATTAGTCAATAGATTGATTAGTGCACTGTACTGAGTGAGCCAAACAGGATCAGGATGTTTACAGGTGTTCTTGAGGTAGACATTAATTGCACTGCACTAATGAGATAGGCTTCTTTCTGTTAAAGATGCTACTAACAATACAGACAAGAAACCAACCACAAGGCTTACTGAATAAGCAAAGCAGTAAAATATGTTTTTCTGATCAAGTAAGTACTTCAAATAAATTCAGCTCTGTAGTATATTGACAAGTTAAACAGGAGACAAGTATCAGTCAACTTTTGGGGCCAAGGAGTACATGAAGACTGAAGTATCTAAGGAGGAAAAAAATTTCTCTCAGTCACCTTAAATAAAACAATCTACCCCATCACAATGAAATGTAAAAGGAAGAGAGACAACCAGAATTTCTTAGCAGCCCCAAACACAGATTCCAAGCTTTTGCAATTTATTTCATAATGTAATGACCCAGTTCAGCTTTCAATGATCAAACTTTAAAACCACTACCTTCCTGAATTGCATTTGCCAATCCACAGACTAGTCAATAAATTCCCTTGCGCACAGTTTCTCTGATCTATTACCTTTATACTGGCAATGCAAGCCATACAGCCGCAAAACCTTGAAAAGTCAGTTCTCAATTGCTCAGTGGACTGGTAAACTTTGCTAGTCTGTCTATTAAAATAAAGAGACCCACAAAGCATTGTCTTTGAACTTCACCCTTCTGTAGTGCAAAACAGCCAGCTGACGCATCATGTGTGGAGCAGTGTCTCAGTGGAAGAGCTCAGTAACCTGGGACATGGTGAGTGTTCTCCTGCTGCTTGCCAAGCTCTTGACTTTTCAACGCCTCAAGAAATACCCAGCTTTCACCAGACACTGCTTCCTAGTTAACTTTTGTCTGACTGTATCTGTACACATCCACATAATTTAAATTTATGGGTTGGTGGTTTCATTTCTATAGGAGAAAAATTCAGGTTTAAGTGAAGTAAAAGGCCAAAAGTCTCATCTATATGACCTCTACATTACAGCTTTCCTTCCTGAGCCACACTCATATGAGATCTATATTAAAGCACAAGTTCCATGACCTTCTGGCTCCCCTCTCTCATTTATACATTTCATAAACACTTACATTGGTCCTGTGCTGAAATTCATTTTGGGTCACGCAGGTGACACAAAAGCTATTTCTTTTCTGTACAAGACAGAACTTAAATAGCACAACAGACTTTCCAGATCACAACAATTACTCAATGCTATTTGTACAGGAAAATTGAAGTTGCACACAAATTTAAGGGTGTAACTTTCATATTTCTTTCAGGTGCCCCAGAGGTTTATACAACCCCTGTCCCCAGCAACACCACCAGCTCCATGGTCCTCATCAGCTGCAGCAGTGTTAACAACTCTTTTTACAGCTACACAATGAACTGGGTTAATGAACTGACCCATGCTGCATACTTTCCCCCCTGCCTGCCCCCCGGCCCCGTTATTATTTTCAATCCACACCAGTTTGCAACCACCTGCACATCAGAGCAACTGGGAGGAGGCAGCAACGCGAGAATGCCTCTGGGAATGACAGGACATGGGAATGAGCAGCCAGAGACATTCTGCTTAAAACCCATATAAAAACAAATTACCATGAAAGTGTGGCCTAAGATTACTTGTCAACACACTTCCTCCCATCTCCATTGCCTTTCACTATGTATGTTCTCCATTCTGAGATAACTGTGCAGTCCTCCACCATGGACCCCAAAATGTCAGCCTACCAGAATATATTATGTTTTACTTTTCAGGACTGTTTTGTTTCTTTTCCTTTTTTGCATAGTAGTGAATATAGTTTGTCCTTTTAAATGAGCCAACATGTAAGGTCATATGTAATTTCTGCAAAGTAAAATAATTTCTGCAATAGACTTCAGAGTAAAAAATAAAAGTTTGTATTTGTGAAACACACTCTACTTACTAAGGAACATCTTTAGAGACTTAATCTGTTCTCTTTTAGTCATGCTGGATAACAAGTGCAACTAAGAACCTTCCCCATTACTGTTAATTTATTTTCCTCTCATTTCTAGAAAACCAATTAAAAAAAATTAGCACACATCCAATCCGGGCACATTATCCATCTGAGAGATCAGAAACAAGATGTCCATCTCAGCATGTCACTATTGTCCACTAAATTTAGACATTCTTCAAATTGCATTTGCATCCAGGAGGGTAATAGCCCTTACATTAAAAAAGCCCTTCATTAAGTGGCTCCCCGTCACACAGCCCATTACAGGCTCTCATGCCTTGACCCTGCATAGCCTCAGAATAATGCTGCTTTTAACAGGCAAACCAAACACAGTAAATAAACTATCTTCTCTATCTAAGGGTAAAAAACATCAGTAAATGTATTATTAATATGGATAAAATCACCCGTTTGCACATCCTCAGTGATATAAGAAAGCACTATTACTTACTGTGTCTTCTGCAAAATGAATTTATCCACACACAATGAATAGTCTCCTAAAATAACTGGAAAAAAATCCATAGCCAAAATTTGATTTCATCTTACTAGCATTCTCTGATTTCTATCTGGTATAGAATAATGTATAAAAATCATACACCTGAAAACATAATGCATGCTCTAAAGGGTTTGCTTCAACATATAGAAGATGTCTGTCTTCAGAGGTACAAAGACCATCAGGTAAATACTTTGACTTCATTTTTGTCACTATGTCTACAAAAAAGTAACACTTGGTTACCACCCTTGCCTCACATAAAATGCAAATCCACAGTTGTGGAACCATTTCTGCATAAGGAACAACTCAATAGTCTTGGACCATTCACCTAGAATGATGTCAGGGGAAGGGTGCGTATTTTATTTAAAAGGTATTTAAAAAAAAACCCTGAATGGGTGGGAGAAGGTGATTAGGAACCAGTTTTGCTCACTTCCTGTACAAGAGGCCAACATGTATTAAACAGAAGTCATGTGCAAGTTCAAAACAAGTAAGAGCAGCTGTGTCTTCCCGTAATTTGTAACAAAAGACGGCACTCTGTTATAGGACATAGCAGATACTAGAAGGCTTCAAGGAGCCCCCCCACAGTAAGACAAAGTTGACAGGGAAAAAACATTAATTCATTGAGAACATCACAGATAAAGACCATTTCTAGTTGAGGAAATTCCTAAATGCCATACACCTGGGAAATGGGAGAGCGTTCAGGGCATGATCACCTCTCATTTGTCCTACCTTTGCGTTCTTCCCTAGGCAACTGCTAATGGCTACTCTCAAAACCAGCAGACTCGTAGCTTGATCTAGCACAGTTGCTTTTATATGCTCTTAGAAACCTAATGTTGGACATCAGGTGTTTTCCAAGGTTTTAATAAGTAATCCAAAGGTTTTATCATGTAAGCTATGGTTCAAACAATTTAAAAGTTGCTATTTAAAGCCGTACACAAGCACCTGCTCTAAGTGTTTGCTTTATTTCAGAATTAATCATTATGTACTGCATTTATTGTTCCCATAACAGAAGATAAGTGGCTTTTGCCTCTGCTCATAATTTGAGAAATACAATGTAGATCAGTATAAAAAAAATTCTGAAGTTGCGTTAATTACTCAGAGGTAATTACACTTGCCTTACCAAGTGTTTACTATTGCTCTACCTACAAAATGCTTTCCATTAGGACAAGTTTTCACATTTTCATAGCACACCGAAGCACATGCCATTAGGTCTGACATTTCCCATGATCTATCCTTCTCTAAAGCACATTTGATTCAAGGGAGGGGTTTAACTCAAAGTAAAACATGAAGTCAATTGACAAATTTTTCCCCTTTCCTATTTTTATGCATTCTTTTCTCTCTCTCTCCTTTTTTTTTTTTTTTAATAAGTATTTCTAAAGCTACTGAAGACTAAAAATTGACATTTGAAAATTCATTGTAATTCTTTATGACTACAACGGTTCTGGGTAAATCTGGTAAAACTAAAGCCCTGAAAGTCACATACTCAGCATAAGGGTATTATCTTTTTAACATACTGGTAAAACAGTGGTCCTTCTGAGACAAAGCTGTACTGGAATACATATTTCCCTTACTAAGGCCAAGGTCAGGACATCATATTGGATTCCACAGAGATGCAAGAGACAAGGGCTCCAAACACTACAAAGGAGAGAACATCAACACATGCATTAAGGAGCTCTGCACCTAGCTGAAGCATTATAGAGCCTGAGAAGAAAAGATGGAAAGAAAAAGGTCCCTACCCTAGCACTTCAGTTTCTGTGCTGCTCAGTTTTGCTGGGTACCCCTTCTCTCCTCTCATTCTCTGACTGAGCTGGAAAAAGTGGGCTGACTCTGGTCCCTAGGAGATCCCTAACTTCCACATGTTAGAAAACCCAGCATTTTTCAAATGGAAAACACTAGTAGTTTAGTTTTACCTATACCTTCATTACCACATCTTCTTCTACTTGGATGACTTCTTCATGAGTACCAGACTGCTTTATAACCTACAGTTTCAACAGTAATAAGACAGGGTCAGCACCATTAAAAAACTGCACAGTTACTCCACTTCTGCTTTTGCCTGAACCTCTTGCTGCTCCACTTCCTGCAGACCCATCAGAGGAATTCAGCACTCATTTTAGAACTGTTTTACATTCTTAGACTTAATTTAAAATCGTGCTTTTTCAAACACAAAAGAGCTTAAGTATTTAGATTCAGCATAGATCCTCAGAATCTGAAGACTGTGAACTTCTTAAGGGCAGCCCATCACGTAAGACTGCTCACTTTTAGTCTGGATCTCAATAACTGAACATTAAACTTTTTAACAGTGGTCCAAGAAGTCTATAATTCTAACCAGAGGAAGAAAAAATAATAATAATTAGAGCTTTTTCTGTATCTGTTTTGGACTATCTCTGAAACATTCTTTTATTTTGCTAGATTTTACTGAGCAGCCACAATTTCACATACAGATTTGAAAAAAAGAACTTCCTCCAGAAGACCTCCAGAAGAGTCCATGTGCTACACTCAGAGGAAAAAGGGTCTGTAGCAGAACTGAACAGAAATCAGGTGCCAAAGTCAGAGAGCACTGTGTCATTTAACTCTGAAAACTGCCTAAGGATGACAAGTATGTTATTTGGGAGAAGCAAGAAGAAGCTATCTTATCATTTAGATTAATTCAAAATACAATTCCTCAAATTGCTGGTTTTCCTATACAAGGTGTGCCTGAGGTCTGAGAATACCAAATTTTTTACAAAATGGTGCTTCCATCACAATTAAGATATCGCCAACCATTTTAACAAACCATGTAGACTCTGAAAAACGCAAACTGAAAAGTAACTGATTTCGTCCTTCGTAGGGGAGATATTATTTTCAATTTGTTAATACAAGACCATCGTGAATGCTGAGGCTTCAGGGCTTAAATTTACTCTTCCATATGCAAACTTGAAGCACCAAGCAGTCCATTAAATAAAGTGTGGATCTTGCTTAATTACCTGTTTGGTAAGATATGGGGCATGCTAACAGCTGCTGATATCAGTGACTCCAAAGCAGGGGGAACTCAGCTAGTTAGCAGTTAAGAAGTAAAATTACATACACTCACCACCATTAATAATGCACAACAATATATAAAAAGCAGGGGAAGGAATGGTGCAGAGGTTAGGTTACTTCTGTGTGGCAACATTTCGCAACTCCTTCTCTACACGTACCTCACTTCACAAAACCTTTTAGATACAAATAAAATAGCCATGACCTTTTTTCCTCCTCTGCATGATTAATTACTTAATGTATTATTAATTGGAAAATGTAGCTGAATTTCAAATGCTTTCATTTTCTCAGCATATCATGCTGTCTGGGAAGCGCCGATTAAGCTGTTCATCAAAGGTGAGCAGGCAAGGTCATGTAGGCTGTACCTCTTCAGTTATTCATTACTTGTCCTAAATAGTAATTAACAACAGCAATATTTCCAAAATCAAAACTTTTCTGATTACCTTCAGATGATGAGCAGTTGGGGGGAGGGGAGGGAAGGAATCAGTGTATAGCTTTTTACATGTATCCTTTTTTTCACCATTTCTTCTAATGCATACCTGAATAATTCAATCAATACATGAGCTGTCATTTAAGAGACAGAATTTTACTGCGAGTCAACACGAATTTGACACAGAATAAAGGGGAGGTTATGGTTTCCTTTCTCCCTTCCCTATGTCCCCCAACTTTAAAGGGGGATTTGATCTAAGAAGGTGTCTCAATTACCAAGATTGTTATATTTATTCTTTTTCTTTCTTTTGATTATCTCCATTATCAAGGTTAAAGCAGAGATCACAGAGTATGGCCTTGAGGCCATATTCAGTGAGACTCTGAGCTTTGTAATAAACTTATCCCTTCAGTATCTGTGGGGTTTCTCACCTTGAGGCATCTCAGGCGGCAAATAGTGAGGCTCTTGAGCACTGACATGTACCCAGTCGAAGTCATCATACAAGTCTTGGTGGTAGTCACAGGGTCCAGGGCCATCATCAAACGTACATCCCCCTAGGGAAGAAACTTATTATTAGTTTATTTAAAAGCAGAGCTCTTTCAAGAGTCAAGCAGAGGTGTTCCTCCTGGGCACACCACAACTACAGAGCCCACACAGCCTGTGGCACAGTTCAAAGGCTTGCCCGTGCAAAGCTAACACCCGCAAGCAGCTCATGCATCAGTGTTCCCCTCTCTTTTTTAAACCGTCTCTGCTTCACACAACCGATTTCCCCCAAGAGCACCTTCTGTCAGAGCAGGAGATCACAGGCTGAGTCACTCAGCCAAAATGAAACCTGGCCCAGTGTCTGTGTGACAAAAAGCAACACACTATCTAAACCAAGGGGGAAACAGAAAATAATGGACTAGCCTCAAAAAACAAAGGTATAAATCAACAACTCTGATGCACTGAAAGCATAAGTATTCCAAACAGCAATGACGAGGATAAATACTGTGCCCAAAACAAAACCAGTCAGACAAAATAATTAAAGTTACTTAGAAATTAAATAATTGCTGCAGAATGAATTGGATAATCTTGCTTTATTAAATCAATCCAGCATGACACCACAAATTAAAGGTGCTTTTTCAGGGTCACACAAAAAATGAATATGAAAACCTTATAACAAAAGTTGTGAGCAGAAGTGACGGGGAAAAAGAAGAAGGGGAGGAATGTAAAAGATAGGGGAGGAAAAAACCCCCAAAATTCCTGTGGAACACAGTAATGTCTGTCCTGTCTCATTCAGTAAGTTTTTTATTACATTCTTCACTCAAGGCAATTAAGTAGGCTGGGAAAAAGAGAGAAGAAAACATAATGATCACAGAAAGAGATCAAGGTTTGAGAAAAAAGAAACAAAAGGAATCAAAAGAGCCTGGTCAAAGAAAAAGTAGAGGGTAAATGCAAAAAAATACAAATGTCATGCACAGAGCTCTGCAGCATCTGTTATCTCCATTCATGGCACACAGTCCTCAAGTGTGTTCCTCCTGCTCAAAAATAAAAAGGCAAGACTAGGAGAGAGTGAAAGAGAAACCACAGTGCATTCATCTTTATTTAGGCAGTATTTTTTTATCCAGAAAAGAAGTTATGTAAGAACTCAAGAATTAGATTATAAACAACTCTCAGAAATCAGGGGAGATATTTCTTGCGTCCTCTTCTCCCTGTCCTCAGTAGTTAGGGCATATCAATCCAATTAACAACTGTTGTTACAACAAAAATTCCTCTTGTTAAGAAGACAACTCTAGAACAACAGGAGCATGTGTTGACTTCATTGTCTGACTTTCTGAATATAAAATATGTGGCAAGTACTGCGAGTCCCAAGAACAAAAAACAAACCCTGATTATGATAAATTCTAGTGTCACTGTAAGATGAGTCACTGCCACTGCATCAACAGCCTCCCATGCCTGCCAGGCTCTCACCAGCCCACACTACACCCCAGAGAACGGGCTAGAGGTAGGAAAGAGGACATGATATTGAGGACCATGAAGAACTACAGCCTGTGCTCATTTCTGCCCTCTGTACAAGACATACATGACCTGGAACTAGGACAGGCCAGAGAATAAGGAAAGGAAGAATGGGCATGTATGTCACCAAATTGAGGATAAAAGTATTTTTTACCTACCCAAAATGGAGTATTCAAATGTCACATAATGCACAGAGTTTGTAAAAACAGTATTAATATTTGGGGAAGGGGAAGTCCCTTTTACTAAGTTTCATCAGCAAATCTAGACCGTGTCCCAAACTGAGATTATGTTTCCTCTTCAGAGACAACTCAGATAATTCCCACAGTTGTGCATAAGTATTTGTTATTTTGAATAAATGACAAAACCAAGTCTTAGCTAATTCTACTTCACCAAAAACTATTGTCAGATACTCATTCCTGGGAACTCCCAGAACCACCTGTTAACCAGTGTGCTGGCAAGGACAAGGCCAGGAGAGAAAGAAAACTCTACACTGTAGCAAAATTTCTGCTAAATCCTTGTATCATAAAACCTTAAAACTTCATATTCAGCTACATGTTAGCAAAATCTTCTCAAATGTTACCCTGTGACACATAAGCACAGCATCAACAGCAACAACAAAGAAGCCCCAACATTTCATACTCTTTACTAAGTTGGTTACTACATCAGTGTCACTGTCAAAAACTGCAAGGCACAAGAAGAGAAATACTTGTGCATCAAAGAAACATTTATGCCTTTAAAAGTCCCAACTCCGATGCCCTATTACCACCGAGAGACTTTTCTAATTAACATCTATCATGCTAAAGCCAGAAAAGCTTAGAACATAAATCTTGGGGTTTTATTTAACTTACAATACACTGCTATGATCACTCTACAGCAAAAATGTACGTTTCCTTCGACATTTAATTGATAAATGAATAGCAGTTTCCCTTAAAGGGAAGTTATCACTGTCTGCTGTCCCAGCACCAAAATGACATATGGCTTTGAAACACATGCCTGCAGGGCACCCATTACCCTTTTTAATGGTTTAAGTGCCCCCAGTATATAAATTTAAACTACCAATGAATCTTGTAGACTCATTTGGAAAATGAATGTCCTTAATTGCTCATCTTTGTGCCCACTATTAATTTTAGTTATCAGGGTTCTGATTAGCGATAACAACACACCTCTTAATACACAGCAAGCAATCCAAACCTCCTTGTGTGTAGCATATCACGGCTGCATCCACAGAACAAGCAAGTGTCCATTTATTGCATACACATGAACAAAGTTTATCAGGACAGCTTATCCACCCTGTAACAACTGCTTAAACCAATGGCTTCCTCTCATGCAGCACACCACCTCCTCTTACCAATGTATGGACACATTTCAAGGCAAGTAAAGTAAAAGCCAATGCTGTAGCAATTTATCCAATATAACACGATGAGAGAGACTAAGCATTTTAAACCCCTTGCAGACTACTCCTTTTGACTTAAAACATGAGCAAATTTGGATCTCCCCCTCTCTGTTTTAACAGTCAACTGCCTGTGTGCTATTTTGGTAACTCTGGGTACTAAGAGATAAACCTAGTGTAACATGCAGTGTGGAAAACACACCAAGAGATGATGAGTGAGTGAAACCTGCAATGATACATTTTGTTCCCAGTCATTTGTTCAAAACTATAAACATTTTAAATCAGTCTTTAACCACTCAAAAATAAAACCACATCTGGCAGAAGTATACCATAGGTCAGGACTTTTTAGCACCCTAACTCAGCTACTGGGCCACTCTCCACCATAATGTAACAGCACTGTTCAGGGAAGAAAAGTGGATCGGCTTGATGAATGTTTAGTACCTTCCAATGAGGTTCAGCAGCTGAACTCAAATACACATTCGTATTTGTTGCCA
This sequence comes from Haliaeetus leucocephalus, assembly GCF_000737465.1. Lineage (NCBI taxonomy): Eukaryota > Metazoa > Chordata > Aves > Accipitriformes > Accipitridae > Haliaeetus > Haliaeetus leucocephalus. Next base: position 7,067,765 of record NW_010972886.1, on the reverse strand, counting down.
AACATTTTGACAACAGCCTGCTAATATCCTACAAATGACAAGTTAGAAATCTCCAACTCAGCCATTTGTAACTTCCCCCAAAACTCAGTAAAAAGGTACTTCACTACCAACCACTGTCTTGTTATGTATCACCACCGCATTCCTTTAGCTACAGCTGATGTATAACCTACAATTTATCTTCAATACTACCCTGCTACTGGAATTTGTGCATACCTACCAACACACACACCATGCCACAAACTGATTTGTGCACCCCTGCTCAATCTCCCAGCTGGAAGGACACAGTGCTGACATTCAAATGCTCTTGGACCTTGCAGTACCTAAATCCACATTCACCTTAGATTTCTAATGTCATGCTTCAGAAAAAGGTGGCAGCAGCAGTAATTAAAGCAATACACCAGACTGGTCCAACCTCAACAGCCTGATGTGGGCTTGGGGGCTCACACGCAAGGCAGGCAGCATCTCCTCCCTTCAAATGATGCTGCCACCAGGACATGGCCCAGAAGGGCCGACAGGGACAAGCAGCACACTCTGCTGATAGGCAGCACCGGCCACAGCCATGACTGGCCACACCTGCGGTGGCAGCAGCAGCTGCCATCAAGTAAGCCTCAACAATCAAATTAACAAAAAGAAAAATCAGGTAGTCCATCAGAAACAAACACCCTATTGACAGCTGGAATTGTAAGCTAGGAAGACAGAAGGAATTTTAGGTCTGGATGGTTATTTTGTCAAACTGCTAACTGTATTTTGGGTCAATCCAATTTGTTCAGTTGCTGAGGAAGTATTTGGGAAACATGTACATTCCACAGAAACCAAGCAAATCAACAATTCACTGTTTCCATTATCTTTTCCCATAAGCTTCACTACATTAACTTCAGCTTAAACACACCTAGAACTCTCACACATTCCTCTTCAACATCCTTCTAAAAGATAAGTGATAAATTATACTAGCCTCATAAAAATTTCCTGACATGTCCATTTTCGTTTATAGAAGATAAAGAATCTTAAATGTTCATTATAAAAAGAAAGATATGAATATCCCACACTGAACTCTCAGAAATGAAATTAAAGCTCCACTAAATAACAAGGTCATTAAGATTAACCTAAATTTAATCTTAAAAATTAATCTTAACCTAAATTTAATAAAGATCATATAGTCAAGGTTTCTACATCACCTATTGTAGTGGGTTGACACTGGCTGGACGCCAGGTGCCCACCAAAGCCGCTCTATCACTCCCCACCTCAGCTGGACAGGGGAGAGAAAATCTACTGAAAGGCTCTTGGGTAGAGGCAAGGACAGGGAGGGATCACTCACCGACTACCATCACAGGCCAAACAGACTCAACTTGGGGAAATTAATTTAATTTATTACCAATCAAATCAGAGTAGGATAATGAGAAATAAAACCAAATCTTAAAACACCTTCCCCCCAACCCTCCCTCCTTCCCGGGCACAGCTTCACTCCCTGTTCCTCTCCCTCCTTCCCCTGCAGCAGCACAGGGGGACGGGGAATGGGGGTTGGGGTCAGTTCATCACACATTGTCTCTGCTGCTTCATCCTCCTCAGGGGCAGGACTCCTCACTCTTCCCCTGCTCCAGCGTGGGATCCCTCACATGGGAGACAGTTCTCCACAGACTTCTCCAATGTGAGTCCTTCCCACGGGCTGCAGTTCTTCATGAATTGCTCCAGCATGGGTGCCTTCCATGGGCTGCAGTCCTTCAGGCACAGACTGCTCCAGTGCAGCCTTCCCACAGGGTCACAGCCTCCTTCAGGCATCCACCTGCTCTGGCATGGGGTCCTCCCTGGGCTGCAGGTGGATATCTGCTCCACCATGGACCTCCATGGGCTGCAGGGGGACAGCCTGCCTCACCATGGGCTTCCCCACAGGCTGCAGGGGAATCTCTGCTCCGGCGCCTGGAGCATCTCCTCCCCCTCCTTCTTCACTGACCTGGGGGTCTGCAGGATTGTTTCTCTCACACGTTCTCACTCCTCTCTCTGGCTGCTGTTGCGCAGGTTCTTTTTCCCCCTCTTAAATCTGTAGTCCCAGAGGTGCTACCACTGTCGCTGATGGGCTCAGCCTTGGCCAGCAGTGGGTCTGTCTTGGAGCCGGCTGGCACTGGCTCTGTTGGACATAGGGGAAGCTTCTAGCAGCTTCTCACAGAAGCCACCCCTGTAGCCCCTCCCCGCCAAAACCTTGCCACACAAATCCAATACATTTATAAAAAGCTATTTAAAGAGTTTTGAATTTAAAGACCAATCACATTTTTTTAAAATGTTACCACAATATTTCCTTAGCAGCAACCCTCAGTACTGACACTGCTCTGTGATTTTGATTCATCCTACATCCCTCCATACCAACCTAGGAAAGAAGAGCTGAACAGATTTTTCCCTACCAGGTGAAAATATAAATAAGCTTAAGACTAACAGAAGTATGTGTCAGTAACTCCCACTAATAAATGGACATCCACTACAACTTTACAGTGGCCTCCAGCTCATCAGCTCAGGACAGAAAGGAAAACTGATTCAGATTTTGAACTAATGATCTTTATCTAACAATTCCACTGTTCTCACTACACTTCCTACCGATCATGTCACTTTTACTATTTAGAACAGAAACAGTCAGTTGTACACAATATTACATGAATTTAAGATACCCGTAACATTCATTATGAATGGCATTATAGGGCTGCTATACTGGAGATCTACTGACTTCTAGATAAAAGACAGTATTCCCACATATCACCTAAAAATTCTGTATATGAGTTTTCATATTTAATTAGACCTAAACAACTCCACTGCCCTTTAATATACACTCAGAAAAGCAACAGTAAAAAAAAAATTCAGAACATTGAGAAAACTACTAAATTGCAATAAATTAAGTACCTATTGATAAAACTAGCTGATAAAGAATAACACACATTTACTGGCCATGCTTTATACCACCTTTACAAAAAAGACGGCCCTTCACATTGGGGTAGGAGAAGGGAACGGCTGGCATTCACTTTTCTAAATCCAACAAAGAATATATTTGTCTTGTATCACACTTTGTACAGAATTAAAAATAAAGAAAAAAATTAGTATAGCAAATTATATGCAACAACAGTAAGAAGGCATTTATTTTTAAGTCTCCCATAGTAACAATATCTATCCACTGGAACTGCCAAGTACCTTCTCACCAAAATCTGGCACAAAGTTTAAGCAACTAATAAGGGAAACCAATGAAAGAAAACTGCATCTTCTGGATTTGGGGCAGGGGTAGAGAAGGGAAACTGGAGTACCTGATTAGGTTTCTGAAACAAACTGATTTTATAAGTGGTCTTCATTACCTATTTCTATAACCTATCAGCACTGCAAGGATTTCTTCAGCCATAGAATGGCATGTATAGAAGGACAGTCAAAAGAACACAACTTTACAGTTTAATTCTGAGATCTGTTCTTGCATCCAACTACTTCGGGTGTTATGTAAAACACAAAATAAACTAGTAACATCTTAAATTTCATGCTCCTCAATTTTTAAGTTATAAGCCCAGAAACTGATCTGCTAAGAACAAGCAGATCACCAATACAGGAGAGAAAAAAAAATTCTAGCATGAGAGAAGAGTTGTATTACAGGCCCACGACAAACTTTCATCACCACAACTTTTCCCTTACTCAGGGCTCAGTTACCAATGGTTTCTTTAGGGCTCATATGCACAAAGGTGTCACACCAGGAATGAAATACTCTTTTCTCATTCAGCTCAAATGACTAGTTGGAACAATCTGCTCCCTTTATTCAACAGCATGCTTTTATTTTTCTCCACCACCTGCTGTAAAAGCATAATGACTAGCTCTAAATCTATCAAAGTAGATAGCTCCCTCATAAGAACCCAGTACAAAATTATGTTTATCTGGGATGTCAGGTAAAAGTCCCGTGCAAATTTAATTTTCTCCTCACATCGATTGGTGAATTCAAAGCTTGAAGAGCATAAAGGTGCTATAGCAGGTCTCTTGTCAGTCATATATCCAGGAACAGGTTCTGCTTTTAAAATCGCCCACCCACCACATTAATTTACCTGTTTCTGTCACAGCACACCTTGAAGCACAGGATATTTTCATCTTCTAAAGGCACTACGTTACTTCTGCTGCAAGCATTTCAAAACACATTGATTGCAGAGCATTCAGACACCTATTAAGAATATACTATGAATTGCTGTTAATACTGTTTTAGAATAAATTGTAATGACATGTTAAAATGCTTATGTTCAGTATTACCTACTGAAATGTAACTCTGAAATAACCTTAATTAACCTATGGCATCTAAAAAGGCAGAAGGTCAGAGGCACTATTTAATTTTTAAAAAATAACTATGAAAATAGCAGCACTTAAGAAAAATGACACATTCTCCTTCACTACAGGGAAAAGTCATACTAAATACTAAGAATATTTATCTTCTTTGCAGTGGTACCTTATTTTGTAGTACTAGAATTCATTACACAAAACACAACTGATTACAGTTAAGAGCCAAGTAAACTCAATTACCTACAAACTCCTATTAAATTTTTTCTAGCCTTGTTCCCAGTATCAGTATGTTTTAATCATCCTCTTGGCTTTTTACCTTGAACATGGAACTCCAAGTCTCATTCAAAAGCACCTATGGAATGTAAACACCAACAGCTTAATATGAAATATGGCCAATTATTCCTAAGTTAGCGCTATTTTATTTTCAGTGTAGGGCTTTTGTTGGTGCTGTTAGAACAGTCAAATTATCTAAATATCCCAACCAATGTAAACTTTTGAGAAAAGAAAGTGGACAAAACCACTCCTAAATCACTACATGCTATAGATCACCTTGACATTAAAAACCAATTCCATGCCCCAATAGCCACAAAGTAGTACCATAGCCAATAGAAAAAGGGAAAGAAGAAGGGAAAAAAAAAAAAGGCAAAACAGGTCATAATCAAGTCCGATCTATGCATAATTTTTCTCATTTTGTATCTGTCTTTCATATTCCTTATTAATAAAACATAGTAGCTTATTTTAGAAAGGAAAGGTGGGAACTTGAAAAATATTAGATACAAATTACCAGGAATGCAGGAAGCCTCATGTAGACATCCTTTCCTGTAATCTTCAGGGAAAGATCTCGCTATTAATCCCAGCACATATCCTAACCCCAAATTTTGGGAGAGCATAAAGTTTCACAATTAGATGTGGTCTACCTGGCCATGCCATTTATTAGATTTATTCTATTAAATTAGGTTCCTTCCCTCTATACCAGGCCTGGAAAAGGCTTCTTCATCTCCGGTTTTGAAAAACTTCATGTTGATAGGCAACAGGAAACCTTTCCATGCTTTACCAGCAGTGAACAGGATGGAAAAAGGAAAGGGATGAAGGGAGGAGATCAGTCTCTATTACACTATCTGTCCTTCAGTTTCCAAACTAAACAAAATTTAATCTAAACAAAAGTGTCTTTAAATTTCCTCCTGTTCTCCAGGGAAAGGGAGGTTTTCTGTTCTTTACTGGAGAGCTGACAACAGGTAGCTGTGAAGAGTCACAGTTGTTTAAAGTCTTTTTCATGTTTTCTTCACCCTTCCTTGGCATGGGCAAGGCAACGAAGAGCAAATAGCCTCGAATATGTGGATCACTTTATATAACTGAAGCTACCAAGAGAATTTCCATTTCAGTTCACAAGATATTTCTGAAACCAAAGAGATTCAACAGTTTCATGAAATTATGAACAGATCTTCATTCACACACAAGTGTCAACATCCACAAAACACCAAAGCTGTTTCATATTTCAGCTCATAGGCTGCAAGCTTTAGTATTCCTCTGGTGCACTGAGCAGACTTCTGACCAATTGCACTAGTGACAAGGAGTTATACGATTTGAATACAAATAATTGGGGGGTGAGGGGTGGAAGCATGTACTTGAGATTAATAAATATTTTCATGACTATACCAATAGTAACTAAAACACCAGCAAGCAAATTCTATGACTTCAAGGACACAGTTGAGAGCTCCAAAATGAAATTAATCACTTTGATTATTCATGGATATATGTGTGGTCTTACAATACTGCTTCTGAAAATAACACCTTTTTCCAAGACACGGTTAGTGCTTATTTATAGAAAATCTTATGTAGATATCACAGTCTCTGGCATTTCTCCTAAATGTTCTCACAATATGCTGTTAAAAGTTAATGGATAAGAATGTGATTAAACTCAGTAGAAGTGCTGAATGAAGACAGCCCTAAAACCACTACATTAAATCACAAAATTTTCTACAGATTCAGAGTGCTAGGTTATTTTGTCACCTACTCTCCAAGAAAAAAAAAAGAAAAAAAAAGCTGAAATAAGGACTTGGAAGAAAAACAATTATAGCTAAACTTTTATCTCTACTAATCATGTCAGCAATTCAACCACAAAAGCAGGCCTAACAACTACACTAGCCACCCTATTACAACTTTGACAGTTTAACCATAAAACAAGGTGACAAGGGAAAAAACAGGTTATTTAAAGTTTGTTCTAAAACCCATCTCTTTTGAGATCACATATCAAAATTTTGTTCAACAGACAAAAATGAGAATTTCCAGCTGGACAGTTGGAGCAACCATTCAAAAATAGAAAGGAGTTTCATTTGAGGACAACAAACGATCACAAGTTACCACAGCATCAGTGCAGAAGCCAGACAAACAAATGAGGAAATGAGGGAAGGGTACGTAAGTTATACAGACTAAACTATAAAAGGAGCTCAAGGATCGGGGGGCAAAGAGCTCAAAATTGCCAACATGAAAGCTGAGGACTTCCTAGGGGAAGGTGAGCATAAGACTGTGCATAAAATTTTAAACAGTCATGCAAAAAGGAAGATCAAATTAAATGCAAGGAAATGGAAAAAGTTCTGATGTTGAAAATGACAGAAGCTGTTACAAAAGGTCATTTCTGAAGCCACAGAAGAAGATAAGTCCAAGAAGGTGGAGAGATGATTGAAGAGTTCAGTCATGGTATAAATCCAGAGTCACAGGAGGATGACAAGAACCTCTCAGAAGAGGTCTTTCAAGAAACATCAAGGTACATGAAGAATTAAGCTAGCAGTGAATCACAGAACTCAGGCACATGAATGAGAGCAGTAATGTGCAATATTGAGATCAAAAATGTATCTTCACGCACACAGGCACTGATAAACTAAAAGCCAAATCCTTTCCTATCAGAAGTGCAGTTATTGCTCTAGTTTCCCATTTTATAGTAAGAAAATAGTCACAGGCGTTTTAATAGCTGGCATATCTTTTCACGCAATCCAGCAATATTCTCATGAAAGGTAGGCCACAAAGAAGAACAATGTAAATGTATTTTGAAAACACAGTAAAAGTTTCTATACCCATAGGAAACAGCCAAGCTCCCCAATTTAGAGAAAGACCTGTTGAGATACAGATCAACAAATAACAGATTTCAGATGCACTGGTCCGCAGTCTACAGAATCAGAGAATAGTTGAGTTTGCAAGGGACCTCTGCAGGTCATCTGGTCCAACCCACCTGCTCAAGCAGGGCTACCTACAGACAGCTGCCCAGGACCAGACAGTTTCTGAGTATCTCCAAGGACAGAGACCCCACAACTTTCCTGAGTAACCTGTGCCAGTGCTTAGTCACCCACACCATAAAAAAATGTGTTTCCTAATGTTCAGAGGGACCCTCCCTGTGTGGGAGACAGTGTTGAAAGCCTTACTGATGTCTAGGCAGATGATATTTGCTGCTGTCCTTCATGTGCCTGGAAGTGGTTTCAAGGATGAGCTGTTCCATCACCTTCCCAGAATTGAGGTTAGACTGACTGGCCTGTCGTTCCCTGGTTTCTCCTTCTCGCCCAATCTCCTATTAAAATATTGTCTCATCTTAAACTTTTTTCAGTAATACTTCATATTTTTTCTGGTATAAAAAGCAAGCTCTGCACATCCTTACAAGTTTTAACACCTTTTATTCAATCACACAGACAAGTATAGCATTGCCCTCTGCAATATCATGCTTAAAATGTGGACTATAAAGTATCAGAGAAAAGCTGAGATAAAAACCAGAATTATATGAAAACTTTTCATATTAAACAAGCTGAGAACAGCAAACACACAGAAATAGACATTTGTCTGTCTTTCTGGTATGGCTTTTACCTTTCCTCTTTAGCATTACAAATCTAAGTCTTTTGTTAAAGGTGCCCTACGGAATCAAATGAACATCAAATGGATGATTCATGTCACATCCTACTCTTTCTATTAGTTGTTACTTCCTTCTTCAGCAAAGTAATATTTATCAAAATACTTCATAGACTATCAGGAAAACATTTTTGGTAGATTTCATTAGGAAAGAGTCACCAGACAGCAAAGCTATTTAACACACCCAGAGCACACATACAGAAAAATAAGATGCTAACAACTCACTTTCTTCCTTTACACCTTGCGGGTAAATCACTGCTTACTGTTGAACAGATTTAACATATAAATTGTGCATATAGTGTCTCTTCTCTCATCACAATTAGTCCTCAGCAAAACCTCTGATGAACAAACACCACAAGTCAGCACATCATTTTGGACAAAGCTTACTGATATGCCATCAAACTTAGCTTTATCTGTGCAGTAAAAAATATCCTCTCCAGACAAATCACAATAGGCACGTAAAGCTCTAGCAAAAAATCACTTTTTTTAGGGTAGAAATATTTACAATCAGAATTATAATTCTACTACATTATAACAAATACAGAAAATGTTATTTTGTGACTCTCCAGGGAATTGAACTCAGGGACTTAAAACTTGTATTTTTATCTGCAAATGTGCACCTTAGTTTCAATAGAAGTAACTATTACAAGAATACTTAGCAATATTATAGTATTTTCCAAGCAGATTCAAGTTGTATTTAATCCCTCCACTTCTTAAACTAAGAAATACTCTCTCTGGGGTGACTTTGTGAAATGGTGTTATAGATAAGCCTGAAAATTAATGAATCCTACTTTAGAGTGTGCGATGAAGTTGTAGCACTTTGGAGCCAATCATCTGTCCATGTCCTGAAGGCATACTGCCCAAAGCACAGTAAGGAGAACAGTGAAACATGATTCCTACAGTCTTACAATTTCAGCACACAAGTGCAAATGCATCCCTTTATGTTATACATTGCACAGAAGTCAAGTACAAGAAAAAACTATGGCTGAAAACTGTCCTGGTAGGCACTGACAGGGTACCAGTAATAGTCTCTGAGCAGATATTTACTACTCAGTCTTAAGATTTTAAGGATGAATTGGATATTTTCATGAAAACATCAGCTTGGTGCTAAATAGTAGTTAAAAGGTAATTCAAAAGTTAGAAGTTATAAGGAAAAAAATTTAGAAAAGAATACTGAACATTCCTTTGCAACATTATAAGCCACATCCATACATTATGCATGGTTCTGGTTTTCCATCTCCTAAGGGTTATAGCAGAAATTAAAAAGGCTTAGAGAACATCCAATAAAGATGATCATAGGATGCTTAAAGTATTAGACAAAACTTAAAAGACTAGGAATTTTCAGCCAGAGATGACACAGGAAATAGGACTGGTGCATCCTTAGTGACATGAAGAGAATAGAGATCAACCACTTTTGTGTGTGTGTGTGTGATAACATTACAGGACTTCAAATGAAGCTATGGGGTGTCAGGATCAACTTAACCACCACAGTGTTAAGCTGTGGGAGTCCTTGCCCCAGGATGCTACAGCTGCTACAGCTATTCAGGGCAGGAAGGACGGACAGAATCACTGATATCAGCTGAGAAACACTAACTGAGCACCTTTGGCTAGGAAGACCACATGCCACTAGGAGAGTATTTTGGGAAAGCATACCTACAGACTTGCCAGTGACTAGAAAAGAGTATAAAAATCAGGGTATTTTGAGAAAAGATACTGAGCTCTATCAGTCTTTTGACCAACACTTTGTATTGAAAAAGAGGAAAACATATAAGATGTACAACAACATAAAGCCATAATTGACTATTTGATGTAATCTGTCTCAGAGGGCAAAAATGGGACACTAAGAATTAAGGAGGGAGAGAGGGAGGCATATTATATTGAATGGAAGAGAAGGAGATAGAAAGAGTAACAGGAGGACTACAACACAGATCAGTAGTGAAGAAGTCTGAAGAAATCATGTCCTGAATATGCATTGTTATAAGTAGCCTAATATCTGAAGGTTTGTGCTGGTAACTCCCCATCACTCTACTCTCTACTACCACATGCAATCACTGATGGGCTCCATTAGTCGAAGTATTGACCAGTGCAGGGAAGCATATCTAGGTCTCTATAAGGAAATGGCTATACACAGCTCTGAGAATAAGGTAACGATGCAGATGTACTCCTGATGTGATAAAGTTAAAAGACATACATGCAGTAGTTTTCTCAGCAATTGTCAGCCACATATGTATAAACCCCCTAGTAACGTTTTTCCTCAAATAGCACTTGAGAGCTTAGTAACTTAGGCTGCAATCAGACTAGGCTCTGGAAAAAAAAAAATGCTGTATTTCAGTCCTCTTCAGAGTGAATCATAAAGTATGTTCTGCACTCCCCGTTCCGAGGGGAAAGAAGAAGAAGAGGGGAAAGAAGAAGAAGAGGGGAAAGAAGAAGAAGAGGGGAAAGAAGAAGAAGAGGGGAAAGAAGAAGAAGAGGGGAAAGAAGAAGAAGAGGGGAAAGAGGTCTTACACTTTGCTCTTAAACTAGCTTCTCTTTTTCAAGCTAAGCAAGGCATTTACACATTTAACTAGAACTTGTGCAAATATTACATGGCCATGTTTTCACAACATCTTTTCAGTCATCCTTTGCTAGTATATTCACAAAAATGTGTATATGACTAAAGTATTCACTTTTGGGGGCAGTTTGCTAGTGAAAGGATAGGCAACAGCAGTATAAGCTTCTAAAAAGTATCAGTTAAAATTCATACTATATCTCATCTGACAATGAAAACATCATGGAAGGAGGAAACATCTGAAGAGTTTCATGTTTGAGGTTTGTTTTGTTTTGTTTTTTAAAGCCAGGAGAATAAGTGTGAATTGTTTCAGTGGGCAATGTGTGTCCTGACGTTTGCGTTACTTGTCACTGTATATATATTTAAAAAAAAAAAACCACACCAAAAAAACCCTCTACAAAAGAAGCATTCTTCTCTGTTTCTTATTTTTTCTGTACTATAACTTAAAGAAAGCTAAAAATTTACTCTGCGCTACCAAGTTATCAAAGTTAAAATACAGAACATAATGCAGAGCAATACAGTCAGAAGAAAATACTGACAAAAGCCAAGAAAAGCATAATAATGTTTAATACAATATAAAAGTAAATATTTACTAACCAACACATAATCTGGATGCCATGAATAAAGCAAGAAGCATAATAAAATTGTGCTGATTTTAAATTGAAACACTTTAGTACCAGAGGAATATACGTAATTTGTAATAAAATAATAGCCTCAAGGTGTGACCAAAAGCTCTCCTCCCCCCGCCTTTTTTTTTTTTTTTGCCATATCACAGTTCACCCCACAAAAGTATGAGACAGTGGAAAAACAGAAATGTTTTGTTCATACCACCCACACCAGTAGATAATCACAATTTCATAAGGAACAAGAAATGCCAGGTACAGACTATTGAGAATTTCTGGTTTAAGTTCAAGTACAAATTCATATCACCCACTGGCATGGTCCTCTTTTGATCCCTGTAATTGTGAATATTTGCATACACTTCAAAGGGACAAAGATGGACTCCAGGTCTTCTCGCCTGCATCTCATCTCTGGCTATCCTCATCTACAAATACATTTGCAAACATTTTCTCTGTGGGGTTGACTCCATCATACCACTGATCTGAAGTGGTTTCCTTCTGCCTAAACTGAACCTCAGCCTGCCCTTCTGACAAGGTCTGGCGATCACGAGCAGCGCAACAAAGTTAAAAAACCCTTTTACTCTTTCACTCCAATCTTGATCTCAGGTCAGCACCTCATTTCTCAATTATTACAGACACCATCATCCATCACTCACATCTGCATTCAAGCCTCTTCTTGTGTCCTTCACTCCAGCTATGCATGAATTTTGAAGGGTAACTAAAAAGCTTCTCCAAGACACACCTTCTCTGTAACTCTCTTCCAGCTTTCATCTCCCCTTAACCCAATCACTTCGACATCTCCTCTCTGCCCTTGACAAATGCATCTTCTCCCACTCTTATCTATTCACAGTACTGCTGAAAGGGCTCTTTACAGCCCATCACTTTGGCTGCCTTCCACTTTCACTTCCTCTCTCACCATTTTCACAGAACAAACTTATTTTTGTAACCATTCACTGTTTATGCCCACTTACAGAAAGCCAGCCAATTCAACTCAACAGAATTTTGTGGCAGCAACTGGCAGAAACCTATTCTTTTGTTGTTGTTTTTGGATTTGCTCTCCTCTGGTTTAGCTGGCTAAAATAACCCAGAGGGTTAAGGGGGGGGGGGATTAAAGGGTCAAACAAGCCCCCAAAAAGATTACTAGAGTCTATTGCTAAAATAAGGCAGATGTGTGTAGAGGGAAACAAGAAAGCATGGAGTATCGAGGATGGGCAAGCAAATCATTCAGTTGGCTAGGTTTCCTGCTTTCGGCTGCCCATAGGTCTCCAACAAAAAAAAAACAAAACAAAAAAAAAAAAACCCCACAACACACACTGCCCCACTCATCTAAGTTGCCAACAACATCTACTTAGAGTCAAAATGGCCAGCCTGGCAAAGGCACAAATACTGTAGGTAGCTAATGAACTGCAACTGTTCTTTAAAGAGATTTTAAGTATAGATGCCCCAACGCTGTCTCTGGGGTTGAGCATGAAGAAGTGCTAGCATATCTCAAAACTCAGAGCCAAAATGAGGCACCAATAGCACTATTCTGCAGTCTTGCACTGTGTGCATCTCCTACCTGCTACAGAGCAAAGGGAACCAAAGAAGACCAACTTTGTCAGCACGTTTTTCACTAGGTGAAGAAAAGAGAGAGACATTGTCAGCACCTTCTTTTACAAGACAACTCCTTGTAATGTTTACATGCATTTAATGCCCACATATCAGATTTCAGGGCAGGTAAAAATTCAACAGTGATCAGTCTGTCCTTGGATGGCAAGTGGGGTCTTCTGTCTATCAGTGGCTGTGGCACCCATGCACCATTACACCTTGTCTTGTTCTTTATATAGCCCAGTTATATGGAAAATGCTCATCTTCTGGTCCAACATTAGTTACACCTAGAGTTAACTTGGCAGACACAACTTTACATACGCAAGCTCTGAGAGACAGCCTTCATTTTTGCAATCCAGAAAGGGATGTATGCTGCAGGGGGGCAGGGGAAAATTGAGCCGTATGAACACCATTTTGATCCCATTAGCTCAACTTCTTGCTTGTCCATACCCCTCTCACTAAGGCGAATAATCACCTTCTGGTGACAGAAGTAATCATCTTCAAATCAGGCTAAAGATCAGTTTTATTTTGTAGAACTAAATCAGTGCTCAGAATTTGCTGCAAGGTACTCCAATAACCCATCTTCATGGACTAGCTAACAAGACAGAGATAGTTTTTAGCACTGGCTTTGTTCTCAAGGTCTCAATTTGACACCCCACTTTGCAAACTTATGGTAGAAAATGCTGGTGACCGTTGCCATGTTGTTCTGTTTAGAAGGTATACTAAGACAGTCTACTAACAAACCTATCCAGAATAACCCGAGTGATCTGTTTCTACTGTGCAACACCCTTGTAACCAGCCACTGTTTTCAGTGTCTACAGAACAGCTCAACTGAACAGACCTTAAGAGTCAGCATGACTACTAGTGCTCCACGTTTTCAAAGCCCTAATCAGTGTTACCCTTCAATCCATACAGTATAGTTATCTATGCTGATGACATCTGCCCAAGTACCTAATCTCAATCCTTTTCTAATCCTGAGGGAACCAGGAATTGCAAGCTGGCAGTTATAGCAGACTCTTACTACAGTTGGCATATTTTCCATCTCTAGTAATGCTTTTGCGACTCAGTAGCAGAGCGATTCCAAAAAAGAGCTCTACCAAAACAATCCACATCTGTTCTCTCTCAGCATCACTCTCAATAGGTCTCTGGCTTACCACGGCCATCTGATAAAATTGGATGCAACACCCTCCCCCCAAGCCCCAAAATCACGATAATAGTCTACACAGCAGCAATATTGGATCTACCCAGGGATCACTCATACTCTCTGGACATCTGCTCTTGAGTGCTGCTACTCCACAGCCTGAATATCACATATCACTCTGGGCCCACCTACCTTACGTGCAGTTAGCTGTCATGCAACTCCACACTACCATGAGTGTCATTTCAGACTACAGATGGCATCTCTCCCCCAGCTGCCACTGCTGAGTCATACTGCTCTGCCGTTTGCTCACTTTGAATACGCATTTGCTAAAACAGTCGCAAAGACTGAAAGCTCATCTGACTTATTGTACCCAGATATATTTTGGTATCAAACTTCAATTTTTTCTTACTGCCAACTTTGTCACATTGCTGTTTGTCAGAGGGAACTCACTAGAAGAGGATGAGATACCACTCAGCAACCAAGTTTTTCTCTGCCTCGCTACTTCAGGATGCTCCTGAGCGGGCTGTGTGCTGGCAGAGAGGCCCTTGGCGCAAGGAGGCAGTGCGGGACCCAGCTGGGCTCCAGCTGAGAGGAGGGGCCAGCACATCTGCATGCAGATACAGTGAGCGGCAGCCTCACACAGGACAGGCTTCAACCCAGAGCAGTCATGGACTCATGCAAGAAATTCCACTTCCAAAACTGCTGCGGCTTGGTTTTGTACATACATCAACAACAGCAGTAATGAAATTTGAAACTTGATTACCGGAAATATTTTGCTACCTCGCTCCTAATCCATCTACTCCAACCCACTCAATACTACTACGTTCAATCCATAAGCTAGAGAACTAGAAAATCCCAAAGAGGAAAAGTGCTAGAAATAAAAAAATAGTAATTTCTTAGTTAACAGAGAACACAAAATAAAGGAGACTGCCAGAAAACATTTTAATTGCTTCAGCATTCACTTAGAAAAAGGCACACGCCCCGCAATCCATCACCATACTTCGTAAAGAAAATGTTAGGCAAGATAAGTGTTCTCAAATATTATTCAAGACAAGTGACTACCTACCACATTATAGTTATGCAATTAATAATACTAAAGACAATCAAAGCGAGAAAAAGCCTTCACTGACTCTGAATCAAACAGCAAATAACAACCACTAAAAGTTAGGATCCCACCTAATCCTCAAAACTCCATTGCCACAGTAGGAATAGCACTACTAGGATACAGTGGGGTTTATGAAAAGTAGCTTTCACAAAGTTGATTAGGTGACACAATTCCCCCCACCTCACCCCATCATCTTTATATTTGTACACTGTACAGAGGAAATGTAAAAAAACATACTAAATCTACACCACCAAAACCAATCATACTTTTCAGAAATATTGAAAGACAATTAGAAACAGTTAAGATGGCAGGAGACAAGAGGAAGAACTAAGGACATTTTTCCTTAGGCCAAATAGTTTTTATTATCAATGGTACTCTGATGGGGTTCAAATTTTGTGTTTTCTTGCCCTTGGGAACAAGCGGACATCTTCATCCTTTGATACAGTCATTTATTTCTTTGCTGCTTTTAGGTCTAGCAAACCAGAAATTCACAACTCCAATTTAAGAAAATAAGCAGAGGAGGATCTAATTTGAGCTGGTTTTAAATTATACAGCCATAAATGAATTAAGATTATGTTTATTCAATCAACATTTTCAGGTCACCTTTAAACCTCCTGCTACCGATTCATGTGCTAGACTAATTGCTTCAGTTTCATCTTTCTTTCCACTGAAGAGGAAATTCATATTTGTTGCTGTAGACCTTGAAAAGCAGAAGGAGGATGAATTTACTTTTTTGGTTCTTCTAAAGTCTCAAAACAGTGTTCAGTTTGTAGTATTTCCAGAAAAAAAGCTAGACCTTAAGTTTTTAATTTTTTATCCAATCCGCAAGTTGCAATTTAAAAACTTACGGTCAATTTATACTTTTAAGCACTTTTAAATACTAGATCAGACAAGATGAATATCAGACATCTAATGGGAAGACAAAAATCTATTCAAGAACCTGACATTTAGGAATTGCAGATGACATCATTGTCATCAAAGCCCACACAGTAAGCGGTGACAGATAAATTATTCCAGCTGGCCAGTGACTATGTAAGCCCCCAAAACTGCCACCTCACTGACATCCAAAACTTATCAGTGAATTATCACACAGCGGTCATAGTCTGAGGTAAGCACAGGAATACCTCTGGTTTAGACCTTCTGTCAGCTGACATTTCACAATGTTGTTTAATCATTAAAATTAAATGCTTTTACATTTCTACAGGATGCAAACACTGGTGCTTCAATCTGTAAGCAACTAGCTGACAGAAGGAAAGTAGTCAGAATTTTGGACAAATATACTACTTGGCCTATGGGAGGGAGCATTGAACATTGCTGCTGATGTAAAGAATTCAAGAAGGAGAAAGTGTCAGTTCAAGAAGAGTAAAAAGCTGAGGAGCAGCACTGGAGTGACACAGTTCTGCCCTAGGACAGAACCCTGCCACAGAGTCCTCTTGTCAGCTGTGCCTGAAATATGTAAAAGCAACATGAAGTAAGCTTTAGCTGTTACTCAGGATTAAATACAGCAGGAATACATAAGTGCAGATTGATGCTAAATTTACGAGAACTTTTTAACATAGATATTTTTTGAGTCAAGATGTTATGCATACAGGGGCTATTTACACACATGTTAATGTTTCTAATGCAGCAGCCTTCTTCAACTTGGGCTGTTAAAAATAGAAGGGAATGGGTAGGAGGGGAGGTGCTCCTCTATCAGCAGCATCTTTCTTTAAATGGATAGGATGAAAGGATAAAAGGAAAATTAAGAATAAGTATTGAAATGGGAAAGAGAAGGATAGCAGTGAATAAGCATTAGATAGTATACTATTAATTTTTTCCCAAGGAAAAAAAAAAGACTTGATATTGAATTCTTTTTACATAAGCCATCAATACAAATCAAACAGAATGAATATTTGGAAAAATCAATAAAGAATATTTCTAGTTAGAATCACTGTTGCTAATTACTTCATGATAAATTATCACAATAAAATGTCAAACTTCCAATTTCGGGAACAAGTCTTAAGTCATTCAGCGCCTAAAGATACCAATTACAAAAGTAATAAATAGCTTTAGTCAAGTTTAGGCCAACTCATTTATAAAAAGAAGTCTTCAAGTACTGTTCTGCAGAAAAAATACTTTATATATCCTCCTAAAATAAGCATGGGACCAAATAGCTGTAAAATTTATGCATTGTAATATATAATATTAGAATTAATAAAAATATTAAAAAATACACTTGTATCTAATATACTCAACAAAATAGAATACACCCAGGGCACTGACAATAAGACACTTTTTGTAGCCCTGACAAAAGCCACTGGTCAACATTTCACTCCCCTTACTCTGTTACATAGAGGGCTGGTGATCACACAGGAGCAGCTACTGCTTTTGTGCAATACAACATTACTCTTATTTGGGCTTTACTGTAAAAGGCTTGGAAATTTTCACCTGCCCTGTTTGAAGTACTCTGTTCCAAGTCTTTCTGCTCCATTTTATTTTCATGAGAACCAAGTACGGTAAAACTAGAACAGTTCCAGCTTTTATTAAGCACTACCTGTACCACAGTTGTCTGTCTTCAATAATATAGCATTGTGCTTAAAAACTAAAGTTATTCTTACAGATCCATTTGTTTTCAAAGTCTCTCTTGAGAGACTGGTAGGCAGTATCTACTTTCTGAGGAAGTATAAGATAGGGTGGATTAACAATTCCTAAACAATCAGAGTTTTGTCTTGGTTCATCTCTGAGCCCACGATACATCATGAGGTTTGCTGCCTTTAACTACCGCAACAGCTACTTGCTGGGCCACTGCTGTTATTAATCAGTTTTTCTGGAATGTCAGAACATTAAATTTCCAGTGATGATAGTCACTGCCATGCTTTCGGCTATGCATCAGTCATTTATTATAGCTTCACAATTTTTAGCAGAGAAAAGAGCAGCAGAGAGTCAACTTTAAATTGATAGAAATTCTGAACAGGACCATTTTTTTAAATTTATATTTTTATGGAACTACATAAAATTTACTTATATATTGTAGATGCTTAGGACGTTTGGATATCGTGTCACAAGTACAAAACCTTCCTGGGAAGAAAGTGAGAACATGAAGCTTCCACTACATACAGGAGGCATCAATATAATCACCAACTTCACAACCCACTCTTCTGGTTAGCAAATCAAAGCAACTGACTGGTGATTAAAGGACTCAAACCCAACTTACTCTACACTTAGCACTTCCTTCTTGCTTACTAAGCAGAGAGAGGAAAGCAAGCACCAGGGAGTAACCATTACTTTCCATCAAAGTCCCACAGTCTCTCCTCCATAACACATAAGCTGACAGGGGACCAAAGAACTTTGATAGCATACACGTCCCTCTTACAGATTTCTCCAATTCAACTTTTTCTTCCAAATGTAGCACTTGTGATTGTCTTTCACCTTAGTTGTCTGTATGCTAAGAATTGTCATTTTCCTTCTACAATTTATTCTTTAAATAGCAACAAATGAAATGCAAAAATACAAAATAGAGAATACCTGGGGTTTATTCTGTCCTACAAGCAAAACATGGGCACCCAGAACAGCAATTTCTCATCCTAGAGGATACTAGCAGCTGGCATTAGCTTTTGACTAAAAGGTTGGTACAGATTCAGTCTAGAAGTGAAGATACATTGACCTACTGCTAACAAATAGCAACAAGCAATAAAGTTCTCATGTATGACAAACAAATGAGATCTTATCTACACAATGTCTTTAAGACTTCTTGTGATCTATAAAAGTGTTTACTGTTATTTATCTCTCCCCTCCAGAAGATATTTTTGTGCTTTGTCCTGTGATGAAAAGCAAGTTCAGCCTCTCAGCAACTCCACATTAGTACTTTTCCAATTGTAAAAGTAAAGTTTAAAACCTTCAGAGTTTTGAGTAAAGTGAGGTGGTTTTGGTGTTGCTTGGGGGGGTGGGAGCTGGGTTCTAAAAATTTGCCAGAAAAAAAAAAAAATTATAATTCTAAATCCAAAAACTAAAAGCAACAAGACTAGAAGTGTCCAGTACAAGAACTGTAGCTACTTGTTACATTTTTTTCTCTTTGACAGTCAGTGTTTAAGGAATGAGACAGTCCGAACAGCTTAGCCATTTTGGTTTCTGAGGCTAGAACTTGGCTAATGGAGTAAAGAACACTGAGCCTAATTATGTCCTTTATTAATTAAAATGCATATGCAGATAAAGGTTTGTCACCATTACCTGAAAACCGTCTACTCTCACATCGATGTGCAAATCCCACTAATTACTGAAATCTACAGTCTTCTTTTGAAGAACAAAGCCAAGTCCAAGAAGAACAGCGAAATCTTTCTCTAATGAGCACAAACATAAAAGATTCCCTTTCCTCAGACTAAAAACTGTCTTCCCATCATCAAATAAGTGTTCCAGTTGCTGCATCCTAAGTAACACACACAAAATTAATCCCTGCTTCTCCAAAAGTAGGTGGGCTCCTCATTAACTACTTATTAGAGGGATGAAACTGACGCTGTCCCTTCAGCCACATGCCCACAGCCCTAACACCTCCCTGCAGGCTCTCCTCAAGCTTCTGCTATTTGGTGCAACCACAGAACATCAGGTTATGGAAAGCAGTGATTTGTCAGGCTTGCTAAACACAGTCAGCATGTCCACACTGGGCAGACAGTGACTTGCTCTGCCCCAGCTCCACAGCAGATGTGAGTCTGCCTTGCCAGCGCTCTGAGCTGCTGGAAAGCTTTGTAACTGTGTTAACATGGTGGCCAGCCTGAACTAAAGAGCCCGGGGGGGGGGATAAAAAAAAAAAATCACATTAGCCTCATCTAAGCACAGCACTGGGTCAGCATGGCTCCCAGAAGAGAGCTAACATGATGGTCCTCAGGCTCAGAGCATGCTCTGCTGTGTCTACTGCAAACCAAATGGGCAAAATACATGAGCATACCCACTATTAGTCATCTGCATGAAAAAAGCTACAGCTTTTTGCATCTTTCACTTCTGAAAAATGGCCATAAGAGCTTATACTAGAAATTAAAGCAGGGGGGAAAAAAAAAGTTCATTTGTGATGCAGTATGTTAAACACTCCTATCAAAATAAGACATCATTTTAAGTGCTTAAGATGAAACTGTGAAGTTAGTAAACAACAATAGTTTTATTTATATCAGAGCCTAGCCAAAAATGTTTCCAGTCATGGTGACTTTTGGGGGTTTGTTTTTCATAGAGAAGGAATTGAGAAAAAGCCTTAAACAAGTCATGATGCTTCCTTGCCATGAGGACTTAATGGTAAATACCCTTCCCTGTCAGCAGGAGACCCAAACTTAAAACATTCTGCTCAAAGTTGTAAAACATTTTGGCGCAGTTTGCCACTTCAGAAAAAAATGAGTCTCACCAGAGCAAAAGGCCAACATAACACAGAAAAATGGCCAGATTTACATTAGCAATAATGACAGTGGAGAGAATTGAACCCTAACCTCCCAAAACAGAGTACTGTGCTAGCAGTTAAATACCAGATTTATGAACAAATCTTTTGTCAGAATAGTTTTGCAGGTCTGACCAAAGTTTATATGCAATGCAAGGCAACTCAAACTAAATTTAGTAGCAGATAAATGCATCAAATAGACATCTTCTCTACATTTGTTTCCCAAATTACCACTCTGAAATTTGTGCTCACACCTACAAATCATTTTGACCTTTAAGAAGGCGAGCTTGACAACAACGTACCATACTGAAACAAGAAGAAATAAATGCAAAGTGATTTTAAATCCAGAGTTTCATATGAACAGCTCTAAGTAGAACAAGAAATTCCTAATGTGTTTGAAGAGCAGTAAGCTGTGTATTAACCCTGCATTCTGGGGGCATTTTACTGAGCTATTTCAACAGAAAACAGGTCAGACAAAACAGCGCTATTTGAAGAAAAGAGAGCACAATCTACACTACTGCTCCAACCAGTTTTAAAACTGGTTAGAAAATTCTCCATGTATACAGCCCCAAAGGCAAAATAATCCATCTTAAATGCCCTGGGAAGAAATTAAACAGTGATATTCAAGCTGCTGCTTCTACTGCCACCAGCCAGAGATTCCCAAATCCAGCCCTGCTGGTACATGTCATGAAAATAAAGAGACTAAAGATTCTAACGACCAACAACAACAACAACAAAGTTGATGAAACTGTAAAAACCATCAGAAAAGTCACCATGTAACAGATTAAGCATAGAGAAATAAAACTGTACCGGAGCACCTTAAAAAGATATTTCAATTTTAAAAAGTAAATGTAACTTCTGTGCCTCAAAATAAGCATTTATTCTTGGTGGGGGGAAGGCAGGGCAGTATATGATTGACAGGTCTTTACATGGAAGAATTCAATTAAAAGATTAATAACGCCCTGTTGACAACAGAAAAACTTGAAGTGTATAATTTTTGGACTTCACCGTGGTTTTAAATAATTGTCTTTCCATGCTTCTTCTAATATTTCTTAAATAATATGTCTAGAGCTGCAGCACCTAAGAAAGTTATTAAAGTGGAGTCTTCACAGCTGCCAGTCTCTTGTCCAATGTACTGTCACTACACGTCTCACAGCAGATTGTCTCAAAGCAAAGACCACTTTTATAGCAGCTAATCAAATTTCAGAAAGGTGAAGTATTTTGATAGCCACAACATTGCTTGAAGGACACATGAAACAAAAACAATGCAGAGAAGATTTTTTTTTTTTTTTAGTTTATTTAAACTTTTACTCTATATTAAAACACTCTTCAAAAACTTAATTAGTACATCAGACCCTAATCAAGGTCCACTACATCTTTGTCTTCATAGTTATGTGACTAAAGCTTTCCAAATATAATTACATTTCCTTCCACTAGGTTGTTCTGATCTTCTTGGATGAAGCAGCCCTTCCTTGCCATTTCCATCTCTGAGTAAACCAGACTTGCTTCATGTAAGTGAAGGAACTGGATGAGAAAGATTCAGATTAAGCCATGAAAAGATGATAAAAGGTAGCCTACAGAGGTTAAATAACATTCTGAAACAATAATCACCTTAGCATGGCAAGTCTCTACATTATAGCTGTGCACACTTTGGGGTTTTAACATCTGATATATTGCTGCTGGTGTATGAGACTACCTTATCTCACACAAACTACATCCAAAAGCAGCTGGAGAAGACAGAGTTAAATGATCATACAACAGCATCACCTATAACACAAGTGTAAAATTTGAGGAGCATTCATTGCAGCAGAAGTCATCGGCCATGCAAAGAGGCTCATAAATGGAAATGCCCACCCAGAATCACAACAGATTTGTACTACAGCTCTGTCAAACTCTGCTTCATCCTGGCATCATTCCCTGTATTCACATCAAAAGTTAATCTCCCTCCATGAAATTCTTCTTGAATAAGCCTGCTTACTTTACATACGCACAAATGTTTTTCAACTTTATATTCGTGTTTCACATTACGTGAATGTTATTCTTCACTTATAGGAAGTCCAAAAGTTTGATTTACTAGGCATGTTCTCCAACAGATTAAGCAGCTTTTACAACAGTTTCAACTCCTCAGCGCAGGTCTGCTTGTTTCATATACACAAAGTCTTGATTTTGGAACTACAAGAGGCTGGTGAGCCAGTAACTGATTATTTACTGCAACACTGACATTTTTCTTTCACGCTTATTGAGGGTGTGTAGCTATATATATATATATCCCCTTTTTAGTTTGAAACATTACATGCATTTTTTTTTAACTAGCCTATCAAAGCCACTGAAAGTGGTTATCACATTCATTTAAGGATACAGAAATGTAACTTCTTAGTAATATTAAGAGTTATCAATTTCTGTCTCCAGTGCTATTGGTAGCTACTCCTGTTCTAAAAGGAAAACCTTAGAACACACAAAACCACTGAAACATCTACCATAACGTCTTCCTTGAAAAAAAGCCAGAGGTTGTTGATAGATGCATCTAGTTTACCTATGGCTGAGCCATGGTAGGTAGAGTCATTTTAGAGAATAGACTCAACAAAGCATACTTAATATCCAAACATTGGAAACACTTCATTTCTAAAACCAACACAATCTTTGAAGTCTGCTTGTGAAACACCAGCAAGCTTACTTCTAAATTCAAAGGCTTGCCTAAAAATGAAACAAAAACCTAAGTTTAGTAACAAAAATTTATTAAATTATGAAGGTCATTTTCCTCCTTCCTAGCAGCTGGGCCAGCAGGGGTTCAAGGAGACAGGTTGCCTGGAGGGGTAAAAATGCGCTCCTATCTACCATTAACATTTTTGCAAAGCCTGCACTCTTATCAGTATTTCTTGATATTGGCTGTCTCCAAGGCCTCAAAATAATTGACTGGAAGCTATGTTGAAAGAGTCATGTTGTGTCAGCTCTGTGATAAACTGGCGAAAGGGAGAAAGAGGGTTGCACAGACGGCACAGCCTGGGTTGCAACCTATGACTCATTAAGAAGCTATTCAGCACTTCTAGAGCAATCCACATGAGAGGAGAAGAAAATGGATGTCTTTTGAAAGCTAGGATTATACTGCCTTACTGCACTATTGTCGACCTGGCCTTGCACTACAGCTAGTGATCTTCTTTCAAGTCTATTTGACCTGGAATTGTTGGGGGGGTGGGGGGAGAAGTAACTCTTAGCAACAATTCATAACTTTCTTAGCAATGACCAAAAAAGAGACAGAAAGCAAGTGTTCAGAAACCTAACACGCTACCACCTGCACAAAACCCACACCTCTTTAGCTACCTGTGTAGCCACTGGCTCAGCAGTGAGGACCCAAGTGAAAAAAAGGCTTTACCAGCTCCCAGTATATTCACCAGCAAGTTTATTACATTCACTGAATGATTTCAACTTAAACCATATTTTTTTTTCTTTGATTCAGTTTAGCACTCTGGGATTTTCCAGCCAGACACCTGACCCAGAAGACTAACGAGCCAAATAGGCTCACTACAGGCACTGCACACGCAACCACCTCCCACTGCCCAAACCCTGGGATGTGCCAAGAGCATTCAGAAAAGACAACAGCTTTGGTACGCAAAGTCAAAAGTGGCACAGGTTGCTTAAGTAACACACCTTTTTTTGCTGTTATTGCTGTTTACAAGCCACACTACTAAGCCTCATACAGAATTTCAAGCTCTTCAATGAGCTTCCACTTTCCTGGTTCCAGTTCCTGGAAGATTAGAGTTTTCAGCCTGGTCTGTGGAATATATCCTAAGGATTTAGGAGGAGAACAGCACTCGAAACAATAGCCCTGGCCATATCTTATTGCTACTGTTTCTAGCATGCATCTTTTGATTGATTTCAATAAAATAGCTTAAACAACTATTCTGCAGCTTGAACCTTGATACAAATGCAACACATTATTGCTAAGCTACATACCTTATTTGAGTTTAGAGTAAGGACTTTACATTAATGCAGCATACGAATAATTAAGGCCAGAGTCTTAAACATATATAAACATATAAGTGCCTTTATATGTATCTAACTGACAGGTAGCTATCGATACACACACATTTCCAACTCATACCTTATCATTAATAATAGAATTTTAAGAGCTATGGGGCAGGACCAATCAAGGCTCTACTCATTCAACAAAAGCACCATCTCCAATTAGCATCAAAAAGAAAAGTTAAAGTAACAACTTAACCATAACATTGAGGTCAGTGACAAAATGTTTACAACTGGTATTTCTATATATTGTTGAGCTGTGACTAAAATTCAGAAGACAGATTCCCAGGATATCTCTGTTCTAAACAGCTGAGGCAGTTCAGTGAAAAAGAAGAGAGTTCAAGATCCAGCACACATTCAATCATTGATTGACTAGTGCATTTGCAAAGCACTCATTTTAGTAATTAGGGTGGGAAGTCCATTAATACACCATCCATTAAATAACGATCTGTAAGACTAATAGCTAATGGGGGGGGGGGGGGGGGGGAAAAAAAAAAAAAATTTTTAG
>NW_010972886.1:7033069-7042665 GCF_000737465.1 Haliaeetus leucocephalus | reverse complement strand
GGAGAAAAGGGGGGGGGGGGGGGAGAGAAAAAAAAAAGATTTATTCTGGAAGGCATTCAAATTCAAGTGAGCATCAATAGGAAAAATACTGAGTATGTTACGTAGCCCAGGTACATTTTATCACATACAGTTTAATATATAATCATTTTGGCTTACTTTTCTCTCTCAAACACATGCCTACTGAAAAACCACATTTCAAACCCAAGCGATAACACTAACACCAGATAAAGCTATTTTGCAAAGCTCAAAATTGTCTTTAAATGTCTAGGACAAGTTTTGTGAAACATTGTAAGATCACAAGATTCCTTTGTGGGCATTTTAAATAGTCAGCCAGCATTTCAAACACTCTTACCAAACAAGTGCTCAAAAGCACTCTGTACAGATGTTCAGTATTCATTACGCACTTTTATGTCTTTATGCATGCTGTATTATAGATGAGAATTGGCATGACCAAACCGAGTAAAGACAAAGCCAATAAACATTAACACTGTTTCCCGCGCTACGGGTGATTATATATCAATAGCCCTGTACTAGCGTGATTCAGGACATAAAGGATAGCAAGGATTTGCAGTGCTGCACAGCTGCGTGCAGCACTGCTCCCTCAAACCCCTGCCCCTCCAGCCCCAGGGTATGACTGTGCCCTTTCTCTTTTGGGACCAAGGGAGGGCACAGGCTGGGGGTAAGGGATGCTTGCTGTCCACCTCTCTGGAAAAAGCACTAGAGCAAAGCACAGCCACCACATACATGGTCACAGTGGTGATGTTTGCTCTGTGAGGAGCCTGAGGATTACACTGGGACAGAAAATAAATAAAGAAAAAAAAATTTAAAAATTAAAAAAAAAAAGAGCAGGAAACCAAGAAGGTTCCTTATGGCCCACTTGCAGAGCCCCCAGGTTACGCATGGCACACATCTTCAACCCAATTCATGCTGCCTCCTCACCCAGCAGGAATTGCAGCACCTCAGCAGCATATTTGGTATTGGCATTGTGGAATACTAACTCAAAAGACACCATTGTGACCAGGTATCACCACTTCACACACTCTGTAAGCCTGATAACAGCAACTCCACCTGGAAGCCAACTGACTACATCATCTTTTTCTGTGGTTGAATAATCAACATGCATATTTAAATTTTATTCTGAAGTGTAATGCAAAAAAAACAAAGGTGCATTTAAGCCAGCCTATTGTCTTTAAGCAAATTAACTGACACATTGGGTAAAAGTTCATTCAAAGCCTACCTCACATGCCCTTAAAAGCATGGAAACCTTCCCACCAATTTCTGTCCACAACAAGATTCTCACAGACTAGGCTGTCTCTTTGCAGCAGACTAGCAAAGTGAGCCCTGACAAAGGACTCCATCCAGTACAAATCTAACAAAACAAAACAAAACAAGGAAAATAATTAAGGAGGAGGAGAACCTATTACTGGGAAGAAAAAAAGGAAAAAAAGAAAACTTGATAACAATTGCTACCTTGCTTACTGAAGAAGGCTCCACAATTCTCAACTAAATAAAAGAAGTTTTAACTAGGAAGGGAAAGAAGAGAGAGTCCGATGATAGTACCCTGCTGCTAAAAGCAAACGTGAACTAGAAGCACACCTAGAAAAACATTATCCTTAATTCACTAGTAAAAGATACAAGACCAATTCATCTTTGACATGACAGACTACCTTTTCCAGTTAAACACCTAAGTCCACATGACTGTGAAACACGGAGTCCTATCTTTAAGACTCAGGATGAAAGTAAAATGGATTATTAACTCCAAATCAGACCTGGCCAGCTCTGTATCTGCTTTCCATATTGCAGTGAGTAAATCACAGAACAGCAAACAAAGCGAGCTAGTTAAAATCTGTTGTACTCACATTAAGTGTAATAGTGAGTAACAAATTTCTCAAGGGCCTATACAAGCCTTTCTTAAGCTGAAATATGAATTAAGGGCTCATATCATCATGTGCGTTTCTTCATCTTTCATCTCTATAGGATTAATGTTCATTAAACACCTACATATTCAAACCTGAGAAGGAAGTCTGACATCAGAAGGGTCAAGTCATAAACTGTATATGAGCACACACATGCAAGAGCTGTGTCCCTCCCAATCAAACAAGAGGAAGACTCCTTGGAGTGTTTTTTCTTTATATATATATATAAAAATAATAACTCATATTAAATGACAAGCATAGCTAAGTATTTAATATATAACACAACCTGTTTCATTTTATAAAACACAAAAGAGGGAACTATTAGAAGTTGCTACTCTTACAGCAGTGTAGGAATAGATAAGAAAAGAGGAAATTTGAGAAAGTAGTACAGGACAGAAAAAATTGTACAAGTCTGAAGGCAATAGGAGGAAATGCAGGGGAAGAGTACAAAGTACTAAAAAGACTAATCACAAGGGACACAGTAAAGCCATGAACTGCCAGTGTGGACAAAGGGAGGGAGAAAGGGGGAGACAACAGAACACAGAGGCTTTCAGTCTGCATAAAATCAGGACTGTTACTTAGTCCAAGTCTGCTTTAAAATGCTCAATTACAAAAAAAACCCAAAATAATATGGATATTGTAACTCATAAGCTACGCCCAGATAAGGCAGCCTTATTTTTGTATGGGGGAAAAAACAATACTGATAACAGTAGGAATTTATACTGATACCAGTATAAATTCCTACCAACAGGGTACACATGAACTTTGGCATTTTAGAGAAGATTATTAGCCACTGAAAATTATTTTAAAAGCTCACCACAGCTTCATCTCTATTAGACAATATTACAAGTGTACAGTACATACCACAGGCAGCACAGATATTTTTCACTATTCTAGCAAACTCAAATATTAAGCTAGCAGGTATCAGAATTATTTTCCATTCTGATTTTTAATATATCTGAACATATTTTTTTTCTTAATTCAAAAATCAACTGGAACGAACAGGAACTGGCAAAGTGCAATAGGCAAATGTTCTTGAGAGAACATTAAGTACAAGAAAAGAAAATTAATTTTTTTTTCTATGCTAAGAAAATGAAATAGCATATTTCTTCATTTAGGGAATCACCTTTGTTTTTGAAAGTGCCCTCTATTTGTCTTTATATAGTAAGTCACTGATCTTAAGGGAGGATGTAGCCCTGAAACAAGGATAAACAGTACTTGAAATCCAAGCCTCTTGGCTCTTAAGAAAACTGTTTTTCTATGTGATGAGCCACTCCTCCCCCCATAGCAGGCATTCAACTCCACCGCTCTCTTGTACAGAAACATCATCTAGGGTAGCATTTTGATTCACATTTCTTTCCCAATGAGCCTGAAGCTCTATTGAGGGTGAGCACCAATATATATCGGCCACTTGCAATTTTTAAGACACCATTGTTGGGGAGACACCCCGGTCTATGCCAAGGCTGCAAACACCGGAGCTGTGCCAACAAAACCTTGTGCAGAAATGCTGGCACAGTTGCAGAGCCTCCGTAGTCTTGCCAGGTGACCAGACCAAACTTGATCTGAGAAAGAGAATCCACATGCAATCCTGACTACCCAGAAAACAAAACCACAAAGCTTCAACAGCCTCTTCTGCTGCTGCAGTACCAATTTGCAGTCTGGACCTCCCAAAGGCCCTCTAGATTCCTCCATGCTGGGAAGGCAGCTGTGGGTGCACAACGTCCCACTGCCCCTGGCCTCTCCTCGGCCATTCCCCCCAGCACCCCTTGCCTGTACCCTCTCCTTCACAAATTGCCACTCCATGCAAAGTGACAGAGAAAGCAAAGCATGCGCAGGCCTGAATTTTATCTATGATGACTAATCTTACAGAAGCCAAATTCCAAGTTACTGAACACGCATAGAATACTTTACATAGCTGCATCGAGAAGAAAGACTTGTAACCATGCAATGTTGCGCTATGCCGGTCACGTGCAAGCTGTCAAACTCAAGCATTGAGAAGGCTTTAATACAGACAATAAATAGCAGAAGGCTGGTATGTCTGGTTTAGAAAATAGATTGGCAGCCCACCTATTCAAATGCAGTTAAGTTTCAATTTAAATTAAATTACAGGGTTTGAAATTAGCCACTTTTCATGACACTGAAGTTACTCCTTCCCTTTTCCCCATCAACTTTAATACCTGGCCCAACCTGTAAATAACAAAATGCAAACCAAGAGTAAGAAGTCCAGTAAAATCTTTAAGAGAGGCCTTGTTTTACTTAACAGGAATCTATTCTACATTCAGGTGGTGACATAATCACACAAAACCGGCGGAAGATTTTCCAAGTGACCTCAAATAACTAGGTTTACAAATCCCATCTTCCACAGATGTTTTACTTCAGGTATACTTACTCCATAAGAGGAAGTCTGTGCGATGTAAATGCTTTCTAAACAGAGTTCTGTAAAAGCTGTCTTAGGCCAGACAGTATGGATCAAACTACACGAAGAGCACCAACACGACTGGCAGAGGGAGAGCAGGGGTTTCACAACCTTCATCTTCACTGAACACTATTCTCTCACTCAGCTTGTTCACCCTGTTAAAAGGATGCTCTATGCAGAAAATGCTATACTATATTGTAAATTAAGGGGTTGACCACACGCTCACTTTTAATTATATTGTGCTAACCCAAAATTTGTGAGAGCACACAGTCCTAAGTGTAGATCCACTCTACTCCCACAATCTGTGTACTGTATTGCAAACTGAGACCTGACCTGAATGGGTCCTTCTTCATATCCTATATATTGCTACTCCTTGAGCATCCATCCTGCTGGTCCTTTCTTTAAGCTTTGTATTTCAAAAATATGTAAGAAAGAAAAAGCATGAAACAAAACTGGGGGGGATATGAAGACATTTAACTACATCTTCATAATTTCATACAATTATCTCTCCAGTGTGACAAGACATACTGTTTCAGTACCTTCTCGCCAATCACCAAGGACTGAGCTGAACAGACAGTAATTCAGAATACACATGAAGACATCCAAAGTTAATTAGATAAAGGTCAGGGAATAATAAGAAAACTGGTAGTGCCATGACTTTGTCACAACAAAACAGACCGTGTTCTAGCAGTGCCTGATGAGAGCCCCATTAGGGTAGGGGTCATCCCAGTGCCAGAAGGAATACCACTTGGAGCAGAAACATCTAGGAGGGCACAGCCCCTTCAAACCAGGCATTGACACACAGACAGGAGAACACGGAAGAAGCCCTCGCCTAGCAAGCAACTTTCCTCAGTCATGGAAGCTGCTCCCCATTACCATAGGAAGGATGCAGGATCTCAAACAAGAGACAAGAGTCTTCCATCATTGCTATTAATGTGAAGAATTCTGCAAAACAGTTCCCGGGAAAGAGTTCTTGTAAACTTCTGACACAACCATCTGCCTCCCATTTGCCTTCTTCCCAGCTGTGCTATTCAAAATTGGGGACAGGCAGGAAATACAATTAAAATTCACCTTCTGATAGCAGCACATGTAAAGGTTTCATCACCGGTTTGGAGAGAGCCATGTAATTTTAAACTTCGTGTTTATCAGAAATATTTTGACTAAATGCAGATTGTTGGAAAAAACCTCAAACATGTCCAACTGCACACTCTACAACACCTGCCACCTTCATATCAAGGATCCCAGGCATTAGAAAAAAAGCAGTAAGACACTATGATTTTTAAGCATCTCCAGGAATAGAATGTAATTGCCCAAATCCTAGCATTTACCAATGTTTATTACAAGATGCATAATTGTTTTCTTGCCTTAAGGATTATGGCTCATCTATGCTGCTTGACTAGCAACATATATGCTATAGCAGATACATAGCAGAGATGCTCGACTAGCTTTCAGTAACCAAAGATAAAAGGCCTGGCTTGACCAAAGGCTGTTTAACCCAACGCAGTCCTTCCCCAACTCCACGCACACACAGTCCTGCTCAGTTGTCATCCTGCTTCTAAGTAATATCCCCTGTCTACAGCTTCACTTGTCCAAAAGCAGGCTATCCAGTTCCTGCCAAGGAACCCAGCAGAAGAAGGGGGAAAGGCTAACCCGCTGCCACCTACCATAGGAAAGATGAAGCTCTTGCTGCAAACCATTTTCCCCTCAATCTCTGTCAGGAAATCAACTTCCTGGCCCTCCCCCATTTCCTTCGACTTCTCTAAAAATAAGCAAACATATTGACTCACAAATACCCCAGGAAACAGTGGTGACCAGATAGCCCAGATGACTATTTCTTGCCCCGGGGAAGCAAAATCAGCACACTAGCATTAACGATAAGAGGCACTGTGACAGGGCACTGAGAAAAATGCCATATGTCAGCAGGCATAGAATCCCTTTTTCCATCATTAATTCAAACTTAAGGCTGAAATGGCTCAGTGTTGGACAACTCACTGAAATTACAGTCACTTAATTAAATCCATCACTACAGAAAATGACTAGAAACGCAAATACTGCTTCCTCCTTGTATGCATATGCATATTGGCTTAAGATGAGGAGAAATCAATACAAGCCAATTTTAGCTGGAAAAGTTTAGTGACTTACTTTCCGCTAGTTCTACAAAGTGTTCTGAAGTTCTGCCAGAAAATACCTAGAGGCAAACTTTCAGCATGTTTGCTATTAATTCAATTTAAATTGTCGTGAAATGTTGTCTAAAAGGACTTCTTTTAAGAAGAAAAATCCAGAAGAATTAGGAACAGTTTTGCTTCCATGCTCGCCACAGAGAGGGAGAGGGGGAGGAAAAATCCCCAGTAGGGTAGCCTCACCTCTTATTTTAACAACCACTAATGTAAGTTAAGACTGCACTGATGTGCTTAGACAATTTTAGGCTCTTCAAAACAGAAGGAAGCTTTTGTTTAAGAGAATTTTGAATAAAGTAGCTACGTAGAGATAATTAAAAATGTTCTTATTTGTTGAGCTGAATTAAACACCAGCTTGAACTACTGTATCTCCTTCCACCTCCCTCACTGTCTCTCTTCTCTTATTAACAGAGAAACCAACAAATGGAAAAGAAGTTTGAAAAATAGTTCTTCTATGTACTCTGAAAAAGAGCAAAAGCATTTGATTTTGCAAGATAGATGATATAAAAAGAATATGAAAAATGCAAACAGCATTCAAAATGTGAACATGTGCAATGTTGTGCTTTTAAGCCACTCTTACAGAAATCTGCCTCCAGCCAAAAATAGCAAGAGCATCACTGTAAACTACAGCCATTCAAACCAAGATTACTATACCAACCTATCAAACTGCTCCGACCCAAGATATTTGGAAAATGGAATGCATAATTCCAAACACAAATCTTAAATAAATTAAATCTGTACAGATGCTTCTACAGGTTTAAAGTGGCCTTAGTTCAAGCATTAAACACTTGTCTAAATCAAGTTCAAGAAAGCCTTTCAGTACCAAATGAGTACATGCAAGGTTAAAGTACTTTATTGTTTGTTCAGCCTGAAGCTAAGACACACACATTAAATTACAAACTTCCCATTGTCAAGCCCTGAAATAATTTAAAATTTCCATAAATAGGTATATCTACTTTCAAGACACTACGAAATCACTATTAAAGCTCCTAAGGAAATTCTGACATCCTGCCAGTGACTAAGGATGACTGGAAGCCCCGTGCACTATCTGCAAAGACAATAGAGACATAGAAGGGAACGGGAGGAGGAGGTGGGGCAGAAATGCTTGCTTTTCTGTGTTAGAAAGGTAGGCAATACTTTATCTGAGAGCTTGCAAGGTCAGATCATTCTTTTATAGTTTCTGTTGGTAAAGCCAATGCTATGTACCTGGCTCTCTTACATTATTACTTCTCCCTCCCAGCCCAAACTTCCTTGTAATCCCTTTCACATTCACTCTAAAGCTGTGATCTCTGTACACCTCATCGCTTTTCTTTTTTCCTGCTGATTCGTCCTTTTCATTCTCCATTCCAGACACCCTCCCATATGAATCATCCTCTTTTTATTTCCGCCTCAGAAAAATCTTGTTGCCCCAGTTGTCCACATTTCTGGGGTCTGCCCAAAATATAACATCCTTATTTCCTTCCCTCAAGACAAAAACAAGTACGCGCACTAACTCACACACTCTCCCTGCCACCCATCAGTTGTTTTTATTTTATGAAATTCAGTGTATCAACACTTTAAAACGTAATTAGAATGAGGGATCAGGATATACAAGTGTCCTGTGGCAATCATTCACTCCAACCCACTCCCTCAGCAGTGTTGCTCAATGTGTCATCCACAAAGCAATGGGGGAAGAAGGAAGAGTTCAGTAGTCTCGTGAAGAGCTCCCTCACAACTGCTTTTAGTGCATGCAGAGATGAAAAACCACATTATCACCACCATCATTTTAATTGAAATTTTTATAAACTATGAATAAGAATGAAGTTCTTTACCCCACAGCTGGCCCATCACATACGTTTTGAACAAGCCAGATGTTGCATTAAAAGGCTATGTTACATTTGTGTACAAAAAAAAAAAAGCGCCAATGTCAAGGATGAAAGATTGGCATCAACATACCTGGTCTGGTCTTCTGGTTTTTTATGAGGACGTAAACTGACTGACTACAGGGTAGGGGGTGTTGGATGGGAGGAACATTTTATTTAGAAAACATGAATTGGTTCTAAAACAAAAAACATTTTTAAATATATCGCATGTTTTAAAACCAGGTCTATTCAAATGGCTCAGGCCATTTGGATCTTGGAGCTTTTGTTAGATTTTTACCAAAGATCACAGCCAGCTGGCATTTTCCACATTTTGTAAGAACTCTTTTACCCTTTCCCAGTCTCTTGGAAAATGGTGACAATACACTGTTGCAGGTCCACAGACATGAGAAGAGCAAGTAGCAGTGACAGCCCAGTCAAAATAAGATCTACTGTGTTGCTTTAGATAAAAGTTAAATGGAGTAGTCCTAGATTAACACAACACCATCCCTGTTACCCTCTTGAAATACAATGATCCCAGAAGTTTACAAGCACAATATATGGAATGCATCAAAGCCGACTACTCAAAATTCCTGAAATATTTTGTCAGGGCAGGACAGAAAGCAGAGTGTTCAGCCTATTTGATACATAATCATGGCAAAGCTTCACTGTTTTTCCTTTGA
Organism: Haliaeetus leucocephalus; assembly: GCF_000737465.1. NCBI lineage: Eukaryota > Metazoa > Chordata > Aves > Accipitriformes > Accipitridae > Haliaeetus > Haliaeetus leucocephalus. The sequence continues at coordinate 7,033,635 of NW_010972886.1, read as the reverse complement.
GATACACCTTAAGAGTCAATGAGAACACAAAGTTTATACCACAAAAGGTCAGCATTTGCTTTAGTTCTGAACTAAAGTTTAAAGGTAAGAGATTTATCACCAACTGATCTTAAGTCCCTAAAAGTGCCTTAAATAATGTGTCCTACAGTTATGTCCTAGTCTATTGGGGAATTTCTGCCAAGGTAGGTAATCTCAGTGCATTTCTAGAGAGAGGACATTTGTACATTAAAACCTCCTAAACATTTTCTGCTGTCTGTATGCTCATGCAAGGATGCTGTATAATTCTAATACTGGTAAAAGCATGTCAACACCTGCGAGCTGCAGTAGATGACCTCTAACTTTCTGTGGCCAACCTGGCCTCCAAACACAGCTTTGCTAACTTGAGCAAAGCTGCACAGGGACACAGTAATTTTTGTGAACTAAGCCAAGCGTTATATGATGGACATTTATTACACTAATTTAAATCACTTCCTCTACAGACAAATATATTTAACTAGAAAGTTGCTATTGTGACTGTAATTTTGTCCGGGGGGGGGGGGGGGGGGGGGGGGGAAAAAAAAGTAGAG
>NW_010972886.1:7009281-7033059 GCF_000737465.1 Haliaeetus leucocephalus | reverse complement strand
GTGTAGGCGTGGAGGGGGGGGGGGGGGGGGGGGGGGGGCAGGCAGGAACAAAGACTAAGTAGAGAAACTAAGCAAAGTAAATATATCAAAACAGCAACTAAATGGAAACATTTGTTCCAAACTAGCTTGTGCACATACTTAAGAGCAAGCAATAGCTACTACAAAGGAAATGCATTATCTTCAACTATGGCTTAATACAGGGCTTCAGAGAGTGTTTCCAGTGCAGCACTATTGCGGCCAGTAGTCTCCCCCCAACCCCCCAAATAATCTCTTTATTTAAAGATAAAAAGACATCAAATAAAAGTGACTCTGGAATTGTCCTTCAGTATCTCTAAACTCAAGTTACATTGTATTATTTGCGAAGTGAAGTATTTGTCTTTTGAAAAAGACAGCCAGGGTATTTGCTCCCCAAAAGCTGACAGTTGGTTTCACATTCGTGCCACCGCAAAGAGCATGGCATGACAAAACGCAGAACAGATCAACTTCAGGACAGTGCTTCAACCTTGAAAGTTTGCCTTATTTTTTTTCAGTCTGTCAAAGCAGACATCTGGCTCATTTACTGAATTAACAATAAAAGACAATGGTTATACAATGTTTAAATAAAGAGATTCAATTAAGTTCAGATATGTTTGAAAAATGCATTTAATCAACAAATTGTTAGCCAAGGATTAATTCTGATCTCTCCAGCCTATGCATTTTACCTCTTAATGAGCTCATTAGCTCAACACATACAACAACTTTCATAACCCTATTCAGCCTTGTTCAAAAAGGGGTGGTGAAAAAACCACCATAATTCTAAGAAGAAAAAAAAAAAATTAGAGCGCTGTACAGTTATTACAGAGGACCTACTCCGGTCCACGAAGTATTTGTTGTCTGCAACGAGTTAAGAAGTCGAGTCAGATCCCAAGTTATGCCCTTGGGCTGGAAGTCAAAAACACATTTCAAAAAAAGGATGTATCTATCTGACATGGAACTAAGCAGAAATGTAATCAAGTAAACATTATAATTACTTGAAAAAATAATAAACATTTAATTTACTGTCATACAACTTCAGTTTTCTAGGAAAATAAAGTCTTCATATTCCCTCATAAAACATGACTAGCATTCACTTTCAGTAGCTTTTTTGATAAGAAGGTAAGAACCCAAATGCCTCATCAGGCATAAATTCTTTGGAATAGTTGTGTTACATACCAAAAAGCCATTATTATTTTTTGCCCTCCTATTGCTTCCTATCTCTCATACCCCTCCAAGATTCAGCTTCAGATTTCTTAACTGCTGCTAAGAATCATTTCATGGAAGAGAAAAAAAAAAATTGCAAACTTGGGCCTGCTATCCCTCTGTTTCATGAAGAGTGGTGAAGGCTTATCTGGAGAGTGTTAAAATATAAGGAAAGGCAGTTTCTAGTGAATTAAAGAATTTGTTCAGTTCCAGAGAAATGTAATAGAGACTAAAGTTTTTGTTAGAGATTTCTAAAGACTTGCTCTTAGTAGAAAGACACTAACATACAAACACTGACTTCTCAGGCAAATAGAGAATTAGGGAGACTATTTGGGACCAAAAATATACATTAATCAGACAATTCTATTCTTCATAGAGAATACAACTATACAAACAGGTTCCTTTTTTAGCATATATCCATTATTTAACCGTAAGCCTCTAGTCCATACACCTTCAAGCAAGAATAGTAATGCCACTGAGTATTTTCTTGTAGGTCTGAATATTGGAGAATTCTAAGTCAAAAATATTTGTTTTTTCAATTGCCTTTTTTTTTTTTTTAAATCTAGAAGGGACTCAAAGCCACTTTTCAATTAAAGCATATTTTTATTCATAAAAATCTTCATTTGAAACAATTACACACATTAAAGCAGCAAAAAATAAAATTCAATAGCTGAAACTGGGGCACAAAATTTTTTAACTTAATATATATCCAGTAAAAAAATATGCACTCCGAATTTTTGAGAACTGCAGGTTTCCAAGAAGAGAGTGTTTGCAATACTGAGATCTAGCAGAGGAGAGAGATTCCCTCCCTGAAACTCACTCTAACGTTTGTGATGGTAATACCTGCTGGGAAAACCCCTCCAAGAACATCAGGACTAGCAGGAAGACATTCAAACACCTCTGCTTTTCATCCTTCTCAATGCCAGAAAAAGATGCAATAAATATCTCTTTAAATCTTCCAGTAGACTTCTTACAAATAAAAGTGAACATAATCACTATTTCTCAAGTTTCTATCCTCACAAAAGAGGAAAGGTAGAAAGAAGAAATGTACATGCTCTCACACTTGTTTTTTATTTATATATAGTTAGTTTTATATATTCACTAGAGAGAGAGTGTGTGTATGTATATTTAAAAAATATATATGCACACACATATGTATTGATACACACACACACACACACACATACGTTTTTGTTAAACCAGAAGAGGAGCTGACTTGGAATGATATTTAACCTAAATCCAACCATCCCTCTCTTTCATTAAAACTAGGTACCTAAATGTCAGCTACATTGTTAAAGCCTTTTCCAAAAGTAGGAATTAAGTGAACTTTCAAAAATATCCTTAACATATTATTACATTGTATGTAATTCCTTGAAAACAAATGGTATTTCAGGAAAGAAAAACTGCATTGTTATTCTTTTTCCCCTCCTTGTTCTATTTAATCCTTAGTCCTTCCTGAAGGAGTAAGGGATTCAGTACAGAAGAGCGTTAAATTTTAAAATCCTCTTCCATTACCCTCAAGTGCTCTAGCCTGTCACACCTGCCCAGAACTGAGGTGTTCAGAGAATTCAGTCAAGCCAAGGAAAGCAGGCAGCTGGCACAGGTTATAGCAAGGGGCTGCAGTTCGACCTTAAGGCTGCTGCTTGGATCCTTTGGCCCCTGTGCCTGTTTGGGAGCATTCAGAACTAGATGAAATTTTCTTAGTAAGTGGTGCCAAGAGGCTGCATCCACTCATGCATGCTCATTTCCCATGGCTGCTAGAGGAAAGGGGATTATAAAAGCAGGAAGTTCTGTAACACTAGTCATCGCCCGAAAGAAGCTATAACACACACTCACACACTGGACACCCAACTGATGTTCATGATGTAGGGACAAGAACCTACCATGACTTCATAAAAAATCACTTTTAGTATCATGTTTCCTCAGCCACTTTTAATGGAAAGGCTACCTAATCCTCTCACAAAATGCTACCCCCCCAAAAAATGTATAAACTGTTGCCCTAATGGTGTTCATTTATGGCTAAATATTGATTAGAATAATAGTCTTTTACATTCCTTTATTATTTTTATTCCCTCCCCTTTTGATTGCTTCCATGCAAGGAAACATGCAGGTACATTTTTTGGAGGATGGAGTTTATAAATCACTTTGTGGACCACCTTCTGGTGTCATTTAGACTACAAGCGGGCCGGGGGGGAAATCCAGTGGACATTCCTGAAGCAGTATTGTAAGGTTTAATACAGACCACCACCAAAATGCAGCCCTCCCCACCCACCTCCTCTCCCAGGAAAGAGGATGCAAAAAGGAGACTTGTGAAATAAGGCTTAAATTTAGATTGGAGGGTTGTTTGGATTTGGGTTTTTTGGGTGAAAAAGAAAACCCCAACATATTGAGAGACTTTATATACTCTCAAGCAGATAAAGGAGGGAACAGATTCCTGCAAGTAAACGGGAGAAACTAAATCCTCTGAAGACAGGCAGGAACTACCTCTGCACAACAGAACACAGCCTCTATCAGCAAAGGCAAATAAAACCAATGTACCAAACCTAACTGCTTCCTGGGAAAAATAACAGAAAAATATTAGGAAAAAAATCTGCAAAGCAATTGTTTTTGCCACAGTTTCTACTCACTGATACTATGTCTTTTATAAAATATATTTGAGAAGTCATTTCTAACCAAACCATACAAAAATCAGAATTACTAACTCGTTGATAGACCAGATACTACTGATTCAGGGTCAAAACATGAACAGCTGGGCTTGAAAAGCAAGCCTGTTGCCTTTTCACAAGGCAGCAAAAGTGATTCAAAGGACTTGGAAATGAACAAAAATTGAACCTTGATCCAGTTGTAGATGTGTTTTCTCCCAATATAACCCTTTTCTTCCTCTCGTTCTGTTGCCATTCCTTTGTTTTTCTACTGTTGCCATTTAGATGAAGTTTTCTTTTTTGAACAGTGCAAGCCAAATTTAATCCCATTTATTGCTTGTAACTTTTATTTATAATTGCTCCTGTCCTTTTTAAAATATCCCAACCAAAATAAGTTAAGGGGGAGCCAGAAACAGAGATGAAAAGTGAAGGAGCTCAAAACCCACAACATGTCAAGAATAGACCTCCTACAGACCCTCACCATCCTCCCAACATGTACGATGGGAAGAAACAAAAGGGATATTTCTTTCACCACTGCTCCAAAGCGATACAATCACCGTTAGCCAAGACAAGGGAATGTCTTTTTGATTCCTTCACTCTTCCAGATGAGCTTGGTAAAAATGTTGAAGAGTAATTCAACTCTTCTTTTTTTCCCCTCACAAGCTACTCAATAAACAAAAAAATAAAGAAAAAAGGACTGCAATTGGAAAAGAACTATAATACCCATACATTTCATACATTTGTATAAACACATTATAAGCCCTGCCAATTCAGGAGACTCTTCTTCCACCACCCACTACTACTTCCTTTTATCTTATCAGAAAAAATAGCTCTTCACTGCTGTAGGCTAATTACACCATCTGTTTAGCCCCAGTACAGTAACACTAAGACATGGCACATTAATTCCTTAACTTTCCCACACGGAACTGCCTTGTGTTGCCCTCGTACTTGCAAAGACACTGGCTGGGCAGAAGGAAGGCGGGGGGTTGAAATCAGCCTCACATTATTTGTATTCCCTCTTCCTCCACCACAGCTCTGCTGCCAGGCTTCACAGGGATTTAAGCAATCTGACAATTTCTCTCCACCTCACCTCAGTACAATAGTGCCAGTTGTCAGGATCAGCAATGAAAAACATCAATCACAGGCACACACACAAAGGAGGCGGCAAAGTCTATGCAAGTTTGCACCACTCGTCATATCAATCGAGCTGCCTCTCTCCACAGTGGTCAGAGATCGCCGAGTCTCAAGTTAGAGCCTTCCTTGGGAAACAAGAGATACATAGCCTTGCGTTAAAAAGCACGATTTCTCCTGCTTTTGGAAAACAGGACACTCCCTGCACCCCTTCCACCTCTCCAAAGCAAACACACCCTGGCCCATCCACCAGGACTAGACATGGCATGAAAACTGCCAGCTGTCCCCCAGGTGGGAGACACTACCTGGCAAGTACCTACCACACATGCTGGGAGAGGTCTTCACAAGATCCCTCAACCCTTTTCTTTTTCTTCCTTCCCCCCACCCCTCCTTTCCCCCAACCCCTCCTCCCCCGCCCCCCCCAACTCCTTTAAATAAGCTAGAACATTTAAGAACATTGTCACTTTGAATTCTTTATTTAAGTTAGTCCCAACTGAAAATAAAACAGTAACTTTGGGGTGCAAACCACTGCAGGCTCAGGCAGACAGTGCAGGGGTTTGTCCAAGCCCTGCACCACCTTCCTCAAGGTCAGCAGCCTGGGTTCAAGAGTTTGCACATTTCCACCGGAGACCATCAATCCCTGCTCCCTCCCAGATCCATCAGGAGATAAGGTTATTTAACCTAGCTCTCACATAAAATTACATAGGAAACCAGCTGATTTGGACAAGCAGGCTGAAGACTGAACACGTGAAGAGGGAAGGCAAAAAACATGAGAAGGCAGTCATCTCTGCACAGCAGCAATTACAAGCAGCTACATGCAGCAGCCTCTTCAGCCAGCAAAGCTTCAGCAAGGGAACACTTGTCCATATCCTTGTGACTTCTAAGGATTTTCTTCTACAGCTCTAAAAGTTAGAAAACTTGTACCTAACTTTGAACACATCTGGGATTCTTCATATTTCCCTGCCCTCTTCCCCCTTCGAAGCATTCCTGCATTTGTAATGCAGTGATACAAAACCCCTATTACAAAGACATGTTCCAGCTTAGAAATTGTTTTTATTAGCAAAAAATACTTGCTACTGATAACCATTAAGATTACACCAAAGATGAAAGGAAAAATCCTTAGACGTTTAACATCATTTTGCATTGCTCAGCCAAACAGTTTTATTAACAGTTATTTATAGATGGCTGTTTCTGCTATATGTCACAGGCTTGGGTTTGGGTTTTTTGTTTGGTTGTTTGGGTTTTTTTGGTTTTGGGTTGTTTTTTTTAAGAAGGCATGGTGGATGCTGGAAAGGGGAGAGCCAGAAATAAGAGAATACTTCATTTTGCAGAGATTGCTCAAAAGAATATTTACATTCATCTGTAGAACAGCAAGGGCGCGGGTCACAGGGAACAAACTGGGACACAGAGGAGAGGAAAAAAGCAAAGGTGAATTGAGCCCAATTACGGTCAATATCTCTGCCCGCAGGTCCCATCAAAAGTGAATATCAGGAGGCGTAGATAGGCTAGGGACAAAAAATAAAACTATTATATGCTTTCTTTGCTAAAATATTAAACTTGTATCTTTGCTTATCACTTCACATTTAGAAACAAAGTACATAGCTATTCTTAACGTTGCATAGAGAAATTAGAAACGTTTTCATCACGATATTTCTTCTGACCTTTTTAGTGACAAAACTACTCAAAAGGGAAGCAAGAGAAAAACCTGGTAAGTTACTTCAATAAGGTAACTGCAAGTAAAGAAATGGTAAACATTTGGCCAAAACCATCCAGATTTCATCCCACTATTCAGTAGCGCCTTACACAAACCTCACCTATACAGAAGAAACCTTAATATAGCCACAGCTCAGTGAAACCACCCGAGGAGTGGGCTGGCTCAGATTCAGGGACTCCTAGACAGTAAGGTCAGGGATACACTGTGCAAGACACACTTCATGTAGCACTGTACTTGTTTCTATTCTCTGAGGCACTTTCCTATCATAGAGATAAAAATGTAGAGCCAAGCATTCAGTGCTATGACAGCCGTATCTGCCCTTCCAGCTAATGGAAAAGTACCAAACATCAACACTAGCCCATAGAGGGGAGGATCTCGCACAACAACTGCTGTCATTTAACATGTTCCCTTCCCACTCACGGTCAACAGCAAGGTAAGTCACTAGGTAACGTTATTACCCAGGCAATCTATTAACTTAAATTGTAGGACAGAAAGTACATAATCTGTATTTATCAATTCTGAAGAGGTAGGCTCTTTTCCTTTTCAAAGTCGCTTTGATACCGTAAGCCTGAAAATTTTGCCAGACAATCCCCAGCTGAAAGACAAAATGTTGCAAAAAGAAGTGCATTCCATAATGTATCAGAAATTCTACTAACCAGCCTATCATCTTCTCTTACCTCAATTTATAACACATATCTTTATGCTTAACATGTGAACATAAACAAAATATTTATATTTTGCTAGTAAAAATAACAGTTGTGTTTGGTTAAGAGGCAAGACCCTGCAACAAAACACCCTTCCCATATGTACCACCTATTTGCTCACAGAAACAGTCCACACACAACTTCTGTACCCCAATATATACTTGGTATAAATACTGGTAATCCTAAAAAGAAAAAAGAAAAACAAAGAAAAAAAAAGAAGGAAAAAAAAAAAAAACGAAACAGAACAATTCTTCCCCTGTCCCCTCCGAGAGCTTTGTCATTCAGATATCAGTGAACCAAGGCAGTTTTGTCATCGCATAAACTGTAGCTCATTAAAGCACAAACAAAACTAGCTTTAGTTTTACATGAAGAAAGGGATTTATGGCTTGATGACAAAAATTGCCAAAAACCCCACTGCAAACTTGCAATCTAATTAAACGCCTTCTGTTACACGTAGCGTGAAAACTACCACCACTGCTTTTTATGCCTATAAAACCACTCTTCCTTCTAACTGTTATTTACCTCCCGTTGACCAAGTGTAGAACAATGCTGGCATGCACCCTCCAGGATTTCCATAAGCTCCTACAGACAGTATAGTTCTGTGTACTGCCACTCTTGTGTTAGCTTGCAAAGAAACATACCTATATCCCCAAATAGAGGGGTTTTGTTTCTGTGTGGCACACAACTTTGATATTTAAAAAAGCATTGTCAATAACTTAATTGCCTTGTTATGTCAAGTGCAATATACATACCATCAAAGGTTAATGATATAGACCATTTCCCTCACCCCAAAAGCTCACTGGAGGAGTCACACTTCAGAAAGATGACTCCCTTGAAACATTTGGCAGTCATACAGTCCGATTAAGTAAGTATACATGGAATGCTAAGTACTTCTTTAGTATTTCATTATCTCCCCAGCACACAGTGCCATTGTATCGGATACAATACTTAATCTTGCTTTCAAAATTAAAAAGTGCAAGTATCCACTAACATTTGAAATTATTTAAAACAGAACTCCAAACTCTTAAAAACAGATGAAATAATTCAATTGTACATGTAGGCTGTAAAGTATCAAAAGCCTCCCAGTGAACCAGAAAACAGAAAATAAAAGAAACATACTCAGCAGTAAAAGCAGTACAAGTCTTGATGCTTTTCAAGTTCCTGCACACACAGTAAAATTCTGACCACTTCAATGGCAAATTTTCACTCAATGTCTGTCTGCTAGCACCAAGTCTCTCAGGAAGACTCCGTTCACAAAAAGTACAATAATTAACTGTAGGGTTCAAGGCAAGACACAGGACAGCACTTCCCAAATTTCAAAAGTCCTTAGCAGAATTCAAACACCTATTATACAAATGCATATCCAATTATGTTTTCATATCTGGAAAACAACAGTCAGCTTAGCTGCCAGCCAGAAGTTTTTATAAAGAATCAACTAAAACAAGGCAGGAGACACTGACTTAGTGTAGGCATGGTAAGATTGATTGGGGACCACTAGAGAAGGGGACGATGACATTAGTGACAAATGGCAATGAAAAAACAGCCCATTTGCTATTGTTCTCTGAGGTTAGGTTAAGCTTCTATGTAGAAAAAGAGGTGTCTAAACTTTTCATACTGGCAGCAGTACCGTAACTCCAAAGTATTAAAAGACCTTCTGAAGAAAACAAACCTGACCTCTTTTTACGACAGTCAAAAGTATGCACCCTGACAAAACAGATATTTGGTAACCTGACAAGAGTCAATCCAATCTAGTAACACTTCCCGGCTCAGAAAGGCCCCCAGAAAAGGTTGCCTTTAACTACTCTGAAAGTTTAACCTGTCAGTAGGGGCTGGGGGGTGGGGGGTGGGCAAACCAAAACAACAACAACAAAAAAAACCAAAAAGTCATGACAGCTAAGCACAGCGTAGACTCTTCCAAGAAGCAAACAGTCAAAATCATCTTCCAGTAATCTGGTGGAAAAATAACATGACATGTGTGACAAAAACATGTGAATTTACACTCTGAAAGCAAATCCTCACATGAAATGCTGTCCAGACACAAGGCTGCTTTAAATTACTTTCTGAGAAGTCTGAATTTACATCACAGATGTAGCTACATCAAGACTTTCTAACACCGAATTTTTCATACACATTACAGGTTGCTCATGAGACTGTTTTGGTTTTTTTTGAAGCCATGCACCATCCCCTTCTGCTATCACTACTACACTTACTTCTTCACACCTCACATTTTCTTACACATGACAAAGTAGAGCTCCTGCAGAGTTAGTTTATCCGTATCCAAGCACACCAATCAGATAAAGGAGACATTACAGGCATCTAGAAACACGTTACACACACAATGTGTGTTAATGATCACTTGATTTTTTTTTCACTGTTTTACAAAGCAATCTTGTACTATAAAAAACACCCAATGTCTGATTATTTTGGATACAAGAGGACAGCCATAAGTCTTTCTGCGGACACCATTTTATAACCCTACACCTATAACCATCACATAAGCTCACGCTATTTTTCTCCCCTATTTTCAACGTATCCCAAAGAACTTTAAAGATACTTTATCCAGGTTAGCTTGTCTCACAACCTCCTTCCCAAACCATTTCCTTGTTAGACCACAAAGGCAATGCCATTTTGTATTTGATTATGGAAGCATCCAACTGTTTTTAAACCCGTGTTTTCCAATAACCTCCATTTCACAGCAGAAATAAATCAGGGGTACTGCTACTACCCCCTATGCAGAATCAGGCACAGCGAGTACAGTCCCAGGCTTTCCCCTCATCTCTTGCTGCTGCTGCTCAGTAGCTCCTCTTCAACTTTGTGCTAAATGACAAGGAAGAAAACAGTTCCCAGTATTTCTGTTCCTGCTTCCTTGACTATCCATTAAATCCTGTTTCAACACAACTTAAGCACTAGGTTCTTTCCACAGGTACTGCAGCATACACCGAGTCCACAGTCGCTACAGTCATAGGCATGCTTGAAGTTCATGCCCTACCTTATCCTGTGACAACTTGTTCAAATACCAATACCTTTAGCTACACAGGCAAGTTGGAAACAAAGTGCTGCTAAGAAGGAAGATTAAAAAACCTTAACTTACTATTCATTTTGTTTTTAGCTGAGGAAAGTATAGCAGAATCCAAGCTCTTCTGATCCACAGTACAAGTTACCAAAAATAGGCAGAACGCAGCCCTTGGCAGATGCTGCCCTCTCACACTACAGTGCCTCCTATAGGGGTAGAAAGCCTTACACATTTTTTATTCAAGTCTACCTAGTGAAAAAAAACACTGTTGACTTGCACTTCCCTGACACCTAAATACTGAGAGGAAACCCAGTCAAGGCAATTATAACTCCCTGAAACAGTACCTTTAAACAGACTGGATGCAACCTAACCCACTTGTATTCAGTAACTGCTGTCAAACATCAAATGCAGCACCAAGGCACAATCACCTCATCCCACATTAACCCTTTTTTTTTTAATAAGCATGTAAACATTCAGAATTTCTATCCGAATTGGCCTCTTCCTCTTCCAAAAAGACATCACAATGAAGAACACTGTATCTAGTCCTACCTTCACAGTTTATGAGGTCTAATCACCTGTAATAACTTTTTTTTGACCAAACTATTACTTCAGCTGTGACAGTTAGCCAGACTACTTTAAAATCTGAAAAATTATGATTCTAAGAGCCTAAATTTATCCACAAAGTCTCAAACTGACATTTTGGCCCAATAAAATCTTCTGTATATTAAATCACCTCAATTAAAAAAAAAGAATAAAATTATGCTCTTAGAAGCTGTTTTTAAATATTTAGAACTAGACTCTGATCTCAGTGATTTTGGTTCATTGGTGGTATCCCATGATACCTGTGCAGCTTCTAAACATAAGATATTACTTTTTAGTGGCTCCATTAAACATGTTTCAAGATACAAAACAATTTCGCGAGGCCTGGGGGAATGAAAAAGGAAGGGTAAATTATGCTATGTGTGAGTCAACACTAGCTCTTCTTCACTCTTTAAATATCTACACAGAACACTGTTTCATAACTGCATTCTGCCTTGGACTTTTTGACAGCACATGATCATTAATTTTTTCCTCCTTCTAGATTCAAAAGGAAAAAACTAGAGGAAAACTATCAGGTTTTAATAGTTCATGGTAGGTGGCATATGAAAAACCTAATATGTATTCGAACAATACTGATTTAATCTATGATAACAGTTTATTATATGGTTGGATACCACATTATCCACAAACATCCAAATGTTTTTGTTTATACAAGCAGCATTTTTAATTATAATTTAATATTCCCAGTCATGAGAGTGACAGCGAGATTCATTCATTTATTCCTTAAAAACTAAAATAACATGGGAACTCCGAGACGAAACTCCATGGTGATTGTGCTAATACGGCTTCTGGGAAGACACTACTTAAAAAACGAAAAGGATGATTCAGCCTCTCTTTGTGTATTTGTTCTTTCAGTCTTCTGCAATTGAACATAAATTTGGACTAACCATTCCAGTATTTTGCATTATCTCATTTTCCATGTCATGTGTTAATGACTTTTGGACTACTGAGCCAGGACCCCATAAGCAGTTGTGATCTCAAAGTGAAAAGCTCAATATCCCATTACCAGTGTCACAGAAATAAAGTTTTCATGAAACCTTACTGTAAGCAAATTTCACAGAAACTCACAATAGCTTTGTCTAGTTGCCTTTGTCTATTGAAAATAAGTCTCAAATTTATACAAAGTAGCTTTCTATACCCTGGTCTTACATCCATGATTACTGAAAAACTAGTTTCTGTAGAGTCTGGTAACATCCGAAGCAAGGTGGCAAATATCTTCTTTATCTATTTTCGTTATGAGAATTAAATGTCCCAAACCTCTTGCAATAGTTACTATAGAGAAATTGCAAAGTACAGGCAAGAATAAGTAGCCTCATTAGTCAATTTTACTTAGCAATTCCAACAAGAGCAAATAATTGGCTGTCAAGCTTAGCATCACATAGAAATTCTCACAAAGGAGAATTGGTTTCTCCTGTGTGGCAAAAGTGAAATAACTGCAGTCTACACGAACAGAAGGTTCTGCCTCCAAAGGTGTTTTCCCAAACTATTTGTCTTACTCCTCAAACAGTTCCCCAACTTCCCTGAAGTTACCAAACTGAAATGCAATCAGATAAATTTAGACAATATTTGGTGTACTTGCAGACCATGAATAAAGCCATTAAAATCCCTATGTCTACCACTTCTGATTCCCAGTTTGCAATACTCACTCATCATGAGCACAAAATGCCCTAATGGAAATAACACAGGTTAAACTTCACAATGACTACAGATCTACAGTCTAAATTAAATTGCCCATTTTATCAGAAAAGTGCCAATATCTTCTTTTTTAGTTTCTGACTGAGATCACAGCTTAAATCCTTCTTAATCTGAGATGTGATGAAAATGTATCAGTATTTACAACTATCCTATACACTCTTACAACTCGGCATTTAAACCACTGATAATGGCATCTTTCCCTCTAGAAGTTCTGCAACGAATCTGTCAAGCATATCCTATTTCAGCAAATCTTTCTAACCAAGCAAATTCAAAACTCTCCATTAGGTGATCTGCCAGCATATCTTCTAATGCATTAGTTGCCAAATTTGAATAAAAGGAAAACAATACTGACAAGCATTCAAGCCTGTCAAGATCTATACTAAAGCTGCATTTTTCCATGCAAGACCTACACTTCAGTTCTAATGAAGCCAACGAGCATAAACAGGTACTGTCCCTGAAAAGGTGGCCCTCAGACATTCATCCTTCCACTGGCATTGGAGAAACGATACAAATGAGCAGGACAGAACTCAAAACCCTCCCCTTCTGGCAGCAATACACACTTTTTATTACACAGTAAGAAACAGAAAACATCCTCCAGGCTCCTTCTCCACCAGTACCACCATGTCCCCAGTAAATTTCCTACTCCCATAAAACTTCCTGTGTTGGGTTTGTTGTTGTTACAAGGAGGAAAGATCAGCTTACAAACAACATAAATCTTTCCTCTTGTAGCCCTACAAGTTCTTTCATGCTCTTCATTAAGGGAAAAACACAAATCCTGTACGGGCAAGTACAGAAAACCAAAATCATCTGGAAGATAATCATTGGGTGCAGACATCTCCAGGAAGAGTGAGAAAGGTGGCCTGACTTTAGCATACCTGTCTCTACATACTCTATACATGGAGTGTGGACTGCCCATCCTATCTTCATCACTGGCCCTTGCCTGACTGTTAATACGTCACTTAAATCTTGTTTCCTAATCTCTACCATAACAACAATAACAAAAGTGCAAGTGTTCCCTATGCCAGATTTTCTTAAATAAATAAATAAAGAGGGAAAAATTTTTTTTTTTAAATCTGTATTTCGCAGGTTTAGTGAAAGTGCAGCCAGGTAAAACCAGAGGATTTTAGAGTTGGAAGGCAGAACTAACAGCTGGAGATTGTATTCACCCAACCGTGTTTAGTAGCAGCCAGACTAGTCTCCCTGACTCTTAATCCACCACGAGAATGAGTGGACTTCAGCCTAGCTGAGGATTCCACCAGAAGCAAATATTAATTCCTTCCAGCAAATATTACATCTATGTGGAAGGGTGCAACACTTCTTAATGCAAAAGAACTTTTAACCTTTCCCCAAAAGACTACCTTTAGTCACTGCTATTTTACAGATGGAATCAGACAACTTCCTTGCTCAGATAAGCCAAGTACCAAAAGGCTTAACTGCACCAGTGACAGAACATGTGAAGGTTCCTAACTCTTGGTAAACGATTGGCTCAATAGCAGTGATGCTGTATTAAAGATTCCATGAATTTTAAAAATGCATTTTTAAAGCATCTGTAGGAAGGACAAGCCCATTAATGGCATACTGAAAGATTATTTTTCAAGCTCCTAACTTTTAGCTTGAGCAGAGAAAGGCAATCTGATTCACTAACCAACAAGCTAACAAAGGAGTAAGAAATACAAAGAGAAAACTCAGTATTCGAGAGGACAATCAACAACATTTCTCAGTTTATGCTTCCTCCATTTTATAAGAGGTTCATGAACCATGGATGCAGTATATACAAGTAAATTTCTGACCTATATCTAATCTTTTGTAGTTAGAGGGAGATAGATATATCTACACACTCAGGCAATTGCCACAGGTGTCAATTCTATTGGAAAATACTCTGCTAATTTTAAAGGGTTGAATTATACAATGTTGGGGGAAGAAATCTGGTTCTAGGCTTATTTAAAATGTTCTAAGCACTATCTCTAAAAATACAGGAAAGTTAAACATAGCTAGAAGCACACTGCATAAAACAGATATAATGCTACACCAGTGCTATGAATAACTGGTAGGAAATGCTTTACTCTGTTAGCATCTCCAGTCAGTGGGACTAGCCATATACAGTGCAAAAGAAGCAAGGGAAAATAGACACAGTTTGGTGAGAAAAAAAAGAAAAAAATAAATCAGCAAGCTAACTGCTATGTTGGCCCTTAGCTATTAATAGAATAGCCATTAGGATAGCTTAATAGTTAGCTATTCTTCAGCTATTCCTTGATTAACATAATAAAATAAAATTCAGAGCAAGCAATTAAAAACCTCAACCCAGTCTGAAGCTGACTTGAATACAAAACTTGAATCTCAATCTGAAAGTGTATTTCTTTCCAGGTATCTTTCCCCTTCTACCTTCACTTCTTTCCAGGTGACAAATATCAACTGCTTCATCACAGGCAGAATGCTCTCTGCAGATCTGCATAAAATGATTAATTTTGCACACTAACATAATGGCTAGGAGAACAATTTGAGGGTGGGGTGAGCAAGGGGGGGAGGGTAATCATGAGGGGAAAAAAAGTCTTTTTTCTAAATGGTCGTACAAAGGAAACATCATTTTCCTAGCTTACCATCTATAAATCTGAGGATGGTAAAAATGTACAGTCTACAGTGATAAACATAACTGTTGAGGTGTTTCAATTCCTATAGGGCTTGGGGTTTTTTGTTTTGTTTTAAAGATATAAAAAAAAATCTGTTCAGAGATGCAATTTAAATCAACAATTTAAAGGTAAGCCTTAATCTATAGGTAACAAATTGCTGCAGTCTGTTCCAATGTATTTACACAAATACCTTTGACTGATGCATTCAGGGTATAAAAGGACATGACAAATTAAAAGGACTAGTATTCGAATACAGAACGCAAAGCTATTTCTCAAGACAAGATTTTTGAAGGTTGCATCAACTTTTTAGTAAGTCTTCCAATGTCACTCTAAAATTCCATATCTAGAGGTATATCAGACTTCAGCTCTTCAATAATGCATTTAATAAAAAAATTGTTCAGAGGAAGTGACTGAATAAGGTCACAGTAGGTTTTTTGGGTTTTGTTTTTGTTTTTTCCCCTTGGAATCAAACTATGACACCAATTATATAAAACCCCCCCTTTTTTTTTTTTATTTTACTGATGAGTCCTCTACCCTCTTTTTGTTTTACTTTGAAGATATAGCATGACAGAACAGTTACATTTGTGATTTAATCACCTGTTTTGCCGCTCAAGTAACACAACAAGCAATCTTTGTATGTCATGTTGCAGTACACAAATAACAAACTGATCACGTAAGACTCCATAACATTAGTGCACTGTAATAATAAAAAGTAGTATTTGGTCAATCAATTTTTCTACCCATTATTCCCATTTCACTTGTTTTTTTTAAAAATGGTTTGAAAGCCATAATTAGAAGAGTCTCCTATCAAGTACAAAAGTAACTGGTATCTGGACTATCTAATAAGACCCTTTCAGTTGCAGGGAACATACAGCTTACGAGAGCATGCCTCTGTATTTCCATATACTCAAGACTGACAAAAGCAATCATGTCCTGTAATTCACAATCAAATGTTTGCTACTCTATAGCATGTTCCGCTGTACTGTGCAGTATATGACATTCTTATTTACTGAAAACAGTCACTCCTGTTTTCCATTAATTTGTAGACAGGACAATATCTCCTAAGCATTACATTGTCAACTACACATGACTCTTGGTCCAAGTTAAAAAAATTTTAGGCTCACCATGTTTTAAAAATTATGTAGATCACCTGCCCTTTTCAAAAGAGTAGTAATGCTAACACAAATCTTTTGTTATTTCCATGGTCTGAGACATAACTGATCACAGAAAAGATATATACTATTTTCAGCTATTTCATTACATTGCTTCCTCTATGAGGTGACAAAAACAAACATTGCTGACAATCTTTAAAGATTGTCTTGGAACATGTATAGTCTCTCTGGGATTAAGTCTTAAAAAACTTTACTTCATTTCCTATTACAATCAACTGGTTTATATAATAGATCAAAGTACAAATAACAGGATGTCAACTTTATGTTGCTTGGCTACTAAGCACTGTATTTTTTCACATTTTCACAGTCACTAGCAGAGGAATTTCAAGAATTCATTCTTAAGCTGAGGTGTGCTATCAGCCACCATTGAAATGGGCCTGGTAATCCATGTTCTGCTACATGCAGAAAGCATTTGAAAGAAATTCTTCTAAATGGTCTATGGTAAACTTTATCTTAAGATGGCTACCATTTCCCTCCTTATTCCATTAATTCATTCTCCTTTTAAGAGAACCAACTAGATGGGAAACTCCACCAATGCAGACGCTGTCCCAACCACAGACGAACACACATGACCAACCACACAATAGAGTAATTTGCCGGACTGCATTGCAAACTTCAACGTATAGTGTTCTATGTATATTGGGCAAATAAAACAGTAGGTAACCCAAAAATGAAAGCCAACTTTAGATAGCCAAGGCTTAAACCTACAGAGTCACCCTAGTGACAATGATTTTGTAGATATCTTGAAAAATATTTTCTCAAAAATAGCAAGCTACTTTTTTCCACTGAAAGAGTAGTTGAAGTGACAGATACTTGGACACCTTGCCACCCAACATACTACGGGTAACTCTTCTAGGACTCTAGTGCACCATCCCACTCTGGGCCTTTCTCAGGGGTGCCAAGTTATTGCTCCTCTGATTGATGCCAGACACCATCACAAATTTCTGCTTCTTATTGTTTTCACACAGCTGAATTTCTACAGTTAAAAAGATCTGTAACCACATTTCACTTATAAATGTAACTCTGAACTATGACTCCTTTGGGGTTGATGAGGCCTCCTCCCTAGCTGTAGGCACCACAGGAAAATAGTGCTCTACAACTACTGTAACCTTCATTTTCTAGGAGACAGGACACAGGTCTGCAGGGCCTCCACAACCAATCCCAGGTATAAAACTTTGCCCCATTTAATTTATGGTCACATTTAAATGTATGCAATACGTTTTCAGCAACCTTGAAGAGAGCACTGATGACTATGAGTGGACTAGCACAAGCATGGCAAACGCAGCTGTGAAGTCTTCCCCCAGGGGTTAAAAGACTTTCAGTGTTCCCCTCCTCAAAGTCACTCACTTTGCTGCTAGGCTTTGAAACATACAGATTTGTGAATCCACTAACTACATACTTTCTCTAGGTTTATGGGAAACAAAACTTTCTCATATTCAGTTGTAAGACTGAGACTCATATCACTAATAATGAGAAGAGACCAGCAATTCAGTTTACAGGAAGCAAAAGGGGAAAGAAAAAAAAAAAAACAACCCCCAAAAACCCCAAACCACCACAAAAAAACAAACCCCAAACCTCTATGTTACTCATCTCATGCCAAAAAATGAAGTCACTGAATACACAAAGATAACCTGAGTTCCTGCTTTACTCTTCCTCCCGTACTACCAAAGCTACTGAGGATATTCCAAATCAGAACAAACAAAAACCTGCTAAATATTTTGCTCCTTGCACTTTATGGAGTATGTCTTCAGGACAAAGCTACCTACGTATCAGTCCACAGCCAATATACATCAAAGTCTTCAAACTCCACGGCATGCGACTATGGCGAATATTGCTAAGCTAGGCCATCTTCGGTTTAACGCTTTTTCTCCGCTATCTGACCCCAGAAGGACTGTTAATAACGTGTTGAAGAAGCACCACCCCAGCTTAAAGGGTAGTGCAGCATTACCCTTCATCACACAGTTCAACCTCTTCATTTGTCTTCGAAAGCATTCTGGATAAGCAGCTGCTCTTCATGGTAACTACCTCCTTTGATTAACTGCTATGAAAACCTCTATCAATAGGGTATCTTTTTATCTCATATCTTCTGACAAACTTTGAAAATCCTTTTACAGTGGACTCTACCCTCAAGGTCTGAGTTTAAGCTGCACCCTCCTCATTAACTATATTATAATTGCTCTCAGCCAAAACCTGTTTTTCTCCTAGCACCAGAGCTCCACTAGACAATGCTGACAAGGCATTTGTGGATTGAAACATCCTGGCAGGCTCACTCCAACAGCATAATGCTTTAGAGGTATTATTGCACAGACCTGATTAGTTCAAAACACTGCATAAGTGTGTGTAGTGTCTCCCTACAGGCACATCAGAGGTCACAAAAACTGTCCTTCAAAGTCCAAGCTTGCCCTTATTTGCATGCAGCTCTGTGTCTCAATAGCATGCATTTGTTTTATTTATACCCTAGGACCAAGCTTGCATGTGCCGATACAACCCTTGAAAAAAAGTTTCACGAATCGCTCATTTCGATTACAGCAACCAGCACTGAAACCAACTAATGTCTGTGGTACACTTCCCTCCAGCCAATTCCACACCAGGAGTTTTCAGAAATTCTCCACTCATGTCTCAAATACATACTCTTCATTTTTGTTAGCAGCCACTGATATATATTAGCCCTCAGCTCAAAACTTATTTTACTGGTAAAACTTCTCTTTGGGCAGTTTTGCCTTCATGGTCTTTGCTTCTACCCTCTAAGTTTTATCTGGCCTAGGAGCACTCAGGAGACTATCTCTGACCCACAGAACTCTTTCCAGTGGCTTAAATGCGTGTCTCCCATTTTTAGCAGTTTCACTGAATTTCTTAAAGGAATTACAATCAGAGTCAGTATTCAGCTTCCCCCCCCCCCTTTTTTTAAACTATTTTTAAGTTCCCCACTTGTAATTTTGCATACCTCCCTGTAAAGAAAGCTTGTTTTCTTCTTTATGAACATGTTGTGAATGTCCCTTATCAATTACCAAATTAAATTCCAATTCATATTAAACTAATGTCTCTCTCAATATTCCTCAAAGCCTTGCCACTAGGCATTTTTCCCTCCCAGATACAAATACAGCTAATACCAAGATATATGCCAACAACTACAAAGTTTCCTTCTCCTGTTGTCTCCTAACTTATCATTACTCCTTGTATGGTTTTCAAAAGGACAGCAACTACTTCAAAGCAGTTGATAGTTCTTGTGAAATCATCAGCAAGATTCATATTTAGAAGCTGCTGAGAAAGAAGTTTGGAAATTACAGTTTAAAAAAAGCTGCTAGATGATTTTCCTACTTTGTATAACAAGTTTAACAGGGGGGAAAAAAAAATCCCCCCAAATAACTTACAGAATTGTTTTGCCCCAATAGTGACAGCAGCTTAAGATCACCAAGCAGTATCCTTAATACCCCTCTGAGTTTCCATTACTCCTTTTGACAAAGCAGATTCTGCATGAGCAAGTCTCCTGAAAATATATACTAGGCCTGTCAGCCTTGCTGTACCATACAAAGTATAGAAGTATTAATTAGCAAGTTTTCAGGATAACTCACTCTTCCCTACAGTGTGGAAAACAAACAACCAAACAAAGTCCAGAAAATAAACTTTATCACTTAACTTTTACAATACCTAGCACACTTCAACTTCTCTTCCTTCCTACCTCAGGTTTCCCCTGTAACACCAGAGGCAGGTAGCAATACAAATGCAGTAGCACTTCTGCTTTAAAGTTGTTCTAAAATGGTTGCATGTTTACTAAGTGGAATATAAAATTAATTAGCAAAGTGCAACATAGGAAAAGTTGTACAAGATTGCACAAAACATTCATGCACAGAACTATGGAAATGTTTCTCTTCAAACACTATTTTTTCAAAAAAATTAAATACTGAAAAGTAACTTAAATCCCTTCCTCTCATAAGGAAGTTTCTCACTGTGTTTAGCATGTCAGAAAACACACAAATTCAACTGCAGCAGAGCATTCCACAGCTGCTGGTACAAAGGACACGCAGCGAGTGTTAAGCATTAAACCAACACAAACAGCAAATCGATTTTCCAGAAGAGCCTTTTAGAGCATTTCAGAACTTCAAAATGGAGGGAAAGAGGCAGGAAAGGGGAACTGCTTTGCTCTTCTGTAGACCAGTGACTGAACACTAGGTAGAGATGACAGAGAAAATGCAAGACATCACAACTATTAAATAATAATGTTATGCTAATTATGACTTTGAATAGGAAACTACTTCCAAAGTCCCAGGAGTCAAACAGACGTACTGCTCAAAATACATAACTAGCACTCTATGCAAGTTAGCGCTGAAGTTACTGCTCGTACATACTGTTTCTTGAAGCGACTGTGAATGACTGAATC
Source organism: Haliaeetus leucocephalus (assembly GCF_000737465.1). Taxonomy (NCBI): domain Eukaryota; kingdom Metazoa; phylum Chordata; class Aves; order Accipitriformes; family Accipitridae; genus Haliaeetus; species Haliaeetus leucocephalus. The sequence goes on along the minus strand of NW_010972886.1, from coordinate 7,012,165 downwards.
ATATCATTTGATATGCAAAACTTTTTAAAAATCAGTGTATGTGGTCCCAATATGTAAGAATTAAGATAATTAAGAAGTATCTGGACAGCCAGAGGGGATCCCCTTGCAATCCACCCACCAAAGGCGGAGGAGGTTGGCTCCAGCCTGCCCCACGCTTTGGAGCTGCAGGCACACACCTAAGGCATGGCACCTTGCAAGGCCTGCGGTGGGTGTATGCTACACAGACAACAGCACTCCTAGGCCGCAAACGTCTCTTTCCTTGTGCCCACCGCAGACCGGCAGCAGAATTCGAAAACTCAAATTTAATAGCAGGACAGCGTGACACTCTTCTGCCAGGCACATTTCGATAGGGAGCCCTTGCCACCAGCCAGACACACCTTCGATTTACTGACAGAGGGATGGGTGTCAACCTTAGCTGGTAGAATTGTGTGCAGGATCGCCCTTGCCAAGCGTGCTGTGGGCTTGGAAAAGCCAGGGTGCAAGAACTATTACTCAATACAGCACAAATCGGTTGCATCGGCTTGTCAGTTGGTCAAATAAAGTTTACATTTTCATAACAACATGAAGATAGGAGTGGGAGGGGAGGAGGTATTTCACTGCTACATTTCCACATTCAAATTCCCAGCCGTTTCAGCTACATCAGCTTTTCAATAAAGCTACTAGGCTTTCCTTAATTTTTAACATTTCCGCAACTTCGCGCCTCAAACTCATGAATTTCTATAAACCTTTGGGAAAAGGGGATGGCTGGTAAAATGAAATCCAAGAGATTCCAATTTTGCAGGTGACGGATAAGGAATTCAGAAGAGAAAAGTTCACACAACCTTAACTAAAGCAGTCGCTATCTGTCTACACCAGACTCCGGCCTTAAGAGAATACGCTTATTAAAGTTTAGACGCACGCATCGCTAACGTATTACCTCTCTTCTCCCCAGTTTGGGCTAGCAAAATCTCAAAACAAACAAACAACAACAAAAAAATCGCTTTCACATACACACCATCTTAAACAGCGATTCTCAGGAACAGACGTGAAGTGAAGGAGCAGCCACTATAAGAAAACGATGGGTGAAGACATTTTGGGCGGGCAGTTCCATCCACCGCCTGCGTGAGAGGAAGGGCCGCGGGCCTGGGGGGCCGCCCGCGCCTCCTGGCAGCTCCCGGGGCTCGTGCGTGTTCTCTACCGCCACCTGCTGGCGGCGGCCAGGCCGGCGGAACCCCCACCGCCTGCGAAAGGCTTTCCCGCGGGAGGCGGCGAGGCTCGGGGGGGACGGACGGACGGACGTTGGAGGTGGTCGTGAAAGAAACTCAACAGCAGGGAAAACCAAACCAAACCAAACACACACGCACAAAAAAAAACCCCACTCCAATATTTGAGGAACTTTGCACTTTTTTTTTTCCCAAAGCTTCTTTTGCTTCCCCCACAAAGGAGGAAAAAAGGCTTGATCAAGGCAGGAGGAGAAACTACTGGGCTGAGGATACACAGACACCACGAGTCTGACTGACAAGCTCAGGCAGCCGATTGCCAACAGCGTGGTGAAAAGACAAACCGTAAGACACCCCACCCCACCGCCCGACTGTATTAGTTTTTATTGAAATAGGGAACAATAAAGCAGCTTCATCTGTGCCAAAAAAGAAACCATCGAGTACCTACAAAATTCCTGCCCCATGGCAAGCCCAAGAGCCCAAGCTCTGCAAGCTGGGGAGGGCTCACCTGGACATTTACCCGTCTGCTGACCTGCCTTGCCACCTGCCCTCCTGAAGGCCCCAAAAGGGCGCCCAAACAGGGTCCTTCATGGCTTGCGCTACCGGGAGCAGATACCGTACAATGACAACCTCCACAGCTTTCAAACAACTTCATGGCTACATGAGCTCATCTGGCAGAAAGTTTAAACCTCGCTGCAGCAGGCAACATCTCCCCCATCCACCATTCAGATAGGCCCCAACTAGTTGGAAAAAAGACAACCTGGAAACACCAGAAATCCCTTCAGGCCCACACTCAAATGGCTAGAGAAGAAAAAGGTGCTTCTGTGCAAGGTGGGGAGAACCAAAGCATTCACCTCCAGTCTTTTCTTATGGCTTCTTCTCCAATGTTTTTTAATCATTTTACTTCTTTGCACTTAGACACTGATTATTGACAAAAGGGATGTGCTTCTGCAAATAAGCAGGACACAGCTTTAAAGAAAATTGCTGCATATATGAAGCTTAAAATTCCAAGAGAAATGAAAGTTCAGAGTCAGAAAATTAATACATGAAATTGTATGCACTATTTACAAAAAATAAGAACATAATTTTTCTGATACTTTTCTTGTGGTTGTACCTAATTGTACTTCAGACCACCACCCAAGATTTTATGTCAATAGAAAGATGATAGAATTCATGTGTGCAACACCTGTGAAATTACACTATTTAAACATCTGGCGAAACATATTTATTTTGTGGTTACATTTCAAGTTAATGTTGCATTTATAGTTAGTGCACATGTAATTACACAGAAAAGTTTTTTTCCTAAAAAAAAAAAAAACCTAAAAAAAATTAACCAGTACTCTCACAAAAACAAAACAAAACAAAACCCCACACCACACCCAACCAACCCCAAACAAAAACCAAGCCACACTTTTGGAATTTATAAACATGGCTTACAAGCATCTGAAGTTGTCTGATGTCTTTCACTGTCTCCAACATAGGCTGCTTATAGAAACAGATCTTATAACAACATCACACTTAAAATAAAATGTGACCAACTTTGTTTGTTAAAACAATTTACGTGCACTTGTCTGACACCACACTATAAGCAACTCAGCTGTACATTCCTGTCCAAACAAATCTAATCTCTTCCTTACAACAAGCACTCCAGAGCCTTCAAGTTGATTTTACCCAAGAGTATTTCA